>NW_020884876.1:4241062-4375212 GCF_003945725.1 Corapipo altera | reverse complement strand
GCTGCTGCTGCTGCTGCTGCTGCTGCTGCTGCTGCTGCTGCTGCTGCTGCTGCTGGAGAAAATGTTTTCTACAGCTGAGCAGCTGGGGTCTGCCACTGCCGTGCAAAGGCTTGAAATAATAGTTTGAAATGGTGAGGGATGTGGCACTGTGAATTGAGTATGAAAAATTTCTGTTACAAAACACAACAGAAATGTTTAATCAAAGACAAATGGCCTTAAAAACACTAAGTGGTGATTCGTTTGAAATAATAAAAGTCAGGAAAGATGGAGCATACCAAGTGATTTCTTTAGCTATTTGCAGCAGTAAAGGTTTGGGGGGTGTTACTGAGTTCCATCCTAATTTGTTTGGCTGTAATGTGCCAATAAACAAAAGGCATCTAAACAACAAAAAGTAGTACTAAATCTTACCTAGTCTTTATCAGTTACCTAGTGATAAATTGAAGCAACTTCTAAAATGTAGTTGCAAGTCCAAAACCATCAACAGAAATTCACAGCTAAACAAAGGTTTTGAGGAAGGATGCTCATGCCCAAATTTGTGTGCCTGAAGGAATATTCCGACATTTTAACATCTCCACCAACTCAAAATTTTAAACAAACCCCCCAAATGGCTCCTTATTACACTTTTAAATGTGGATTTAGGAACTGAACTTCAGACTTGTTTTTTACGGGTTTTGGCTTGGAGGTGCAGCTGCACTCAGGAAATGAGGATGTAAAAATAGCATCTTCTTAGTCAAGGGTTTGGCCCATATAAGTAGATATCTCTTCCAGCTCATAATGGCATATTTCATTGATGTAACAAAAAAAACAATATCACACGAAAAGCTTCCCATTTATTTTCATCTTATGTATTCCAGGACAAATGTGCTATAAGGGCACACAGTGGTTTCTGTTCCGCTTGAATACGTGTTAACTTGGAGTCATCTGAGGTATTACCTCCAGATATACTGGAAAGTACAGTTTTATTTGTCTTATTGGCTTTTGGCGTTGTTGGTATTTTTTTGCAACAAAGCTATGCCCTGACAGCTGTGTTCCTTAGGAATGATGAAGCTGTCAATCATGGGAGTGAAGTCTGTAAGAGCAGAAGGTGGCTTGCTCAGCAGCAGAACCCAGGCTTGGGAACTCATTACCGAGGGAGATTAGGATGAACACAAATCTCCCTGACTTCAGAGCAAAGTAAAAAACTCACTTCTTTGGCTTATTTCTCCCTCTTTCACTTCTTCAAATGAAGATGAGAAAAAGAAGGAGGAAAGAAACAAAGGGAAAAGGAAAGAGAATGAAGAGACGGGGGAAGGTAGAGAATACGCCACTTCTCATTAAAATTATCCTGAGAAGTTAAAAACATGAAACACTACACACAAACCTTTATCAGCCATAACATTAAAACTTGTTTGAGAGCATTAGAAGGTGTCCAGAAAACATAATTCTAGGCAAACCGGGATATGTAAACTGACAGATTCCAGTGCTTCTGTTTTTAACTGTGACATGATAAAAGATTTATGGGTTTCAGGACCAGCAGCAACCATTATAATCATTTAGTTTACCTTCAGTCTAAAATAGACTCATATCATTTGAAAGAGTCCACTCTGATCTGGTCCACGATTTTGGTTTGATGGGTAGTGTGACCATTAGAAAGACCATGAGGAACGTATCATGCACTGCAACTAGATATAGGCAATCCGATATGCTCTCATCTTCTGAGCACCTGTGGTTTGGACCATTTTTTGTGATGTAGAAGGTGTACTTTTATTTGTATGGTATGAATTTGGTTTCCCATTGGTTTTCATCAGCTACATGTAGTTCAGCATCTCCTACATGCAAAGCAGTTCCACAGACTTAAGTCAAGCACTGCAGCTTATTAAGAAGTATTTGCATTTTTTTGAAACATTACAGGTATTTCAGATTCTCTCTCACATCAAGTGCACAATTATCAAATTGGTGTATATGCAGAAAAATTCTTCTCTTTTTTAATTGTTGGATATTACACTTTACCCCATTAATACCCTGTTAACAGAGGTTTTTTCTGGATTTAAACTATAATACAATAATTAACTAGGTCTCCATCACTTGGACTTCCCTGATGTTACACAGATAAAATGACAGTGTATTCTGCCTTCTCTTCTTTACAAGCTCTGATTGTGATAATAATAAAATAGTCAATGAAAATATTACTGCCTTGTTACATAATTCTTTAACTGGCATTTAATTTAGAAGGAGTTGGAGGGTGGGTAGGGAGGCTTCAGCTACAAGGAAAATCAGTACTTCTAATCTAGAGGACATCTGCATCTTCATTGAATTGTACATGTTCATGAAGAGTAGTTTGATCAGTTACTGTTTTCTTACCATGATCTAAAAATTGAGTTTTCTCTGAAAATCCTAAATTCAATTGAAAGTCTTACATTTTCAACTGTTTACTTCACTGGAAAAAGTGACAGAATGACTCTCACTGACTTTTATGAAGATTAAATGTTTAATATTTTAATATACACCATCATGAAATTAAACACAGTTAATTTATTATTTTAATAATGCACTTAATTTGAGTAATTGCATTTTCTAGAGATAAGAGGTCTTGTTTTTCTGATAAGCAGATGTAAATACATATGTATAAATATCTATTTTTAAGACTCGAACTAAAGACTCCGACAGGATAAAAGCTTTTATCTAAAGTATTGAGAATGATTCTGCATATCAGACAGCAATCTCAGAAATGACTCTTTTATTCTGTCAAGTAGACTTTAGCGAGGAAGTTTACAGATGCTGGATTGGTCAACCATAGAGACTACATACAATTTGGATTTAGATCACACCAGTTGATGTCAATTTACTTTCAGAAAGCAAAGCATCAGACAGGAAGAGGATTTCCTCAGTTCCCACCATACCTAGTTCAGCTGGGTTACTCTTTTCAAGGCAGACTCTGAGCTGATCCTCCTTGTCTTGCAGGAATGTCACTAGAATGGTTTAATATGATATCTTAATTATTAATACTCATTACTCTCTCCCACTTACTATAGTTGTATGACTATGCAAGTAATATTTGACCCAATACTATGAAATGCACAGCGATTAGATGTTCCAATTGCTATATCAGAAGTTAATTATTCCTATCACCATAAAGATGCAAGAACAGTCTGCATGAAATATTGATTCATCAATTAATCGTCAGTTAATCCTAGGCAATAACTCTCCATACTGCAGAGCTTAAACATAGCAAATGAACTTTTACACTTATGCCTGTGATTTTTCCATCTATTTTTCACTGATCTGACTATAATTAGATCAAAAAGCCATACTGAGTAGTATTTTCTTAATGTAGAAAGATGTTGAGAGTCAAGTTTTTACTTTTTCCCTAAATGAATAGACATATTTCTTGGATGCTGGGAGCTTACACAACAGCAAGTTTAGCAGATTGACATGTGTGTGCCTATTCTGTTTCTTACTGTCATAGGTTTATTTGTTCTAAAAAACCAAACAGAAATTTTTCTTTCCCCTGCCCCACTGTAAAAGAAAGATGTTGAATGGGGGAGGGCGGTTTTGCCTTGAGTGATTGATCCGCACAAAAGAACTAACTGGCAGAACTGCATTCCAAGTTGATGCCCCTCTCTAAGGCTGGGAGAGGTGATGAGGTTTTTTTCTTCCTCTCCTTGGAAACAAGGACACTTCACTTTTGCCTTGTCTCAGGTAAGGTTCGTGTTAGACAGGTTCCAGGGTCATTTTGTTCTCAGCCTGGTCATCTGGTTGTTTTCTGGCCCCAGCTTGTCTGTGCCTAGTCTGGACCTCAGACTTCATCGGAGAGGTCTGACCCATCTGCAGAGGAACTTTTTGGGGAGGAGGTTGCCCTTTTCCCTCTTCCACTCCTGTGTTTGGCAGCGATTTGGGCTCATCAATGAAGGGGGTGAAATCCCGGCCACAGCCAGCCGCAGATAGCGTGAATTTTGTGGGAAGAACCTGCCACCTTTTCCCTTTTCCCCTTCCCCTTCTTGGTGTTGGGGGGAAATCTCCATTTTCGGTGTATCCTGTGAACCAGGGGCCCAGGGGGCGACTGCCAGAGCCCAACAGCGCCCCCTGCTGACCAACACCGAGCAACTGCAGGCTCTGCTCCTCCAGAGATCCAACAGCACCCCCTGCTGACAGTGGTTGGAATTGCGCCAAAAAAGCAGAAAGTACTGAGCTATTTCCCTTTTTAAGGGGGATTTTTCTGGGGGGAGGGTTTACAGGATTATTGTTTTAATTGTTTTTGTGTTCTTTTGTTGTTCTGCCAACACACATATATCCTTTAATAAAGAGTTGTTATTTTTTTCCTTTTTCCATTCTTGCCCAATTGAAGCCTTCTCATTTTGGATTTACAATTGCTTAGAGGGAGAAGTTTAGTCTTCTTCATAACTCATCCTCCTTAGCAAAACACTTCAGTCTCATTAAACTGAGACACCCATCGCACTTTTTTTCCAATTTCCTCTTTATGATTATCTATAACCTCTATTAAATTACTAATACCGCATGTTTCATTTGAGTATTTTTCACTGAAATAGGTCAGGGGAAATAAGTCCCATGATGTAGACAGTAGTCTGAGAAATTATTGCCTCCTTAAAAGCACAATATAGAGATGATTATCCCACTGTATTTGTCACTGGTGCAGCCTTACCTGAAGAACTGTGTGCAGTTCTGGGCCCCACAATTTAAGAAGGCTGGGAAAGTTCTTGAATTCATCCAGAGGAGAACAACAAAGTTGGTGAAGGGACTGGAAGGCCTGTACTGTGAGGAGCAGCTAAGGACTTTGGGCTTGTCTGGTTTGGATAAAAGGAGGCCAAGGGACGATCTCATTGCTCTCTGAGGTGGGGGTGTGGAGAGGCAGGGGCTGAGCTCTTGTCTCTGGTATCCAGCGATATCCAGTATGGGAACGGTTCAAAGGTTCAAAGCTGTACCAGTGGAGGTTTAGACGGGAGATAAGGAAGTATTTCTTTACTAAGGGGGTGTTGAAACACTGGAAAGGCTTCCTAGAGAGGTGGTCTACGCCCCAAGGCTGTCAGTGTTTAAGAGGTATTTGGACAACACATTTAACAATGCTTCAGCTTCTGATCAGCCTTGAAATGGTCAGGTAGCTGGACTAAATGATCTTTGTAGGTTCCTTCCAACTGAAACAGTCTATTCTGTTCTGTCCTGTTCTGTTCTATTCTGTTCTGTGAAATCACAAAATATTCTATTCTGGTATGAAGAAAGGTCTTATACATATTTTATATTTTGCCTCTCGTAATTATGTTTTACATTTAGGAAATGAAACTCTGTATTTCAAAGAAAAGGAAAATTGAAGAAAATCCAAACTATCTTGCTGCACTGGAAATTAAGTACTATCTCTGCATGTTCCTGAAAATAGTCTGTAAATGGTTCTTATGATCACCCCTAAGACCAATGCAATAACATGGTTTGTGCTTTATTGTTCATGGGCTATTAGGGCAGACCGACGCTCAGGACGTCTGCTATCCGCTGAATCAAGTATGGTTCTGATGTTTCAGCATGCTAGAGTTAATTTGGGTGCACCTTTGGAAACAGGTGTATGTGCCTTTGTCTTTTGATCTTTGTGTGACTGCATTTGTAGAGGATGGTCGTTGGCTTTGCAAATGTGGGTAAGGCCTTCAAGCCTGCGCAGTGGATTTTTTGGGTCAGACACAGTATGTGTGGAACTGAACCCACCCTTTAATCCTAAGGTTCGTCTGCCAGGGCTGAGCGAGCTTGGATGGTGGCAGCGAGGTCCTCAGGACGTAGGTTTGTTTAGAGTGACCTTCTCTTAGATGGATGGCCTTACATGGCTATGCGAGCTCCTTCTGCCCCAGTTTAGAGTTGTCCTTCTCCTCTGTGTGCTCCGAGGTTCCTCCTCTCATCTCCCATAGGGGCACAGTCCACGCCCCCTCTCTCCTTTCCCTGCCCAGGGCCGGGCCCGGGGCGCCTGGGGCCAGGCCACGCTGCGTGCGCTGCTGGGGTTGGGCCAGGCCGCGCCGCACACACATATCTTGCAGAATATACCACCTAAGGAGTCTTTCTGCTGTGCCTTTTGCAGCTAGACGTGCCTATCTTGTATTGGCCTTTTTAGCCACCAGCGCTCTTGTAACAAACGTGGGTAGAGTCCTCCCCAAATCTTCGTTCACGAAGCCTAGCCATGGTGATTTATTGTATTTAATAACTATATCTGTCTTAAAGCGGCATTATTTGAGATATTAATTCTGTTGTTATGTGTCTGATACAAAGGGAGTCCAACAATGTGAAACAGTAGTCTCCATGGAAGTCCATGAGCATGGCTGTTTCTGCAGGAACAAAAAGTATCCAGAAGTTATCACGCTGCAATTAAATTGACACTAAGAATAGAGAGACAATTTCCATAGAAAGGAATGGGTACTCAGATCACACCTTTATTTGAGATACACTAACCGTTACGTTACAGTCTTGTGTGTGCACACTTGTGCCTCCAGTAAAATAAATTCTAAATTCTTCATTGTGACATTAAACAATTTCAGGTCATGTGCAATGAGGTACCTGCCAACCTCTCAGGCTATGGCTGCACTGTGGAGTACAGCCCAGTAGCAGCAGATGTGAACAGTGCTGAGGACTGACTTGCACAGTACATGCTCTTCAGAACTGTATTTCAGGCTAGCTGCAGCCCTGCCCTGAAAGACTGAATGTCCATCAGTAACTGGAGGGAAGAAAGATGCTTCTGGAATATATTTTCTAGTTTATCATCACACAAAAGGGCATGAGAAAAAACACTTCAGGACTTTCAATGGAGGCAACTGGAAAGACAACGCTTTTAACATTGTCCACAGGGCACTAAATGGACACATGAAAAAGGCTCTTCAAAAGCACATCCCCAATCCAGAACAAAAAAGCAATGAAGCAGCACCTCTAGAAAAGGTATTAGGTGTAAACTTTAATCCCTCCTGACAGGTGAAGGGAATGAATTGTGACCTTCACAGCTTGGGTAAGTGATATAATTAGGTAAAAAAGTGGTAGAATCAGCTGTGCTCCGTCTGGCTGCTATTTGCTGTGAGAAAACCTACTGTGCACATTAATAAAGTTTACTGTACAAGCACTTTGTGGGCTATATGGTACCTGCCATACTTATGCTTGAGAATACTTGCCAAATCTGGCTGTTTAGAGGATTTAGGTATATGTTTTGTGATCAGATTCTGAGAATCTGGCCCTGCAAATTTCCTACGAAATCGGTTTTGGAGGTTTTCCAGTTGGTGGGCAGGTTCTTCCTATGGCCTTTAGCAAACCACCACACTGAGCAGACAGCAGGTGTTGTGCTACCTCCAAACCTGTGATCACACAGCTATTTATATGGTGCATCCACACCTGATAATGAATGGGAAAGGGAATTTGCTTTTTATTTTTCTAAAAATATAATTTTCTTGAACTGTTTCAACATGGGTTGGAATTAGGTCACTTAAACTGCACCAGGAATGTGCGTTGAATCTGTCATATAGCTTCATCAAAATCTCCAACTGAGATAGGTAATTGTGTAAGGGGAACTTTTAAAGCATTTAAGGCTAAGTTTTACTGACTGTAAATAAAAAGAGACAAGCTGGACAAAAAATAAATAAAAGTAGCATTGAAAAAGAAGTAAATCTTGTGTTGGCTTTAAGCCTGGATTTAATGGAGGCAAGCAGGGATATACTTGTGTGACCAATATTTCAAAAATGGAACATATACTTTCTTGATTTTTTTTTCATACTAATCTAGAACCCATTGGATCATCACTGAGCAAAATCATAGTGTAACCAGGCAAGCCAGAAATCTCATCTTTCATACTTAATGTTGGATAATTATACAATGGGGTATCAACATACACAACATCTATATCTATATTGAAACACAAAAGCTTCAGCCAGCTTCTTACTTTTTGACTGCTTGCTGACATTGTAATTGTATTTAAAAGTGCTTTATTGTGGTTTATTATATTTAACAATGAATTGCATTGTGAAGAGAGTGATAATCCTATTATTATTATTATTATTATTATTATTTACATTTACATTTACATTTACATTTACATTTATGTCTAATCTATTGTGGAAATATCCACAAAGAACCCCAAAGTCATCACCTTCACTTGTTCAATTAATCAGGGAAAATCTCAAAATCAGTCTGGGCAACTACATGACACAAATGATCTGTCTTCAACTACTTTTCTGTGCTTGTAGCTTTAAAGCTACATTAGAAAACACCGAAGGTCTCAGAATGAGATTTTGGGTTGTTCTTAGAACTTAATAACGTTTTAAGGAAATATATTCAGCGTGATAAGTAATATATGATTAATTTCTAGCCATAGAAAGTCCTTTAGTCTTCTGAGGTGTTATTTATTCCAAAATTTTATTTCTATTAGTAAGAGCCATGGAAGTAGCACAGGAGAATACTTGAGAACAGAAAAGTTATTAGGCAGATATAGATCAGCATATAGACCTCAGCTACTGGTAGAGTACCTTTACCAAAGACCTAAAAGACAACACTGGGAAGACTACTGATTCTGACTCAGCTTTGCTGCCATAGTGGGGGGCAGCAAGCAAAATGAACATGATTTTAATTTTCTACCTAACATGAGGTAATACAAATTGGAGATGAAGGGCTTTTATCTTTTTTTTATCTCTTCCTTTTTATCAGACCAAGAATGCATTTCATTTAGTAACAGTTGAGCTTATGGCTGTGAACATATACGTAAAGACGGTAATGAACAGGTATTTTCCTGCACTAAAAATGATTATCCTATGAATATCTCTATTGTCTACAATACCTAGCTTGACAGAATTATCTCTCCTCAAAGCTTCGGCAAATAAAGTCTCAAACACAGTGCTCAGGTACACTTTAAGTCGCTATGATTTATGATATTCTGTTGCTAAATTCAGACATTGTACATTACACTGTCATTTTGTAGACTCAAGAACCTAAAGGGATACCAATAACTTTAGGAGTTCATTTTTTCACACAATTGGAGATTTTGTACCTGGAAGCTTTCATTATCCAAAGGCAATGAGAAGATGAGGGTGGTTTAGCAAACTGCAGTCAAATTGGTTGAATTGATAGTTTTGTTCCAGATAAAATTGAAATCTTTACAGGTGTGGTAAGAAAGTTGACGAATAGCTGAGCTCAAGCAAAATAAAGGAAACATGGCCATGTGATACTGCTGGGATAGTCACAGCACGCACTTCTGAATCAGCATCTGTCACAGATGGGACTCCCCCATAGGAAAGTTTGCAGCAGAGTATTTACTTCATGAATATCAGCAAGTTTTAGTGATGACTGATGCTGAGAAGACAAAATACACAGACATGTGAGGCAGTGTAATAGCAGAAAAATGGAAATTAGGAAAAATTGTTTTCACATTATTCAATTAATAAATAATTCCTGACCCATCCTTTTAATAGCATAAATTTGATTTTTAAAAATTCATATTCTCAAAAATATGTATTTATATTTCATTAATATTTTATCATTCCATAACATGATAGAAAAAATCTAAACAAGAAATACATATAAGAAAAACAAGAGGAGAGCATGTATTTTTAAAATTCTGTATAAATATCCATGTCACCCTAACCTGTTTAGAAGGGTTCTATGCATATGATCTCTATAAATATTGACATATATATAAATATAAGTAAAGTATGAATTTAACAAAAGAGACAATTATCCTGCTCACAATTGTTTCTTGCTGAGACTGCACAATTGTGCATCATCCAATCTCCGTAATTATCTCTAGGAAGACTAAAAAATGTGGACCTTTATTTTACATTAAAGATGTCACTAAAATATACTGTAGGATGTCTCCAATATTTCCTGCACTAGTATAAAAATCTCTCTAGTTTGGAAACACTCTTATTTCTATATTCACATTGACCTTTGTGGGGAGTGTGAGCATGAATGGTTAATTCACATATAAGAAACCTCATTCCCCTCCTTCATGCTATATTCTAAAACTTTTTCTTTTCCTGCTCCCTAGCTTACAGTCACTGCTCTGCAAAGAACTATTTTGCTTCTCTGTCCTTGATATGCAACCACATGTTTGGTGGGATTAAATACATTTTTTTTACCTGTACCCTGCTAGCAAATGATCAAGTCACTTTCTGCAATTTCTTGTCATCATCAATTAAATTTATTGTTCCCCAAATTTCATGTGATACCTTTAAGTTGGATTAGCCATATTTTTATGTTTCTTTACGATTATTGATAACCTAAACATGGAGATACAAGAACAGATTTCATAAGAACCTCCATTTCTTCCAGTGTGCAGGCATACGTCTGTGTTTTGGAAGGTGTGATCCAAATAAAAAATTCCCTGCTCATCACTTAAATAAAACCATCTCTAAGGCAGAGTGTGACAGTCATTTAGTAACTCAATCTAATACAAGACAAAAGGTCTGGGGGAAAAAAAACACACAAAAAATCTTCCTCTCATTAACATGCTATGTTGCTTTCTAACCTCTAATAATTTTTTTTAATGAATAGAATCTTTTCAGGTTAGTTAAATTCATATTATTTCAATATATTTTTATTTATTTAGTAAGTCCAATAGGACAAATATAGGCTGTGCTTTTTCAATGGCTTATTTCCCACCATATTTAAAACAAAACTCAGTGGGAATAAATTAGGCTTCAGATAATGTGATCGGTAAATTATCTGTCAAAACAAATTCTCTCTCAGCTGCTTCAGAAAAGTCCTATTTAAATGAATTACAAAGCTATCTGTCTTAATGATTTTTTTTTTAAATTGTCCAAACTAGATGCTTAGTACAGTAGGAAACCTCGCATCTCAGACTCTTGTGACTGGTTATATAAAAGACACTGATGATTCTTAAATATTAAGACAGGGAACCTTTGTGGTTAATTGCTACAGGTCTTTTGAAATTTCCTGTCTATTAACACATCTTTAATATGAGTACCATTTATTTACAGGAGTGGACTCACCAAAGAGGTATGGTTTTGGATACAGGTCAGAAAAAGAGAACGCAAATGCCAGTAAAAATCTCTCTTGTATCAAACCCAACAAACATCCTACCAGGTCTCAGGAGTTATGTGTAGTGGATGATCCCAGTGAAAGGATAAAAGGAGTGTGTAAATATAAAATAGTTGCACCTCTTCTGATACATTCACTGAGCTGTTGGTAACCAGCAGCTAAGGACTTTTTGATCTTGAGATTGTCTCTGGACTTTTCCTTTTATTTATTCTTGACAGACCTATCATACATGAATTTCTTAATTCTGTTTCTAGTCACACTTTTGAGCTCTATCACTGTATGACAATTGTGACTATATTGTATTTATTTACCATGAGGAAGACCTTCTCTTTAGTTTTTTTCAAGCCTGTTCCCTAACAATTTTGCTATGAGATATAAAAGACAAACTTTACTTGGTTATATTATTTGTACTGTTTGAGATTTTACATAATCCTATCATACACTCCTATCAGTCATCTCTTTTCCAAAGTGAAGAGTATTTTTAATCTCCATATTGTTGACCTATCTTCTACCCCTGAAACTGTCCTAGTTCTGCTGCATCTTTTTAACAGGGATGATCAGAATTACACCCACAAGTCAAGACATAGGCTCACTAGATATTACATAGCGTCATAATGACAATTTCTGTTCTTTATTACTTTCCTAATATTTCCTAAATTCTATTTACCACCTTAACTGTCTCTGAACATTTAGCTGATGCTTTCAGAAATCTACTCATAATGACTACAAGGTCTTTCAGAGCTCATTATTGTGCATCTGTAGTAGAGTTATTGTGTTTTTCCCACAAAATGCATTATTTTGCATTCATTGACATTGAATTTCATCTGCCATTTCATTCCCATTTCCAGAGTTAATATCACAAGATATTCCTGCAGGCCTTCACAGTCAGCTGTAGATTTTAGCTCACTATTCTACACGTATCTTTACCTACACTACTGACTCTGTCAAAGGACTCCAGTAGATTTGAGAATCAAAAATTATGTTCCAAATCACATATATAAAGCACACTGACTTTTCCAATGTATTACAGTTACTTCAGAATCTAATAAGTCTGTCTTTCTCATAACAGTTATTAATAGTCTCAGTTTTGAAGTCAAGCACCTAGAAATACCTGGATACCCCTTGCTGCCCTTCAGTGAGGTTAATTTGATAGATTGGTTACCATAGTCAGTATTTCAGCAATTTGATATTCGAATTTCCTTAGTTCTCTTAGTTAACAAAAGTATTGTATTGATGTCTTGCTACAACGTATTCCTTTGAACTGTTCTGACATCTGACACTTCAATATGAGATGGTTGCTCCCTCCTCTTCATCATTCTTCGTGTATCAGTGAATAGAATTAATTTAAATTTTATACTACGGCCTTGTCTTTCTCAGGATCAGTCAGTATATTTCAGTTGCCTATTAAACTTTATTTTTGGTTGTATTCCTGCTTCTGATATGTTTGAATAAGTTTTTTTTCTTCCTCAGTAAGTATTATGCAATTAACAACTTGTTCCTCGAAATCTCTTTTGCCCTTTATTGTTAGGGGTTTATATTTAGAAAAATAAATACATATTAATGGATTATAGTTTTTATGTTATTTCATATTTTTCTTCTTCTAGGATGTGGCTGTAATTTTTGTGAAAATTAATTTTATTTCTAAGAGCTTCTTTTACTTTGTTGTTTTAGTAAAATAGGTTCCTTGTTTGATTGCTTATTTCTTTTTTAAGGGGAAGTTTTATAAGCAAAGTAGCCTTAAGAGGTCTTCATTCTGTCATTAGCATTTTGTTCTTCTAGCTGTTTCTTCTCATACCTTTAGTTTCCAAACTGCTGCAGAACCCAGTGCTGCATGCATGGAGAAAAAAAGCCAGAAGAACAGGGGCAACATACAGTGATACTCCCCTAAACTCCAAGTATTGTGTGTCTTGGATTTTCTGAGCAAAGGTCTTTGTATTTGTCTTTTGATTTTTTCCACATATTTGTCAAATAGATTTTTAATTCCTGTATTGCCTCCTTTACTATGCTTCAGTCCCTCAGATACCAGCTTCTAGTTCCAAAGCATTTTATTAACAAATACTACAGATGTAAATACTGAGAACTGTGTGTCTACACAGTTCTATATTTTATGAACAGCAATTTTTTCAAAAAACAGTGAGATGAGCCTTCTGAAGTTTCTGCTACAGCAATAAAGCTGGATGATTAGATAGGATTAAATTTCTATTTATTTATTTATTTGCATAATCCTGGGTAAATGATCACTATTAAATGAAAGATGTTTGATCTAATGATAGTAGCATATTCAGTTGAGATTGCAATTTACTCATTACATGTAGATGAACAGAGTTGAAGACCATATAAAACCATATAAAACTTTAATAGGATTGCCACTGAAAGACCTCTTAACACATTTCTTATTCACATCAAAATATGTGATTATTTTGACCATTGCAATTATGGGGCCATTAGGAATGTCATAGAAAGATTATGCTAATAAGGGCTGCTTTATAAGCTCTTCACTTCTTTCTGAGTCAGCTCATCAGATTTTGAGGCTGGAGAAATTCAATTTTTTGGTCACACTAGGTACTTTATTTTAAGGAACCGAAGAAGGAAAAATGTTTTTAAATGTGGAAGTTTGTGAGCTTTGCTTTCTTCACTGCAAGGATGCATGGCTTAAGAGCTATGAATTTTTCAGCTGACAGCTACACTGGGAAGAGGGACTCATCCAATGTCAGAGGTTTTGTGCACCCCTTTCTGGGAAGAGGAGGCCAGAAAGAAAACCAGAAGAAATTCTGGAAATGTGTGTTGTTCTTTGTGTTCGGGTCAATGAGATTGTTTTGATCTGGTTTATTTCTCAGCTTGCAGTATTTGGGTTGCAAGCTGACAAATCAGAGTTGTTAGTAGAGCATTAGAAACTCAGACTTTCATCATCTTTGAGTTTAAAATCATACACTCTGCAGCTGTGATTCAACTCGCATCAGAAAATGATGGTGTAGAGTTTCACCACCAAAACCCAGTAAAAACAGTTCTGTGAAGTCTCAACAGAATACTTGAAATGTCTAAAGAGCTTCTGTGGGGATTCACAGGCAGAATTAGAGATCCTCTGAGAGCCAGTTTTAAATATTTTATCATCAGAACTATGGTTTACCATAAGGATGAGGTACTCAAAAACTACACAGACATTGTTTTAATGACAGCTTAAGCAAAAGATTGCCTCCATTCTTTCCATAATGTGACTGATCCCATAGCTGGGATAAATTACACACTGTTTCCAAGAAAACGCCTCATAATTGTTTCCTAAATCCAGCAAAGGCAGTGTGAGAAGGCAGGCACTGCTACCTCCAGGCATCAGGAAGCACCAGATGGGGGCAGCATGGAGAAAGGAGAGGCTGAATTTCAACCTGTAAACTGCAGCTGACTCTGTCTGAGCTTGATTATAATTTATCCGAGAAGGAGGGAATATTTATCTTTTTACAAAGCTTCTGGGTTTATTCTCTTTTGGGGTGACATTACATCTGTAAAAAACTTTCTTTGGACTCCTGGGATCTTGATGGGTTTGTTGGTTTGGGGTTCTTTTGCAAATCAAAATGCTTCCTTCAAGCTGTGACAGTTGCCAAGGGCTTGTGGTTTATCTCCAGTGTACTGGCTTCTGCTTAGCTCTCTGGATGGTAGCTTGATTCCTGGCATCTACTTTAAATCTGCATGACTTGGAAGGCTGGGAAGTTGAGAGAGAGTGAACAGCCTCATGTGCTGTTTCGGAGGTAAAATCTATTCTAGTTTTATAAATGTTAAAAGCATGAATGCATTTGGAATGCAACTAATTAATATTATAATATATTTCTGCAACAAACCAAGAAGTGCTTATTTTCTACAAGATATCCTTGTGGCCTATTTTGCATATTAGAGAAAAAAGGTTACACTAAAAGTTTTTACAATTCTGCTTTTAACACCTTTTCCATTTTTCTTTCAATATTTTAAATGAATAAAAAGTATTTTAAATGAATAAAAAGTATTTTAATGAAAAAAAGTTTAAATAACTTCATACAGCATTTTATAGTTTAAATGAAAGAAAAAAGTTCTTGTTTAAAACTACAGAGCCTGCACTCAAAGAAGCCTGTGACACTTTGTGATAATGTCACTTGCTCCTTGCATCAGGTCCTTTCATACGAGGACCAGGCCTGTGAGTTGCACAAATTCCTAGAGCTTTTCTTTGAAAAGAAGAACCTGTTCAGGGGAAGCACAGAAGAAATCCGGTGTTCCTTTGCCCAGAAAATGAATTTGAGCCCATAGTATAGCACATCCTGATGTCTGTTAGTCCTCAACAATTCCTCTATTTGGCCAGGGAAAAGAGCCTGATAATTTTGTTCTTTTGAACTGGTAAGCATAATAAGTGCCTAAATATCTATTAAGTACCTATTATGTTCCCATTAGGTAGAATAATAGCCTATCTGAATATAGCCTTAATTGCTTCTCTGTAAATGCTCCAGAAATTTGTATGCTAACAACAATAAAGACTTCCACTGCTGAAAGAAAACCTATGAGCAAAGTCACAGCTTCTTGATAATGGGCCATTATCCATTAACTGTACTCACATAAAAAGACATCTCTTTTGTAAACTGACCTTACAATGGGACTGTAGCTGAGAGATGATATTTCCTGTAACAAGTGTTGTTTAATCAGAGGCAGTAATTTGCAAAGGCTGGAAGGGCAGCACAGAAATGCTTCTGAAGGCCCAAAAGGTGAGTCAGGTGCTGGGAGGATGCCTGTGAATTAAGGTAGGAAGTACTACTGAGTGGTTCTATTTGCAGGGAAACCCACAGGAGTTGGCCAAGGTGGAGTAAGGGTCTCCTAGGAAAGCACAGTGAAAAGCCTGAAGAGGAAATTGAGAAAAGACTATCTGTAACAAGGGAAGTGTCCTTCTTGAGCCCTTTGCCTACAACAGGGACTACATATCGTCATTCCTCCTTGTTGTTCTCATCAGTTTCTGCTTAAGAAAAGGACAACCGAAAGCAAAGTGAAGCCTTTTCACTGGATATGAAAGAAATACATTTTCTTTTTATGTGGCCAATATTCTTCAAGTCCAAGTCCATCAAGCTCTGTCTTTACAATATCCAAAATCACTTGCAAAAATTCAAATATCTTTCCTGCAGAAGTTGAACTCTCTTTTCATTTCTGTAACAACAGAGGAATGGCAGCCAGAGGATCCCAAGGAGACTGAAGGCAAAGGCCAAGGAAACACAGCCTAAATGTTGCACATTCCTACACAAAGATACTGCAGCATTTCTGTATGAGTCTGACATATACTGTAAGTAAAAGACGTCCAAAGAGGTTTCTTTCCTCCTTATTTTTCTTCTGCGATGGGCCGGGCACGTCTCAAGGATGAAGGACCACCGCCTCCCTAAGATCGTGCTCTATGGTGAACTTGCCACTGGTTGCCGCATGAGAGGAGCCCCGAAGAAAAGATACAAGGACTCCCTGAAACAACATCTCAGCCTTGGCCATATTGATCACCATAACTGGTCTACTCTGGCCTCCAATCGGGAGGCCTGGAGACACGCCATCTATAACGCAGCTGTCTCCTTCGAGAACACACGCAGGATCACTCTCGAGGAAAAAAGGCAACGCAGAAAGAACCGTGTCTTGCAGAATACACCATCTAAGGAGTCTTTCTGCTGTGCCTTTTGCAATCGGATATGTCTGTCACGTATTGGCCTCATAAGCCACCAGCGTGCCTGTAGCAAATATGGATAGTGCCTTCCCAAATCTTCGTTCGCGAAGCCCAGCCATGATGATATTTTTCTTCTCTCAGTGATGCGGAGAACCAATGAAAAAGTGCTACTACACATGAGGAACACAGAAGTTATCACAAGCCCTGTGATACATTATTCCAGGGAGTCTTCAGGCATTTCTATTGTTTGGAGTGAACATAAAGCCAAAAGGGCATTTTAATGAGATAAAGAGTATTCTGAAACTTCCTGTGTTCAGGTGATAAGGAGCTTTCTGTATCATCATACATGTATTCTCAAGTAGTTTACTTATCCTGGCAAATCCCAGTGCTGTATCTCGGCTTTGAACCAGGAAATTGATTGTTTTGATTTTTCATCTAGGGACTCCAAACAACATGAACTAATTAAAAATAAGAGTGATGTGAGATTGACAAGCAGAACAATTTCTTTTTTTGCTTTTCACCATTATCTAATGGGATTTTTTTCACTTACTGAAAAAAATAGAATGATCTTTAATTAAAAATGCCACCATTTGAATGACTTGATGACAGTGAGGCTAAAGAACGTAATTTCTGGCAGCTTTAATCAAAGAGCCATGAGACCAGCTTACATGAATAACACAATCAAAATAACCAACTATGTGCTAGTAATAATGAATTAATATTTGCCAGTTGTTTGCTTAATTTTGTTTGTGTCTATGCGGAAAGAACTTCTACATCTTTTGCTAACGGCATAAATAAATGCATCAACTTCCACCTCTTGTTCACATGGTATCTCTGCAATATAATGGTACCCTTAATGCACTACACTGCTGCTGTCCAACTTCTGGCATGGAGGTTGGATTTCTTCCCCAGGTGACTCATCATGTTATAAAGTTTGTTTGTTCTCTGGTCAATGAGCAACCTACTGTAATAAGATCTGGTTATAGTTGTCAAAGAAGCTGAACAGTCCTGTTTTATATCACCCTTAGGCTAGTTAAGTTACAGTGAGCTTCAATTAGAATGCAGAATTACCTTGTCATTGGAGGAACTGAGAACAAATTCCTAAAGTAATCAAATGGTTTTTTTAGATTTTTGTTTAAGCATTATTACATAAAAAGCTAAAACTGAAATTAAAAAAAAATCCTTTCCACATCTGAAGAAATTCCTCTATTTCATTAATTTAGGACAGCTGACTTGCACAGCATGGATAAGGAACAGGCATGAGAGCTTTTCTCTTAGCAGCATTCCCCCTAGAAGGTGAGGAATGACCAGCCAGGGTAGATAAAGGATGTATTATAGTGAGCCATCATTTCTGTTTTTTTTTGCTAGGGGAACAAAGTCTAGATAAATATTGAGATATTAATGCATATATTTTCATCAGTAGGATCTCTTAAATTAACTTATTTCAGGTGAGGAAAGTTTGTGTTAATTTTTTTTAGTTTCCATTTTTATTTTTAAAAATTTAAGAATTGTATACATGCCTCTAGTCTAGCACATTTTACTCCTGACTTTAAAAAAAAAGGGCTCCAAAACTGAATTATTTTCTTTATTCAATAACTCATCTAATGAAGTGCTGTACTGAAAATTAATTACATGGAATTGAATGCAGAACAGATATAAAATAATCTATGTATTTATACAGTTTATTACTTTTAAGAAATTTTTATCCAAGTTATGAGAAGCCAAGCTTACATCTGCTTGTTATCTTGTTGTCTTTCTACAGATGTAATTTTGAGATAACAGCTGGTATAGATCCTTTCTGAAGAGATTTTATAGACTGTTTCTTTATTTCCTCATATGTTACTGTTATGGCTGAATGAATGATGGGTGAAGCTGGTGAGTACACTAGTCACAGTGAGTTCAAGATTGACTTAAAAAATTGCTAAAGTCTAATTTCTATTGGAAAATTCAAACCCAGATTCTAGGCTGGGTAACGCTGTGAAAGACTGGTCAGAGGCAGAGTAATGGGAGGGGAAGCTGAGGGAAAATCTCAAATGCAGCAACAGTGTATACAGTTTGGATCAAGAGGCAAAAAAATTTTCAAAATATCACAAACTGAGAGAGGAGAGAGGATTAAGAAAAGAGAGCCCTTTGGAAAGGCGACTTTGGAAGTCTAAGCAGACAGACTGCCCTAAACTCTCTCTCTGTGTTCAGGGAAACAAAGAAATCATATCTTCCAGCTGATGGTAATGACAACAGTGGGTAAAAGTATCTTAAACCCAAGTAGTTCTATCATTTTATTTCTTTGATATCAGCAGATATTTTTGCATTATTTGGAAAAAAGACTCTAAGGGTCTGTAATTCAGAAACACAGATTATCTCAAGGAGGCTTTTTTCCCACATCCAAAGCTTTAGTGGAACAAACAACTTTGAGTCCTGGAAGCCACTTAGCCTCCTAGCAAGACTGAGGTGGCCAGCATTTCCCAATTCCAAGAGCCACACAGCTTCTGCTCACTCTGCCTGGTTGCAATTGCTCTGGGCAGTGCTGCAGGGCGGGGAGGATACCTCCAGAATATGTTGCCAGGGCTTCCCAGGCCAGTGGGGAATGTCCACTGCTGCCAACTGTTTTGGGAGGTAGAAGTATATGAATAGGGGACATCACTTATTGTGAGGTCATCACATCCTTATGGGAGGTGATGGAAAATGCTACATCAGTGACATGGTGGAGGTGGCAGCAAGTGTTTGCCACACTGGTGCAGAAGGTTTGGGAGAGCATGGCAGCTCTTGGCATGGATCCAGCCAGCCCTGGTTGTGTGAGGCAGAGATGAAACCTGAGAGCCTTGAAGATATTTTTCTTAAATAAAAAGGAAGGTTTCCATAGAAACTTCTCTTTTATTTTAAACAAATTTTAAAAAGAAATGTAGTAAACTGTAAAATCAAGCTTCCAGGGCCCAAGTTAAGCTATTCCTTATTGATTACATTACAAGTGAACATAAAAGCCTGCAGCCTGGAACTGACAGAGAGAGACAGGCTTCTGCCAGCTCCCTTGTTCCTTCCATCAGTGCATAACCTCTATTAGTTAATAGTGGCAGTGACACACACTTTCTAGCACCTCCACTTTATAAAAAGAACTTTCTTAGTGCATCTCATCTAAAGGTTCTTTGTTTGTTAATGAAAACACATCTCTTGGACTTAATATGCAATGCAAGCATCACCCTTATTCTGAACACGCCTTACTTTAAATTCAGTTGTTTACAAACAGGCAGAGCAGATGTAAAATGAACCTCTACACTGCATTTCCCAGAAGACCAAAACAACAGTGAGGGTCCGCACACTTCTACCAGCTGAATGTTTGGGAGATGGTATCCCTCCCAAGCAAGTATCTGCTGCAGGTATGAGGATATCCAGAGAAAGCAATCAAATAAGCATCTTGGACTCAAGCAAACATGGTTTACTTCAACAAAAGCATACTTTGACAATCATTAAGTTTTGCACATACTCATTTTAAAGCCATATCCAATTGCCTGCCCCCTCTGTTGTGAATGAGTGGTTTGGCCACTTAAAGAAACATTGTCAAAGGTATTGGCAAAAGAAGGGTTTAATATGAATTTGTGAAAATATGACTTTACAAAGTTTGATGGTACGGTTCACTTTATTACTTACTACATATTAAAGCATTCAAAGAAAGATCAAATTAGAAGCAATTTGGAATTATTTTCATGGAAGTCAGGAATGCAAAAGGAGATAAGGGTGCAAAGAATATGGATGCAAAGATAAGAGTGCAAAAGGGTTTAGCAGCACTTAATCACTGAGTGCTTTAACATTTACAAAGCAATGTGATAGGGTTCACTAGAATTGTAACAATGATTTACCATAGATTTGAGATAGTAACATTCATACCATAATCAAATCACACTCACTCAGGTAAAGCAATGTGTACACCTATTTTTTGTGTGTATAAAGGTACCTATAAAAATACCCCGTGGCTTCTATGAAATACATCAAATCCCTTTGCATTTCCTAACAGGCAAGGGTTGCACCTCCAGGAGCAAGGAAACGGAGTGGGGGATATTAGCGCAGGCCTCATGGTCAGTGACAGTTTTTGAGTCCTACAAACTTGAGAGTTTGTGAGCTGCAAGACACGTCCCACTCAGAAGGAGGTGCTGGTGCGGCCGGCTGCAGTCCAGGAGAACTCAAAGAGCCTCTTTTAGGACTGTGTTTATATGGTTGCAAGATGATTACCTTTGGTCATCAGTAGGTTTTCATCCTGGCCGTAACCCAAGTTGTAACTACTGCACTTTCTTTTTCCCCAAAATGCAGTAAAAATGGTACTGTTCCACTTGGTCTATAATTCACAATAGTACCATTTCATTCAGGCTATGATTCAGGTAAATGGTTTACCAAAGCTACAAAGGATAATTGCTTATCCTTCGTTTCCCAGCTGGGTTGGGCAGCTGATGTTTCTGATGGTTCATACCTTTACCATGCAAGACCTCCTGGTACGATCAGGGAGTGCCTCACAGACCAACCGGTATGGTCAAGGGATGCTTTACTCCTCAGCTGGTTTGGTCAAGGTTTACCAGGAGCTTCTGAAATCACAGAGCAGGCCTAAGGATAGGGTTGGGGGGGATGCACTACCGCAAAGGCACTGCTCTCTTCATACAAAGATGGTTTAATTTGTATTAAAGACATGATGGACGAATCCATTAACCAGGACAGCCATGGGCACATAATCCTTCAATGACCCAGCAAAAAGGTTGTTCTGCATTTCTTTTGTTCCAGAGGAAAAATAAAAAAACACATGCTCTATAAAAGAGGGGCTGCTTTTTATGCTGGAATGACCCAAATACTGGAGGTTAGCACGTTTGTCCCTATAGTGCTGGTATGCATCTGCTCTGACAAAAGAGGACTCCAAATTTGAAGCTCCATGAGCGACACAGTGCTCAGTAGGCTAAAAGGGCAGATGGCACAACCTCTCAGCTGCAGAGAGGGAGTGAAGGATGGGATTGCCTGTACAGCCAGTTCTTTGTAATTTGGCACTGCTATGCTTCTGCTGCTCTCTTCCCTTCATCTTGTGAAAGGACCCTGAAAATTGGAAATATTCCCACTATTTACAAGGATAAAACAAGATACTGGTCTGGACATTTCTTTTTCTTTCACTTTATTTTAAAGCTGGACTTCTACCCTAGAAGTCTGTTGCCAGGTTTTTGATGTGAGAATAGCTGGAAACAACTGAAAGATGGGGTAAGAACAGTATAAAGGAGGTACTGGTGGTACATGCTACTTGTGTATCCCTGTTCAGGAGGAATTATCTTACCTGTCTATCATGAAAACAGCCAAATGGATTTAACATCTCAGAAAAGAGTTGTGCAACTAAACCTGCTGTTTTTCCACTTTTTGTCCTCTGTGAGCTTAAATCTCGATTCCAAGTTATAAAAGATAGAATAGGTTGGAAATCACATGTGCTGACTCACTGTGAATTGTTATGAGTAACTTAATAGCTTACTCATCTAATACAGAGATACATTTGCAAAAATATTGAAATCTGGGAAGAAGAATGAAGTGTAACAGAGCATAAATAAAATGCTCTTGTGTTTTTCTGAGATGAGTGTTTTGATTTTCATCTGATATCTGACAACTGTAAGAAAAGTACTGCCTCAAATATTGAAAAATAGCAATGATACAAAATAACATTTTGATTTTATTTCCACCTTGAAATGAAAAAGACACCCTGAAAAAGAAATGTTTTCTGACATTTCAGTTACATCTCACATAATTACAATTTAAACCTATTGGCAGAGATAATACCTTTTGTGTAGAGTAAAAATTTTAATAATCAGAATCTCGATATTTTTTGCCATTTGTCTTAAAGTTAGAATTTACCAGGAATTGGGTATAAAGTTATGAGCAAAGATATCTTCATGGTTTCAGTGCCAACCAACATATATGTAAAGAAGCTGTTGGCTTCTGGTTTTGTTTCTAAAACTACAACAATTAGTATAATATTACTTTTTCTTGTTCCTGGTAGATATCTCTGTACTTTATTCATTCCTCACCAATTTGGGTACAAGCATGTTTTCATTATCAGTTTGTGCCTAGGAGTCCTAGCTATATGTGAGATCATGTGTTCATAGGCATTGCTTCAGAAGACATATGCATGTTATACATAAAAATAACTTCTTTCTACATTTTCTCAATCTGTAGTTACCTGACAAAAAGATAAGCAAATGATCTTCATACGGTTAACTTTAGAAGATGATTAACACTTATTTTCAACTGGACTTGTTGAATGGCATGTTCTACTGATGCAAACAGGAAAAATGTTAGGTCACTCAGGCACTGCTGGCTGGACACTGGGTGGGGTGCAGAAAAAAGGCAGGCTGGAAGCTGCTCTTACAGCCATCCAAGAAGGCCAGTGTTTCAGAGCAAAACAGCTGGAACCACTGACATTGGTAGAAACACTAAGCAGCTCCAGTGAGCACCTTTAGTGTTTCAGCTGGAGAAACTCCTGAGGTGCTATGTGCTCATGTAATATAATATCAAAGAGGATAATTTCATATTTATTCATAACACATTTCACTAGACTTGTATAAAGTCAGAGAATGTTTCAGAATACTTATGTATTACTATTACTATAATTAGTTTAGTTGCTCTAAAAAATAGAAAAATATATTCCTTAGATTTAGAGCACTAAATTTAAATAAGATGCAATGAAAAGAAGTGGCAAAAAAAAAAAAAAAAGAAAGAAGTGTAGAGGAGGATTTTAAAAAATCTCTAAACAGGTCATTTGAATATATAGTTGAGACATGCACATCTTGCATTGGGCTTTCTTTGGGGGTTGTTTTTTAAGTTTTGTCCATTAGAATAAAATTTTACTTTAGAAATGTCTCACAATTTTGTTCCATGCAAATCCTGACCCCTGCCAATATTTGTCACACAAGGCAGGATTAATCCCTTGGAAATGAAGTGAGAAAAAGTAGGCTATGATTATGGTAAAATATTAGCAGTAGTAGAGAAGTTAGTAGCACAGTTAATATTCTGTCATTTCTGGATTTAACTTTCCCTATGCACTGTTTTCTTTAAAAAATGGATGACTACTATTACCAAACTTTGCTGTCAGAGATAACCCCATGCACACACTCAATATATTAAGACCTGAATGAATAGCTCATACAAATCAGATAGAAGAACAGATGCTAATAATTTATTTAAACATAGCCTTCTTGAAAGGTTAACTTGTCACATTTCATCTTCAGTCATAAACACCTATTCTTATGATCAGCAATACTGACTTACTTTTCCTGTAATTGGATGGGAAAGAACACATGATAAGTATTAAAAATAGCCTAAAAATTGAGCCTTTCTCCATTTCTGGAAAGTGCTGCATTGGCAATTATGGAGAAAGTTCTTAACACGTACAAAGATGTTGTAGTTATGCTCTTTCTGCGACCCAAAATTCCTTTTCTTTCTGCCTCTTAGTTCAACCCATTCAAACCCTGTCCCTCCAAAACTACTGTGTGCTGTGACTAAATTTCAGACTGCTATTACAGTTGCTATAC
Source organism: Corapipo altera (assembly GCF_003945725.1). Classification (NCBI taxonomy): domain Eukaryota; kingdom Metazoa; phylum Chordata; class Aves; order Passeriformes; family Pipridae; genus Corapipo; species Corapipo altera. The sequence continues at coordinate 4,351,032 of NW_020884876.1, read as the reverse complement.
AAGAAGCGCTCCTGAACTGTCCTGGTATCTTATTTGCCTTTAGTTTATCTTTAAGACAGACCTTTTCATCATTAAGATTTTATATCACTTGAGTACAAAAGGGGGAAAGTCTGAAATAAAGTGTGCTACTCAATTGTAATTTCTGTATGTTGCTTTTCTGGGAGAGTATCCTCTTCTATGCAGTTAGATGCATAGCACTGATAGGTGGTAATGTTCAGTTTTGTAGTTTCTATGTGCTAATTAGTCCAGAGGTATGTGCCATCAGTCATCAGCAGTCATTGAGTTTGAGGAAACAGAGCCTGCAGTGAACTAAAACTCTCAGCACAACCCAGTCATTGTTTATTGCAGGTTTACTGGACATTAAGTAGAAAGGGAGATGGGTATGGCCACCTTCATCTGTCTCAAGGTGTTCAAGAAATTCTAAGTGTGCGCATGAGCCTAGGAGGAATGGTGAGATTGCAGAGCATTTCCTCCTGAAACTTAAGAGTAATGTCTCACAGAGACTAAGCAAAATGGCTTCCTTCCAGACTTCATTGCTTAGAACAAAGAGTATCTCCCTCCAGCACTAAGACTTGATTATGCCCTCAGATATGCACAGCACTGAAAACAGGAATAATTTATGCATTGGACGGGCTAGCTGCAGCCTCCATGATGAACTGTTGTTCCTTAGGGATACTGTCTTCCAAAAAGTGGTGCATTGTGCCAGTTATGCTCTGTGCTTCTGCACTTAAATGTTTCCCCAAATGCAGGATAAGTTCTATGATGCAGATGTAACGTTGTGTTCCTACATTTAATTTTTTTTTAAATGCTGAGATGGGTAGAATGTGCTTTTGTTCTGTACCTTATTTTGTACATAAAGGAACAGAAGATGCCCAAGATTTCTGGATGTGATTCTCTGACTATCCCATTTCAGCTAACCCAAAGTTCAAGTACTAAATTCCAGCGGTATGCTCAAATACACATCTTAGATTAATAACTTAATATATACAAAAATTAATGATCGATGTACTTTTTGTATTGCCTCAAAAGACCTGTATGGGAACTCCAGGCTGTTTGCCATCTGACAGGACTGCAGGATGTGGCCAGCTGCATTCAGTCCAGCAACAGAGACGAATTTTTATTTTTTTTTTCTTGGTAATAAGAAACAGAACCAGACTCATATGTTCCCTAATACAATTGACAAGCTACTGTTTACAAGCTGTATTGCTACAAATAGGCTTTTTTAAAATATTAAAATAGATATAATATCATATATGTGTATATAAAGATTATATAACAAGAAGTAAATACATAAATGTATTTTAGCAATATCATATGCAAATTGTGTAGCAAGAAGTTGTCTGAGTCCTGCTTCCAAAAAAACCTGTTTTCAATTAGATTTGTCTCGTGGCTGATGGACATTTTAACTGAATTATTGCAACATGAGTTCCCCCTAATGAGACAGCAGAGAATCCAATGAGGAGATAAAGGTAACTAAAAAAAAGGGGTTTTGTCAGATTGGTCATTGTTACACACGAGAGGATCAGCAAGGGGCACTAAGTTTGACAGAGTAGGGACTGCTCTTGGGTCTGATAACTGTATATTTATGAATAAACCTTCTTAAACTTACTGTTTTCCTGCAGATTTCTGGATACCTACTAAGGCATGCTGACTTTCCCCCCAGCTGTCCTTTCAGTGAAGTCATTAGCACAGTCTTCAGTCTGTTTTGTTTCAAGTTGTTTGCTTTCACAAATAGGTGGGAAGATATTTTTAAGATTTCTCTTAATGCAGGTTGAAGTTGGCCATTACATTCAAAGGTTGCTAATGGGGCTTGCAGAGATGTCCATGCACACATATAAACACAGGCTATTTCAAACCACACAAATCCCATGCCCTCAGAAACCTGACTCACAAATCTATATAGGGTGCAAACACACACCACTCGGGCCTTTCTTGTTACTACTTTGGAATAGCTCTAGTTACAATTGTAACACTGTTATGTTTACAATCAGAGCTGTAATCGAACATGATTTCGTGAGAAAGTATACTCCTCACTCAGAGATATTATTAATATTTGTGTATTAAATACTCATGTATACATGTATCTTTGCATGGCACTTTCCAGATATTAAAAAGAAAAGGTCTCTGTCCTCAAGAGCTTACAGTCTAAATACCATTGTTGCAAAAAGCAAACTGATGAAACTGAACCTACTCAGTAACTATTTCTTTCCTATGGAAATGACCAGCTTCTCTAAGCACTGCATTAAAATATGAGTGGTTTTTCCTACATGAAGTGGGAATTTTTTCCTGATTCATAACATTTATTTTTATTATAGCTAAAGGTTTACAGATTTTTCAACCTAATTATATATTTGCATACTTACTCATTAAAGTGTGCACTTTGTTTGCTAGAGATCAGTAAATAATTTTACTAGGAAGTTTGGTTTTTAAGGAATCTGTATGCATTTATGGATTAAACATTAGTAGAATACCTTAAATTCCTTGAGTAGCAGAAATATTGTGCTTTGCTATGCTGGAAGTCTGAAGAGTGGGGGTTTTTTTGAATATCCAAACTGGTAGGCTGCAATATGGATTGCTATACAGTAATATTTTGCAGGCTCTTTAATTAATAAACTTACACAAATGGATAAATATAAATTCCTTCATCCTACAGTTGTGGACACAAATGCAATGAGGGACACGAGTTATTGAATTGTGTAACGTCACAGAGCAGGTCAATGGCAGAGAAAAAGCAGTTTTCCTAACTATGTAATCTCTTGCTTGGGTTGTTCTATGCATAACTTTGAGCAATTTCTCTTGGAGGAATTTGGCAGAAAATGTACCTCTTAATGAAAAAGATTACCTCATTTTTGTCCTTGCTAAAAAAAATAATTTCTTATTGTCACCAGTTTACATTTTCTCTGAACATCATATTGCTCAATGTTAATTTAATTGGCTAACTGGGCATTATAATGAATTGTTCCAACAACTACTATCTTTACTGTACAATTTCTAACACATCAGGGAACTGTAAGTTTGATAGGAAGTATCTGAACCTCAACTCCTAAGAGCGAACGTAATTTAAAATAGTTGTATTAAAAAGTTAAGTTCCCCTCTATCAGCTTTTAAATGGGCCTTATACTGGAGTTTTCACACATAACTTTGTTACATGGGAAGTTAGTCACGGACCCTTTGGAAAATGAGAAAGGAACAGCATAGAGATGGAGAAAAAGGGGAAGAGATATTTGGATTGGGTGGAATGATGAGAAAGACAAGCCCAAAAGTTTTGGGAAGGCAGCACCTGAACTTTCCCAGCCTAATTCAAGATGAACTACTTAATTTCCTAAGACTTTCTTCTTATTATTTTGATCTATATATTGCCTTTATTTCTCTATCTTTCCTATTTGCCTTCAGATTTCATTCATACATTTCAAAGATCTGTAGAGTTTTCTAGAATAATGTAGAAGGCTGGCCTAGAAAAAATTACTCTCAAGTTAGAGACCAACATACAGTATGGTGCTGCAACTATATTAATTTGTATCCATGATCATAGTAGTTCCAATTCATGGCAAACTGAGATAATCAATCACAATATATCTTTAAATATACAATTTTTTGTTCAGTATAAAAGTATTTCTGCAATGAATAGAATAATGGGATGAATCTTAGACCCTTTTGTTGCCAACACATTTATTTGCTCACATGATAAAACTAAACATAACAGCTAAGAAGAAACATATTGATTTGCTCTCTGCTCTGTTTTATTTATTATAGTGTTATGGTTCTTCTTTATTCTTACCTCCCATAAGCCCTGGGGCACAACAATGGTTTACAGGCTCCTCTTCACCACAGAAGCCTTTGCTGGGCCAAGGAAAGTTACTCTTTCTGGTTTGAGATGGGTTCTGAAGCATGGAACAGAGATCAGTATTTCATTGCCTTCATCCCAAACATCTCTAGTTTTCTGTTACTCAGAATATTCTTCCTAAGTAATTATAATGTAATACGCATATACCTATGTTAGTCTGACATTCACTGTTCACTATGATGTTGAATATGTGGTTTTGAAATCAGAAAATAAAGTATTAACGGTACTGCTATCCTGTAAGAGGGAAACAGGAGAAAAATTGAAAACTCCAGTTTCCTAACCTGCTGCTGAAAACAAGTTGTTTAGAACTGAAGTGAACAACTTTTCATTTTCACTTGCTACCACAGGCTTAGAACAAAAGAGCTGCAGGTAAAAGAGGTGTCAACTGCTAAAAAATAAAAAAAAAATTGCCAACAAAACTGCTTGCTATTAAATGCAATCAAACAAAGCTGTGGAACATGCATACACTAAAGAAAAAATACAAAGTGTTAAACTCACTAAAGTTAGTGTTTGCCAAGCTACTAAAATCCACCTAAATAAACAGCTGTTTGTTGCTAGCCTTGCGATTAAAAACTGCATCTGCATCTGCAGGGCGAAAACCGCATCTGCAGAATTTTCATAGTTGAGACTAACTCAGAAAAACAATTAATATTAACTCTATTACGGGCACTTGTATGCCAACACATTTCTACTAGCAGCTGCTGTGCTTAATATTATGAACTTAACAACTAAAGTACACCAAGCCTACTTAGGTATTCACAGAGTAGTAACAATTCTCAAAGAAAAAATATGTTATCACTCACTCAGGCTATGTTAATTTTCCTGTCTGTTTGGGAAAAACTGTAAAGAGAAAATTGTAGATTACCTCTTGCTGCAAAAGATTGCATACTAATTTTTTGACAGCTACCAAACTAGCAAAATCTGACCATAAATCAGGTGACATTGAAATCCAGTCAATACTAATGCAGTGGGATGCTGAGAAGCTGCATCCACTTTACAGACAGTATCCAATCACTGGAGTAAACGTAACAAGTGTCATCTACTGAACTGATAAAGTTAACTCCAGGGCGAGAGACAGAAGCCTGCAAAAAACCCTAAAAACCCCCCAGGTTAAACAGTGACTATTGTCGAATTTTTACAAGCAGTCTCACTCCCTGTGATCAAGGAGGAGATCCACCCCCAAACTTGGAGACAAACTGTAAAAACTAAGTGGCAAACACTTTGTGAAGCAGAAGTTGAAATTTTGTTTGAATCTCAAACCCCTCTCTCTAGTCAACCGTGCTGATTCAAGAGTGAACCAAGTATATTTCCTTTTTTTTTTCCTTGTTCCACAGGAATACACATAAAAAGAGGAAAGCGTATTTCAGCAAAAACTCTGTGATCTTACACTTCCTCTCTGTTTCTCTTACCTAACTGGTTTATTACAAACAATTAAATAAAAGTGTTTTACTTCTAACAACTATGTTAAACAACTTGACTCACTAAGTGATAACCTGTAAGAGAAACACCTTCTGGGCTTCTGGTTTCTTTTCTTTTCCTCTTTCTCTAGGAATGCAATACCCCCCCCCCACACACACACTGACAAAGGATTGAAGAGACTGCCAGCAAACTTCTTTTAAATTTTTTTAACTTTTGTGGTATAGATAGAAACCAAGTCAACACTCAGGTTTGTTTTAATGATTAATTTATAGTAGGCCAAATTTTCATTTTATCTTTCTATAGGAACAAGCTACGACTGAATCAGAACTGCCTGAGGCCAACAAAACATTTAATAACTACTTTGATTATTAGTTTATTAATTCTTGCTATGTATTTGTGTTTTCAATGAGAACCACTTGTTGGAAGACCAATTATTAACCAAGTTATATAAAACAAACCTTTTTATGTATTGTTAGTTTAAATTTTAATAAGTTCACTTTGTCTTTTCTCTTTACTAAATAAGAGAATAGTGTGGAAAAAAACTTTTACCTTACGAATACGTAACTTTATTTCAATCAATTAAAAATTTAAAAATTTAACCAAGTATAACTTGGAATTAGATACCAGGATTTATGCATATATGAAATTATATAAATAGATATTAACCTTTCCAATTCTTCCTCAGGTAACTATTTTTTTTCTTCATCCTTAACCAAAAGGAAAGACAACTGCAGAATGCAAATACGACCTGCAAAGAAAATACAAAAAAACCCTGTAACAATTTTTAAAAGAAAATACTTATATTCTCCTAAGTACTTTTTACTTTACCTCAATTCTCTTATCTATGGTAATCAATCATTGTTTACAGAATGTGATAAAAGTAATTTACCCACCAAAGAAAAAAGAAAAGAGGAAAACCAAGTTTACTTTAACACCACCTATGCTTGCATCTTGTTTATAACAGAAACAAGGTATAAAACTGCCATTTAATTTTATAAAATTTATGTGTGACAGGGTGGTCGTAAATTAAAAAATGTGTGCTTCTAAGTATACTTATGCTTAACCTACATTTTATAAAGAGAAGTGGACCATTACAAAGAAGAATGGAAAACAACACTTTCTGTCTCTAAAAGGAATTAACAAAAACATCAGCTCAATAGGATGTTAAATTAAAAATAATGCTCTAAATGCATCACAACAATCTTACACATTGTTGTAAACTATGCTAAAAAGAAAAACAATATATATGACTTTTTTTTAAGCATGAATACTAACATAACCTTAAAATATACCTTTAAACAAACCTCAACACTCAAGCAAGCTTGGGCCTTCAATTCAAACTTATTATTGAAAAAATATATTTAGCACCTCAGCCTTCTACCAATCTATTAAAAATACAAATCAACTCAAGCTATTGATACAAAATAGTATCTCCACAGTGAAACCAGCTTGCTCATCATCCCTGACAACCTTATATGTGGAATGCAACTAATATCCTGAGAACAGGATTGAAAGTTGTAATAACGGGAGCTCTCAAATATTAATATAATAATTAATAAACTGGTTGCAATTACCACTGACCTAAGTAAATCAAAATAACCCTCCACAACTTTTCCCTTTTAACTTCGGGAACTAATCAATGGCCTTTAACAAACATGTTATCGCAATGAGAGGGAATTGACAAAAAAAAAAAAAGAAAAAAGATCATCAGTTGATCACAGATGCATTTAGCATCATCCAAAACAATCATAACTACCATCAGAAAAGAAAGGTGGAGGAAAAACACCTTACCTATTAAAATTCAGAATGTGATTTGGAATAACACAATTAATTAAAAAATATAAATATATAGATATATACATATAAATTAAAATCTAGTGGTATCTAGTCAATTTTAGCTATGATCCCACTAGCAATACAGCTACAGCTTTTCTGCTGACAATACCTTAAACCTAAATTACCACAGAACTATGCTCTATCCTCTAAAGCATAGAGCATGAACCCGAAAATATGAAAATAAATAATAAACTGTTAATGTTAATATATGTATTGTACAAGAGCAACAAATATTTATTTGTGAAGATAATACTATTAAAGCCCAAGACATTTGTCTTGACACTGAACAAAATGTTTATAATTTTAAAATCTATCCTAAAAAAAATTTAAAAACAATCCTTGTATACATTAATAAAAAATATGCTTATATAAAACTTATTGTAATTCGGGGCTTGCAGATAATGTTGTAGATACAAGTAATGACTTTAATGGCTGTGTTTGTAATTTTGTTAATACTATAAAATGCTATTTTAATTATTATATTTTATAATCTAATTATATTCTAAATCGAGATTTACAGCCTACCCCCACTAGTATGAATTTCATGCTAGTAAAAGAGACTGTTGCAAGATGAAGACTTGAAACAATTACTAAAACAAGCCCAAGGAAATGTAAAAAACGCTCTGATTACTGTATATCATGACATAGAAGAAATATATCGCAGGATAGAATGAGCGAAAAAGGATGGAGAACACCAATGGCGAGATACCCTTTTTGGATGGTCACCTACAGCTGCCAGAATCTTCAATCAAATGATTCTTCTTGTTACTAGAATATTGATAATAACCATTTTGCTTCTCATTTTAATAATTGTATTGTATATTAAAATTTGAGTAACCATGAAACAATTAGCCCATAAGTTACCTCCATCAATACCAGATGATCCCCACAGTATAAAATCACATCATATTGCAAAACTATAATTCGAATATTGTGTAGTTTGAGTGACTGTAGTCACGGGGTGGAAATTGTAAGGTGATAGATAAGGCCACACAAAAGAAGAAAAAGGTTCCTTGATGGTTTCCTGGGACCCCCACCCTGCCCACCCCGAACCTGAGCAGCCATTCCCAGAAACCAATAAAAGGATTAAAACGAAGAAAGGAGTGATATTCAGATAACACGGCCTTTTTTCTGCAGGGAACCCGGTAAGTTGACCCTTGGGCCTATTTTATCTGTCTATCACCCCAAAATTAGTTTTTTGATAGCCACTCAAACTGCCTAAAGAAAAAGGTATAAAAAGAGTTTGGACATAAGCAAAAATCGTGGAGAAGTTCCATTATCCCTGTGGAAGTAACCAACGGGCTACCTTTTCTTCCTCCACCTTCTCAGGATGCCTTGGGGCAAGTGATTGCTTTATACATATACACTAATTTTACTTTTGCTCCATAGTACTTTAAAATTTTTATGTATTCCTTCATTGTAAGTTGCTTTTGCCTTATAGTTTTTTTCTTTACTTATTCTGTGTAAGTTGTCTTACTTCTTTGTAAGTTGCTTTTGCTTTAGCGTGTGTGCCTATGCTTTGCATTATTATTACTACAAAATTTAAGTGTGTTTTTTTTGCAGTTAGATCCTATTCCAGACAAAGCAAAACCCATAAGTTGTCACAAATTTGTATTAATAAACGTGTTATTTCGTGAACTGTTACAGTGAGTCCGTTTTTAGGTGCTGGCAGTTTCATTGATGGCAAAATAACTCATAGGAGAAACCTGCTGAGGGGTTTTTCTACTGCTATTAAGATCAGTCCCTATACATAAAAGGTATCAAATGTCCATCTCAGCAATTCTGTTAAGCTAAGGGTCTTATTAGGTGAGACGCTAACAGATTGTTTTGGACATTAAAAGGCTTTGATCTCCTGGGGGGGACACTGATAGACAAAAAAATAAATTAATACAGGTTGGACAGAAAATTCATCTTTTCTGCCCCTTTTAATGTGACAGCAACAAAGAAACCTTTAAAGTCACTTGTTAGGTTATATTAACTATGAGGAGTGAAATATATTTTAAAGTATTATTCGATTGACCATCAAAATTGATTTGTTTTCTAAGGAAGTTAGGTTTATACGACTGCCCTGTCAATTTTCTTTTTCTCTTCCCTGAACTCTTGACCAACATCAGCCTAATTCAGCAGAAGATTCTCAAACGTATCACGTTCCCACAGATTTTGTGCCAATATGAAAACAAACTGAGGAGTGTCAAACCCTAGAAAGTCTGCAATGTAGTAGCAACAAGACAGCAGAAAGGTCAAAGTGCTGTAGGTCTGCTTTTATAAAGTTGCATTTTGTGCAAGGACTTGTTGATCTACTAAGCATCATGCAAACAGGCATGGATTTGTGGAGAGGCTCAGGGGTCTTCTGCTTATCCTGTGGCACCAGACAGGGCACCAAGGTGCTCTCATGTTCTGTCCCCTGATTGGTGCACACACTGGAGCAGTCCCTTCCTCTACTCATACTGCATATTGACACATTTAGGGAGGCTTAGAAGTGCCTTCTGAGACATATCTTCCTTCAGCATGGTCTCTTACAGAGGTCTCTCCAGGCTTTTTATTTGGGGGGATGGGTGGGGTAGGGTGCTATTTTTCTGTCAGGTAAAAACATTCTCTTAAATTTCTATAGGTCCTACAGAAGCTTGATTTAGTGTCCACTTTGGCAGTCTTTTATGTGGACATGAGAATTTTGGCTTACGCGGGAACAGAATGTGCACTTTGAGCTATTAGGTCTGTCTACTTATGTCGAATTATCAAGAATACCAATTCTGTTTAAAATAGTGTAGAAAGGCAGTGACAGTACTAGAAAGTGATAGTTCTGAAATTCTCATTAATAGAGTTAATAAATAAGGGTCCCAAAGGGCTGATAGCAGGAAACCGAAAATCACAGCCTTCTTCTCCAAAACTGCAAGTAACAGATACATGATAAGGGACTGAGATAAAATCAGGATCTTGGTGGGGAGGAATGCGATTTTCTTTTTCAACTTAATTTTGATTTCCTTTAGAGTGATGTGAGAGCCACAAAACAGTGAATCCTTTGGAAAAATGGATTAGCAAAGTAACACCCTGAAAGAGTCTCAGACTTAATCCATGTTCCATCAGAGACCGCTGCTCCACCAAAGCCCGTTAATGATACACTCAACAGCTGCACAAAAACACTGCAAGCCAAAGACTAAGTTCCACACCACTTTATTAATTTAGACACATCTGCAGACATAAATATACATATTTCTTTTTTTATACGGAGCGATACATGAGGCAGTACCGGCTTTTAAATTGGTGACGGCGGCTACTATCCAAAACCTGTGGGACCAGCGGGAGGAGCCATCGGGAGCTGGGGGGCCGTGCCCGCCCCCGGGCCGGGCGGGGCGGCGCTGGCGCCGCGGCGGCAGCCGGCGTTCGGAGCCGTGGCTGAGCTGCTCGGGGAGGCAATAGTGCTGTTTGAGAGCGGGAGAATTCCCCCCCCCCCCCCCCCCCCCGCGCAGGCCGAGAGCAGGGAAGTCAGTCACCTGGCGGTGAAGGACAGTAAAACAGGGAGAGAGGGGGAAATCTCTGCCTCTCTCTCTCCCTTCTCTCTTCTGCAAGAGATCCACCTCCTGTTTTCCTCCCAACTCTTTTAGCATAACCTTCAAAGAAGACCATCCCTTACAGACTTTCTTTTATATATAATTTTTTTTCTTTTTACTATTACTATTACTGAGAGACTAGCTGCAAAACAATTTTTGAGTCTATGCAGGACCTGGGGGATTTTGTTATCTTGCCAGCGAAATTTTTCATCGCTAATGCCTTGCGCTCACAGGGTGCTAAATTAGCTACCAGAGTAGGCATGACGGAGAAAGGCTTTTATCATAGACTGTTCTCTTCAGTTTGAACACATTTGCTTGAAATTTGCTGCATGATGCTGTCCAGGGAAACAGGATTTTTTCTCGGGATGCTGCAATTCGTCGGTTTCTGAGCTTATTGCAGAAGAAAAAAAAAAATCTTTAAACTGAGTGGATTTGGTTTTGTTTTTTTTTTTCTTTTTTTTTCCTGTCTCCTCCTTTCATTGCCAGAGGACGCGAATCTCTTTCACCAGGGAAGGATCACCTGTCGCTTTAATCGTTAAGGGAGTTATTAAAAAAAAAAGTGAAATATTTTATTTATTTATTTATTTGTTTATTTTAACCGGTGGAGGCGTGATCGCGGAGAATGAGACTGAGGGGAGCTGCCAGGGTTTGGAGGACAAGGCTGAGTTTAGGCTGGAAACTGAGAGACTAGATTCCCCGCTTCTCTTTTTTTTTTTTCTATAATTTTTTTTTTTATTGGCACAACTTCCCTAGTTTCCTCCCCGCTCCGTTCAGTTTCGCTCTATGGACAGATCAGCAAACCTGGAGACAGAGGAACTCAAGGTAGGCGACCCGCCCGGGTGCCGTCGTTGTGACGGGGGTTGGATCCCCCTCTGCCCTCTCCGCCTCCCGGCCGCGGCCCGAGGGCTGCGCGGGGCGGTGCGGGCGGTGCGCGGGGCTCCCGCAGCCCAGGCGGGGAGCGCGGAGACGGGCGCGGCCGCCCCGCGGCGCGGGGAAACGCTGAAAGGCGGCTACCAGAGCCGAGCGCGGCTTCCCCTCCGCCTGCAGGGCCCCTAGCATCGTCATGATAGTGTTAAAAATGTGGTGATGATGGTGGTGGTGATGGTGCTGCCCGTGTGCTCTCGGCGTTGCATGAGCGCTGGGGGCAGTGGGGAGGAGGCAGCAGCGGACTTGCGGGTTTCCCGACAGAAGTTGGCTCCGAAGCCATTCTCGCCTGGGCATCTCCTACCTCTTTCTCCTCCCCTCGCCGTCGGGAGCGAGGGGGAAACCCTTCCCCATCCCCCGCCCCCGGGGCGCCCGAGTCCCCCAGCCGAGCGGAGCGGCGGCAGTGCGGCGGGATGCGGGGCAGGAGGCGCAGGGCCGGCCCCGGCTCCGGGGCCGCTGGAACAATCAAACTTTGCATTAGGACGGTGAGAGCTGTGAGGATTCTGCTCCCCCACCACCACCCCGGCCCAGCTCTGCCTCCCTCCCCGCTGAAGGAGCATGCCTGAGAGTGCTGAGCATGCTCCTTTGCGGAGATGGAGAGCCTGCCCACACCTGCTGCCAGACCCCCCCGGCCCTGATTTGGCTCAAATCATAATAATAAAAATCTGTGTATCTACACGCAGTAAAGAGGGTGGCTGGCTCAGGGGAGGCAGCGGCAAGGCAGCGGCAAGGCAGCGGGCGCACGGGGCGAGCGCAGCGGGGCCAAGCCGGAGGGGCGGGACACACACACCTCGCCGCGGTGGTGGCGGAGACAGCGCTAAAAAAGCGATGGGAGCGGACGGGAAAGGCTATATTGTACCTCATGCACAAGAATGCTCGGGACACCCCCTCTGTGCACCAGAGCTCTTCTCTGGGAAGGTAAACTGGTGAGCGCTGAGCTGCTGCTGAGGGCTCCTTTCCTTCTACAAGCCAGAGCTGAAAGTACTTCAGCATACTTGTGTGTAAGACATCAGTGATAAATAGATTCACCCCCCCCCCCCCCCCAGTCTTGCTCGGAACTGCTATAAATCCCCCCAGGGAAAACCACCCCAGGACTGTGACACTGTATTAGTATTTGAGGTGGCGGAAGCGCAGGACGGGAAGGGCGATAAAACAACTGATTTGCTTGAAAACCGCTGATACTCACAGCGCTTGCAGGGCTGCCACACCGCAAAAGCTTCGTGCCTGAGCTGCCGGGGAGTCCTCTCCCTCCTGCCTCAGCCTTCCCAGCATTCAGAGGAGGCAGCTGGTGTGGGGAAGGCAGGAACCGAGTCTTCCTCTTAAGGGACGGAGAAAGTTTTATTGTACCGGATTATTTTTAAAGGGCCCTTAAAGAAAATATGTTTATGCTACAAGGGGGCAGCATTTCGTATGAATTGTCCTAAAGCCTGAGGCACGTCCCGCTGTGAGCCTGGCATCAAGCGCGGGCTGGGGCAGAGCTATGGGCTGCCAGTAATCCCGTAGTCATCTGCGCTGCCATTAGGACTCATGTTGCAGCGTGTAGAGGCTGAGCGACCTTGAGCAAAGCAGCAGAGCTGAGAAGTAAGCATCGGCACTTTCATCTTCCCTTTCCCCTCCCATAAGTATGAGAAGACGTTCCAAAGGAGACATTTCTGATGATGCTGTTAGGATCTGGGCAGCTCTCTGGGATCAGCCACTTTGTCACGTTGCTTATCCTGTTTTTTACCAGTGTTTTATTCATATGTGGCTGCTGGGAGAGATCCCAGGCGCCGGCAGGACAGCGCCCGGCACCGCCGCGGGAGCGGGATCAGGATCGGGAGCGGGACGCGGCCCCGCCGCCGGCAGGGGGTGGTGCGGGCCCGGCCGCCAGCCCGCGGCACCGGGAGCATTGCCACGCCAACAGCGCCGGGGGTGCCAAACCGCGGTGCGAGGCGGCACCACACCTCGCTTCAGCAATTTGGGGTTTCCCCGCAGGGCGAACCGTCCAGCCTCTCTCCCACCAGCAGTAGTACAAGGCGGAGGACAAAGCTCTTGGGTTTCTAGGAGGTTCCCAGCGGGTGACCTTGCTGTAGTTGGGCACAGTAAAGAGCATCTCCAATACTGTTCCAAGTCGTGAAAGCTTTCATCAATTTCTGGGGAGCCTGAGGAGAGGCGAAGTCATTTCAGTGCTCCACTGCTTTTCCCCTGGGCCGACACAGCCCTTTGCCAGATCAAAAAGGCAGAGTCAGGGTATACAGATAGCAGGCAGCCAGAGGTCCTGAGGTGTCCGGTGGACCCTGTTCCGCACGGTGGGCTCACGTCAAGAATGTCAAATATGGAGCAGAGTGTCGTAACAGAGCTTGCCAAGAATTCTGGAAGCAGGTTGAACACTCTGTTTCTTGATATATGGTTTTCTCCATTATGACAAATGTATACCAGTAAGCAACAAAAAGAATAGTGACAACTTCCCTACTAATACAAATCAAATGTGCTATCTCTAATAACATGCAATAATGATATTGGAAATATATACTATGTGGTATATAAAGCTTCCATACATCTCAGATCAGGCATTAAATAGAAATTTGAAATCTGTTATTTATTGCATTGATTGTGATGAATTCTGAATTATATGTGTCAATGTATAATGAATAGATATTTTGAAGGGTGGTTTTGTGAAAAATTGAGCAAGTATCATGTGTGCAACACCTACTAATGAGGTTAGGTGTGCTTCCCCTTACTAGTCCGTGCACGAAACCCTGACGAAAAAGATCAGTACTGAAAATAGAGACTACTCTTCCAGAGGTTTTGAGCTGTTCTGGTTTTCCTTTGATCTGTCTCATCTTCTGTCTCAGATGCATACAAGAACTTTCCTCTGACTTTTTAATTCAGAAGCCTGTGGGGTTTTTGTTTTAAAGGAGTAGTGCTGAAAACACAAACTGAATAATTCTGTTGTAGTTGCACTGTAGTCTTGGGTTTAGTGTTGTGAAGGACTTTAAGTTACCTGAAGTGTATGTGACAGTCTATACCTACATTTTGAACATACATGCACATATATGGTTATGCGAGTATTATGCATTTTATAGAGTTTTTTATTTTGTATATATGTATAAAATATAATTAATTAACTTACTTTGCATTTAGTATAGTCAAAACTTATGTTGAGGCATGTAATTGCTTGAAATTGTCTGAGCTTGATTTGCAAAGAATAGTTGAGAGGCATTTGTGTTTGTTGGACTCTGTTGATTTGTCATTTTCATTGACACTGGATAGATTGTTACAGATTTTGTCCTTCACATTTGCACATTTGCACATTTGTCATTTGACAGACAATTTGTCTAATCTATATCTCGACTCTTATATTTGTTTAGAAACCAGAGTTTGTGTACGGTCTTAGATAGTAGGAAATAGTATTCCTTGTAGTCTGTAAAACACTGATACTTTTCTGGAGGAAAGTTGGTTTGTAATTGAATGTGTCATAACAGTGAGATTATTAATATGATGGAATAAAAAACATCCTGGAAACCATTTATTACTTGAAGACATTGGTTCAGTGAGAATTTTTTGTTACAATCTCAAGATGTTTTTTAATAGTGTTTAAGTGTCTTGAACTTAGCAGATTGAATATGCAAAAAACTTTAAACACTTTATTTCTGAATCATCTTGTAAGTATTATCTGAATTTCTTTATTCAGTTCATGAGAGAATATTTATAGTCTGTTTACTGTTTTACATTTCCTGGTGATAGAAAACTACTCACTTAACATCCCCATGAAACTGCTCACAGCTGAGGTTTTTGGGATAATAGTCTTCCAATATGATTTATGTATTTGTGAAATATTTGATAAAAAAACTCAAACAAGGAAACCACAAGAGTTTAAACAAGGGTTTAAACAGTAGTTTTATGGTCTTAAACATGTAAATCACTGCACTATTTAAAGTAACAGGAGAACTAATACCTCAAGGAAGTCTATAATTTTAAAGTTTATTTATTTTTTAAATGAGGGGGCCAGAGATGACTTTTGATGAGACTAGGTGGGTGGGTATATTTCTGTTTTAAGTCAGTCATTCCATAATGGAAAGTATAGTACTCCATAACGCTCAACATGCTCTTATGAAAACCTACTTCAATTATTCAAGTCTCTGCTTGGAATGTGGACATCTTAGTGTGGATACTAAGGAATTAGTCTTTTTAATGCAAAACCTCTACCCTTCTCTTCCCTTCTCTGCCTATGTTCACAGTTTACTAGGGTCCTATCAGCAGTACTCAATAAAGACCTTTGCATCCACAGTTGGAGAATTCAGCCTTTAAACCATTTTTCATGAAAGGTCAAGCTGAAATGGTTTTAAAGTAATATAGATGCAAATTCCTTTTCTCTGTGTTCCTATTGTGGGCTTTTCTCTCCATCTCCCAATATGTATAAAGACTAGACATAGTCCAGGAGGCTGTAGAAAATTCTGTGTGTAAGATATAGTTGTTCAGCAGACATAGAAAAAAGATGGAGACAGTGGCAGCGCTCTCACTATACACTTTAGAAATCATTTGAGTACTGTCACTGCAGAGAATCAGTATAACCTGTGCTTTTTGACATTGTACATTACAGCTTTGCTAAGTTCAACACTCTTTAAATGAAAAATACACCAAAATCTGAAGGCTTGGTTAAAGAGAAAAAAAGTTTTTCTTCCTGTTCTTCACGGATTTTGGGATAAATATTGTTGTCTTCCTCTGCCATTGTATTGTGCACTTTACAAAAAAATAAATATAAGGAATTTACATAAAGGTTAGCAACACATTTTTTCTTCCTGAAATGGAAGAGGTTATAACGCGTGTGATGCTACTGAAAGCTGGGTTGTTTGTATAGGTCTGAATGTAAGATTTGGAAACAATGTATAACTCATGCTAGAGCCTTTCAAAAATAAATCACTCTAATGTGAAGACATATTTGGGAGTCCCAGTCATGCTTTCTTATTATGTCCTTTAACCTTTTGGAGGTTGATACTGCTTTCCCAGCTTCCTGATTAGACCAGGAGTAAGACTGCTTGTAAAGTATTATGGCAAAAATGTCACAAGAGATTTTTCCTGTGAAATCATTTCACCTTGTGGTATTTTATATAAATTTTGTAAATCCATGCCCAACATACTTGTTTCTATGTCCTCTAAAGGTCCAGCATTCCAAAGGACAAAGATAAGGATTCAAATATTAATAACAAAAAAGGCACACTGAGTTACAAATAGAGTCTTTTCTCACTTTGACTTGGAAGTTCCCCGTAGGGAAAGTGCTGTCATTTTCTTCTCTCCTTCAAACGAAACCTGGAGAACACAGGTTAGAAATTGTACTATTGCCTTTATTTTGACATACTTTGTACGTTTAAAGAGCTTACAGAAACTTTAACGCCCTGTTGTACTTTTGACTGCAGCCATATATAATGCATTGTAAAGCCAGAATTACTTAACAGTCCAAGAATGAAGACACATTTATCTGCTAAGCCATCTGATCCTCTGCTTCCTCTAAGATACTGCATGTTAACTCTTTGATCCACAACAAAACACTTTGTGAAGAAAGATATTGTGAGGTTGCTATCCACAAGCACTGGGTTTTGTTCCTTGTCACAGGAAGGAATGACTGTTGGCTAAGCCACTATGGTGAGAGATACAAAATGCAAGGCTTTATTCTCGGAAGCGTTACTGCAGCTAATACCACAAGGTCAGATTTACAGAGGTACTGAGTAAGTCAAAGCAAGCTTCTGATGTTCAGCAACTGTATAAAAAAAGTGTTCTTTCTGTACCTGCCTTATTATACTTCTAGATAACACCTTGAGGAGGATTGTGTGGTATAAACACTGTGTATCTGCACTGCTTGAAAAGTACTGTATGAGGATAGAGTATCTTTCTGCAATTTAAAATTAGCAGTACTTAACTGAGTCAGTACAGTTACATCAGCAGAAGCACATCAGTGATATGCCTATCAGTGTTACAAGTAGTAGAATGCCTCAGGCATAAAAATCTGACCTTTAGCCATATTTCTTTCCTTTAGCAGTCCTCTTCAGCTCATGTGGGCAGCATGATCTGGAATTTATAGGTTCCACCTTCCTGCTCCTACAACTCTTGAAGAGAAATTGTGTTAGTGAACGGAAGCTTCCACTACTGAAAAATCACATCCTTCTCAGTTTGTATTAAGGTAATTGTGTACATTTACTGGTAGGACATAAACTGAAAACAAAATTTATTTTAATTTGTGCTTTCTAAATGCACTGTTCTTTTACCATGATCCTGGTGGAAAGTGGATCAGATCCACACAGGCATTTTTGTTATTTTCACTCTTCAAGATCAGGTTGATGATACTTCTACTTCTTAGTAATGTAGGTCTTCTTCTATTCAGAATTGTTCATAACTCATTTTGAGTTGGATTCAAGAAAGGGGGAAAATTTCCAAACTTTATCCTGACTACAGGCAGTACAGTTGCCCAGGTATGTTGGGAGCTGCAATTGAGAAAAAAATGACATGAACCACTGAAATTACAGGTAGCATTCTTTACAAATGAAGTTAATCAGTAATAATAAATTATATTACTTCTTCTTAAAGCTAGTGCACAAAGCACTCCATAAACAGTTCTGCCATTTAACTAGTCGAAGACAAGTAAATGAACTGTGTTAGAGAAAGGTTTCATGTTTGCTTAACTTGGACTTGCATTTAACAAATTGCCAACATACATGAAACAATAAAAACTAGAAGTAAAAAATCAATAGCGCCTTTGCTGCTTTATAAGCTAATATGTTTCTGCACATAGATCAACAGAGATCTCAAAGGTTGAAAGACAATCTAAAATTTCACGAGTTACCTATAGTAAAGGGGAAGAGAGCTAGTTGAATTAAGCCTCAGAATCTGGGCTTCAGATTTAAAGCCTTTTATGTTGCCTTCAGTTTAAAGCCTTATACTGGAAAGGGTGTTAAATCTGAACTCAGAAAGGTGCCTGCTGTTGCACATCCAGCCTCCCTGCTCTGTGGTGGGAGGGGTCAGGGCTAGCTGCACTCTGTCCTTCTTGATGGCACCTGAGGCTCGGGCAGAAACATGGTTTGGTTAGTGTAAGTAGCTTTGGAAGTAGTCAAGACATTGACAAGTCAATCTGTGAGAGCTCTAAGTCCTGTGTTTTCCAAGAACATTCATTATTTCCCTTAGGAGCTGCTATGAGGAAGTTGCCTACAATGCAACGGAGGCTCTGTCCTGGAAAGGAATCCATGAAGACCCCACCTCACTCATCAGGCACCAAGCATTTGCAAATACTTCAGTTTTCCCCAGTAATGCTGCTTAGGCACATCACGCTAATGATTAACACATTTGTTTGTATATTTCCCATCTGGACTGAGAGGAGTATTTTAGGATTTATCCTGTTCAGGGGCACTGATATTCATCCACCAGATATAGCGAATTCTCCTGAGGACTGAGATCTAATGAGAGTGCTCAAGGGTGATTTCTTTGCAGACATGAGTTCAGCACACAATAGTGACCCCAATGGCTTTCACTTGATAAGTGTCCAAATGAAGTAAAAATTGCCCGGGTCTTCAATTAATGTAATTTTTTTACTATTAGTTTAAACTACATATATTTTAAACAATAAAATGAGACTGTAGCACAACATGGAGGGGTTGTTTCTATTTTGAAGAAAAGATTGAGCCAATTTTTATATTCAAAGTGATTGCTTGGTCATTATAGTCCAGTAGAACATTGAAGAATGTGAATCGCAGTTAGTAGAGGAACTTCTGTCAAGGTTGTAAGGCTTCAGGAGACATGTAAGATTATAGTCTGCTTTTTTTTTAAATTTTTTTTTCTTACTTTTTGGGTAATTTGTCTTGGGTAATTCAGGAATCTCCCTGCTGAGCAGGCTGGCTGTTGTAAATCCCATTCACCGTGTGATATATATGAGTGAGGAAGGAAGTTGAATGATCTATGCCTCAATAAATGGCAGAGAGGATTTCAGAATGCATTACAAAGAGGCTGGAAATTTATTCCAGAAGACTACTTATCCTTAAAGATGAAACTCATGGCATCATTTATTACTTTCAATAGTTTGAAAATTAGCTCTGAATAAGTACAAACTAGGAGACACTCACTACAAAAATCCACTCCTCCAAAACAACACAAAAGCTTAATCCTGTCAGAAGTTTAGAAGAGTTCAGGCAAAAAAGAAAAAGACAAAAATTTGGACCAAGATCCATCTGTGTTTTATTTTGCTTGAGTCATTGACAACAGATGATAAATACTCTGTAGAAGTCAGCTGAGTTACTCCTGTTTGTGGGGTAATTAAGGCATCTACCCTTAGTTCTAACCTTATACTGTCAGAACTGCAGTTCCCTCTGAAGGTTCAGACAGGTAATAGCACCCAGGCTTGTGTGTAATTATCCATTTAGATACAGTACCTGGTATGTAAATACTGGTAATAATTACCTTCCCTTTTATTTCTTCTGAAACAATAGGATTTAGTCCTATCATGAGACTGCCTAGCTGTGTCAAACTTAATAGGTGGTTGCAAAAATAGCTAGCAACAAGCAGATATTGACTGCCACTTCCTGTAGGACTTGACATCTACTGTTTCAGATACACATCAGTTTAGAAATATTTTATGTACCATTTCCCAATGACTTCTGCAGTTGAGCAGACATGAGATGAATGCAAAACCTGTCTGTCGTATAGACTCATGTTCTCACTTAATCTTCATGCAGGGAAAATTATTCTTCCATTTCATCAATGTTTTATTAGATTTTCCTGAAAAATCTGGCAGAAGTATATCATTCTTCATAGACTAACAAGTTAGTTAGCATGTGCTGTTTCCCCAGTACTGGCATTGACATTGTCATTTCTGTAAGTATATCTTGCTTTCAAGGGAGCGAGTTACTATTTTTAGAGTTGATCTCATAACTACCTTCGTTTCTCCCCCAGTTCATTATGAGGTGCAGTGAGTATGTGATTGGAAAATGATCTATTTGCCCAGAAGAGACCCCTCCCTAGTTAAGCTGCCTATTTTGTTCAGTATTAATTTAGATGAGGTAGATAATATTCACTGTTCATGTAAATATGTCATCTACTCAGTCTAGTGAGACCACTTGTGCTGTTGATTAATAAAGTTATGGGTATGTGAGTAGTATCTTTGTGTCTCTTGATAAAATTTCCGTCATGGTGCTGACAGGCATAAAACAGAAGGCACCTTTTGCTAAGGTGCTGTCTGTCCTATTGAACTTGGACTTTTGTAAGCCTTGATCAATGAGTGAACCTACCTAGTAGGCAGAAAATTGGAGCATGATGAGCAGAGCAGAGAGGGAGCACTAGGAGAGCTGTGCTGAAGCCTAGCACCTGATATGTTAGGAATTATAGATTATATTGAGTAAAAGTCATTTTGGTCTTGGGCATATGCTGCTGCATCAGACTACAATACTATTATTTTGTAATAGACGTGCAGTGCTTGCCAGTGCAGTTTTAGAATAGCCAAGTGGAATGTAATGATTTGAAGTTGAAAGGGAAGGCTAAAGGGTGCAATAACCAATGGCAGCACAGTGATGGTGTGCTGAGCTTGTGGCAAACTGAATCAAAATGGCTGTATGGCTGTCTGCACTGTTGCTGATGCCTTACTGACATATCTTAATTATTCACAGATTTAGCACTGTATTTTGTAATTTAAAAAAAAATAGGATAACCAAATGTTTTGTGCTAGCATTACCATGCAGCAAATAAGGCATGTGCAACAATTAATGCATATAAAAAAAAAAGAGTGAAATTTATTTCTTGAGGTGCTAGAAAACTCAAATGACTACTCAGAAAATTTGTAGGAAGCCCATGTCTGTACACAGGGGCTTGCATAGAAGGTGATGGGACCAGAAAAATCTGACAACCTATGAAAACAGCTGATGTTTCTATTGTCAGTATGGGTTGGATGGCATTAAGACAGCTACTCTCTTACTGTTCTAATGGAATGTTACCACTGAATTGGTATGCCATATGTTTTATAGCTCCCTGATCTAAGTATAGGATCAAAACTTGTGCTCCTGGGCAATGCAAATTTCCCCTAAATCATATGAAAAAAAAATTGAGACCCATTTCACTCAGCTTTCACTGGATATTATATCAGAGAAAAACTGTCTTCTTCTGTTGAATAGGTGTACTCTTCTGTTTCTTATAATGCCAAATAACTTTTTTGCTACCTTAGCCTTTAATAAAGAGCTAATGGTACTTCCAGAGACTGGCAATCACAGGTACCAATATTGTTTCCATCTGCGGTGACTAAGTATGCTCCTACAACTAATAAAATAAATAGACTTACATTTTTCTTATGATAATGCTGTGATTTTTATTTAAAACAGAAGTCTAGTTGAATAGCAGTTTCACTGACTCACCACATTTTTGTCTATATGCATGAACTTGTTTACATTTAAAATTATGGATTTCTTTAATAATCGATAAAAATGCCAAAATATTCTATAGGTTTGATAAGTACTTCATGCATCTTCTTGTGATTCCCCCAGATAAAGCCAGTAGTATGAAGAAGAAGAGAACAGGAGAGATGACAAGATGCAAGTCTACTGGAAGAAGCCAGTAGCACAATGTGAGCCAAATGAAGGTGCCTTCCGCTGTGTTACCTGAGTCAGTTCAACACAGTTCTGTGCTTTTCGCACACCCTTATCTGACCTGCCAGCCAGCTGTGCAGTTCTGAGTGCACAGTTTTTCTAGCAATGATAAAGTGCTATAAATTTTAATTTTAGGGGACGCAAACACTTTCAAACCAAGATCCAAAGTAAAATACAGCTGGCTCAGCAGTATTTAGGAAGATCTGTTAGAGGGGCAGTGGGCAGCTGGTAGCTGGTAGCTGGAGCATCTTAAGTTGGATCATCACTCACAAACCAGAACTGTTATAACAGTGTTAAGTGCCCCTTCTTCATATGGTATTTCCCAGACTCTGTGTATGCTGAATTGCCACTATTTCAGAATTTCTTCAGAATTTGGCCCAAAATCATGACGTAAGGGCAGATGTTTGAAACACAATACACAAGTTGCCTGCTTGCTGCAGAGGGTTATGATGGTGGGTTTGTTTCTTGCTTCTTTTATTATTATTTGCTTAAATGTTTTTTATTTCTCATCTCGTAAACTAAGAAAAAAATTAATTTGAAAGTTTCACCATGAAAATACTGTTTTCTACATGAGGAAATTAAATACCTATTTCCAGTTCAAATAAAAACCCATCTTCCCTTACCTTCTGATGATTTGGTGTTCACTTATACGTATTTTTACTGCAGTAACATAGAAAGAATTGGTTTTTATGAAATAATTTGTCTGAAACAGATTTAAATGTAACCTTAGAGGACAAAACATGAAACAGGGTTAGACTTTTAAACCAATCAGTTTTATTCTGCACACAGCAATTCCTTCTGCTGTCAGCAGGAATAAAGTTTACTGCTGTTGGAAACTTGTAAAAAGTCAAATGTGTTCCTGTAAAATGCCTTGTCAACTGCAAGTAAACCAGACCACACATTTCAAAAACAAAGCATTTCTTTATTTTACTATCTATAAAGTTTGTTTACCTGCTCAGAAGTAGTTACAAAAATGTGAATTGAAGAAAGAGAAGGAAATGCTATATTCCTACGTGGCCAAGAAATCCTGCTTAGTGACTTTCTGAACTGCCTCAGTCAGACTACACAGGATTCAGTTGTTCATCTCATGGGGAGCCAAGATATGCCTATATCCAGATGTTGAACTAAGATTAATATGGATGTCTTTGTGATTGTTATTACACTTTAATAAAACAAATCCTTATACAAGTTGTATCACAATTAAATAGTAATGACAGACACAATCCCAGCTTTTTATTGAAAAAATACCTTCTGTGAACCTTTCAGAGGAAGAGGAGACAGGAGGAAGAATAACTATTTGTCTGCTCAATGTATTGTTTTAATATAGAGCCACTTAAAATAACTAATTTTAAAAAAAATCTACCTTTAAATCATACCTTATAAAAGAGAAGTAAAATTGTAATGCATCCCTCACATAACAGTCTGTATCAGTATCATTTTGATGGGTAGTTTGCTTTTATTGGCACCTCCTTCTGAAAAAACAAAACAAGTGAAAGCCTCTAAGCTGTAAATTTTCACAGGCCAGGGCTAGGAATGAAATGGCAGTGTTGTTCTCTGAGATAAATCAGGTGCTACTAAAAACATTTCAATACCAAAGGTTAATAATATCTTCATCAGTAGCTCTTGAAAGAGACCTGACTGCTTAAAGGCAACTTAATTTTAAACACTGAGACAAGTCAATCAGTATACACCTAAAAATATGTATTGAGGGATGCAGTTTGCATACATTACAGCTAGTTTTTTCTTTCTAATCTGTGAATTCTTGAATGTGAAATCTTGAATTCTTTCATTTGCTTATTCAGGAACATAGGCTCAGGTACGTTTCTATGCAGGGTATCAGTCTGCTTGTTGCTGGTCACTGGGTAGAGAGAGTTTCTAGGGGAAGTACAGGGCACAGAGAAAGAGCCTTCTACTTGGAATTCTGTGCTTCCTGTCCTAGTGTTAAAAAATCTCTTTTACAAGAATATTTGTCTGGGTAAAGGAGGGGGATGTTGATGAGCTGAAAATGTAAATGTCAGCTCAGCCAATGTCCACTGACCGTGGCCTGAGAGGTTAGAAGGTGGGTCCATTTCCCATTTTTACATTCTGCAGTATCAGAACTGATAGCCTGTAGCGTTTGAAGTGGTTAAGTAGGCACAGTGGAAAGCAAAATACAGAGATGTCAGTAAAGCCATCTCAGTGCTTTTGGAACCACTATCCTGGCTCATGACTAAATGGATGTTTCTGACCAAATGCCAACAATTTTGGCAAGGCTGTGAAAAAGAAAAAAATCTACAGAATTTAACTTTTTTTTTTTTTTTAAATTAAAATATCTGTTAGGAGCTCCAAGTTTCATGGAACCCTGTGTCAACAGTGCAGGGAGGAACCCCCTTTCATTTGATACACTTTGTTACACCTTGTGCTTTGAATATGTTATGATTTGATTTATTATATTAATATCTACATAGGTGGTAAATAAGATATATGTGTTCATGGTCACAGGGTAAATTAAGAAAAGTATTATTTCCTAGACATCTGCTTAGACTATCAGCCTTAGAAAGAAAATACCTCTGGTCTTTTTAAGTCATGTGGAAGAGTATGATTTATGGATGATAGTATAGTTACCCATTGACTCCTGGAAAGAAGTACAGCAAACCTGATTTTAGATGTGATTTAGAGCATAATGAATACAAGTTGCAGTTTTATCAAGGGCATTGGTCTTGAAACTTTTCTGAATAGTCATTTTGAAAGGCTATCAGTAGCTAGGCCAAATAATTAATACTACAGCAAAATATCAGTGAAGAAAAATAGTTGGTGACAAAATACCCTATCACAGAATCATAGAATAGTTTGGATTGGAAGGAAGCTTTAAAGGTCATCTAGTCCAACCCCTCTGCAAAGAGCAAAGACATCTGCAAGTAGACGAGGTTGCTCAGGGCCCTATCCAACTAGACCTTGAATATTTCAAGGGATGAGGCATTTACCACCTCTCTGGGCAACCTGTTGCAGTGTTTCATCACCCTCATTGCAAAAGACTTCTTCCTTATATCTAGTCTGAATCTACCCTCTTTTAATTTATCCCTCATCCACCTTCCTTATAAACCTCCTTTAAGAACTAAGAAACCACAATAAGGTCTCCCTGGAGCCATGGACAAGGAGCCCTGGAGCCTGAACAACCCTAGCTGTCTCAGGCTGTCCTCATTGGAGAGGTACTCCAGCCCTTTGATCAGCTCCGTCGCCCTCCTCTGGACCCACTCCAACAGGTCTATGTCCTTCCAGTGCTGGGGACCCCAGACCTGGATGCAGTACTCCAGGTGGCATCTCACAAGAGCGGGATAAACGACCTGCTGGCCACCCTTCTTCTGATGCAGCCCAGGATACAGTTGGTACTCCGGGCTGTGAGCACACATGGCCAGCTCGTATCCACAAGGTACCTGTTCCAGGTCTTCCTCCAGTTCTTTCATCTATGACATATGTGTACGCATGCACGTCTCTTCCTGAAGAAGCAATATGGAATAAGCAGGCTCATCTGAAGTGACAATCAGGTGGACCATGCTGCTGCTGCGAGAGAGGTTATAGTAAAGAGATGTACCTCTAAGTTGGTGGCTTTCTTACCTGCTTTCTGCCAAAGTCCCTCCACCCCTGAGGCTTCTTTGGTTCAGAAGTCGACATTAAAACTAATACATTGCATAAAATTTTTAAGAAATTTAAAATTTACTTTGGGGAAAGACTTTTGTTTCCTCTTTTCTCTAAAGAAAGCAAGATCTGCATGAGACATCTGCTTTATCTGCACAATTAAAGGAATAGCATGTTCTGTTTTCCAATTACATAAGCAGGAAAATAATTTCCTTCAATAGCTTGCAGCTGATATGGAGAAAGAGGACAGAACATAATAAGGATAATACAAGATTTTGACTCTGTTCAATTTATTTTTGCCTTACCTCTTCTGAGTTAGCCTTGTGACCTTTCAGTTGTTTTCTAAAAAACTTCCCTAAGAAAAAGTTTTTTTGCTGGCCAGTTTGTTGATATTGTGTATTGCGTTAGCTGAACCAAAGCCATCTTTCTCTTTGAGTTCTGCTTTCCACTAAGTATAATTATTTAATCCTTTTTTAAGTACTATGTGTATTAAAAAGTGTATATATGTACATATAGGGCCATATGTGTATGCAGCTTTTATAGGGCTGTATTCTTCATTTTTTCTCATTTTTAGTTTTTAAACTTTCTTTTGACAACAGTGCTATAAGAGATGTGCTGTTGTAGCATTGGTCTCTGATGGTTCATATCTGCTTTCATAAGCACTCGTCGGAATGATCTCATTAATTTCAGTAAAATGAGGAAATATTTCCTGAGATTCAGATTCCTGAATATTAATTTTCAAGACTTAAATATGAGCCCTCTATAGTGACATGTTTTTAATAGAAGAATTACAGAAGCAGGTGTGAAAAAATTTTCTGTGTCATAATTGGTGAGGTAGGTACCACATATGTGCTCATTGACCTTGTTGTTGTCTAGTGGCTTTCTTTAAACCCTCAGTAATGGCAGCAGAAGTTCAGTTAACACATAGAACCAGGGCAGTGCGTGGGTCTAATTACTGCAGCAGTGTTCATGTATGCACTAATGGGCATTTAGTAGCTGAGAGCGTAACAAAGACATTAGGCATCAAAATTCAAAGGTCTCGAAAATAACGGGCAAGGAGCACCTTAGTTTTTAGCAACTGCTGTAGCCAGAAATCACAGTGAGGATCTTCTGATTGAATCTTCCCCCAGCCAATATTTTCCTGAAGAGGGCTTGGCTACCCACCCATCTCCTGCTCAGCAGCAGTGCCAGGGGCAGACAAACCCATGCTCCGGGAGAGGTGTTGGAGGGCAGTCCTGGCTCTGCTGCATCTGTCTCTCCCAGCGGTGCAGTGCTGGTGCCTCTTTAGCTGGCTCTGCTGGGAGACCCTTCTCTTCTGTGTTGTAAAAGCAGCTCTGCTGAAAAAACAGTGAGATCTGAGGTCGTGCTAATGTTTCCCTTATGATATCTGTAAAGAAACTGTAAAGGCAGTGTCTGTGCTGCCTTTCTCTGTCTTCAGTCCCATGAAGCATTTTTCTTCTCTTAGAGGTGGCTGAGTCTTCTTTAACAAGGTGAAAGGGAATTGGCAAATATGGAGGATGTGTTCTCCCTTACTGCTAGCTTCAACTCAGAAGACTAAGCTTCAGCTCAACTTCAACTCAGAAAATCAAGCCCAGGCATATATTTTACAGTTCATAAGTAGTTGTAGAGGATGGAAGAAAATGTAGGCTAGTCATAAAAATAAGGGGCAGTGTTACAGCTTTTGCAGCCATGTAATCAAAAATATTCTTTCTCTCTTGCACTGAGCCACTTGTAGTATGTAATACACTGAACAGAGATTGTTTCCTTTTTCCCCTCTCAGTTTCCAGCAAAGAAAACAAGTACTCTGCTTCAGCAAGTGAATCTACCCATGCTTGTGATACATATACAGGCTGTGTGTGAGAATTATACCAATAATTACTATTTAGAAGTGCTCTGCATGCAGATACCACAGTAAGGCATTGAGAATGTATCACATAGTTATGGGAAACACAATAGGAATCTTTCTGCGAGTGAAATAATTATATTTTAGCCACGTTGGAACCAAATAATCCAGCTAGCTCTAAGTCTTTATTCACGTGTAAAAAGATCATTTATGCATTGTAATGCATCCCTTGTTTGAATAATTGTGCTGGAATATTCTGTGAAAGTTTTTGAACAGCTCTGTAATAGCCATACTGTTGGATGACAGCAGTATCATTAGTAATTTGCAGAAGTATTTTTAACCATGTGCAAGTCATGCTTTATTGCATTGCAATTTATCACACAGTTTTCACCTATATATTTCAAGAGAAATTAGCTGTACTTGAAATGCTTCGCCGGCTCAATCAGCTCCATGCATAGGTTAGATGATCCTGCATTGGCATGGGAAGGAAGTGACACCACGTGCTGTTTCAAGGCCTGCATCTGCAGGAGAGTGCCAGAGGACAGGGTAGTTCAGAGGAGACCCTCAACAGGGGGAAGATTGCCATTCGAGGTCTGCTTATCCAGTGAGGCAGAGTGCTGGGTAAGGCAACCAGAGGCAAAGATCTCCTGTGCCCATTTGAAATACTTTCGATGAGGTCCTTTAGCAAAAGTTTTTAAAACCTTTAAGCATGAAAAGTAACTGAATAAAAGAGAGAACAAATATATTTCTCCTGGAATGGAAATTGATGAACATATCCTAAATACCTGTCCTGTCTTTATATGGTATCTCCAAGTATCCTTCTATAATGACCTATTATTTGTCTGATCTGCTGTGGCTGTTTTTGTGTTCCTAAATAACCAAACAACATTGCTTCTAGTGCCTACACTAGCTCAAGTGCCTTGAAAGGGGAATACCCCCCCGCCGGGAAAGTCTAAATGAGCTTGGCCTGTGTATTTAAGAAACAAACAAACAAACAAAC
Organism: Corapipo altera; assembly: GCF_003945725.1. Lineage (NCBI taxonomy): Eukaryota > Metazoa > Chordata > Aves > Passeriformes > Pipridae > Corapipo > Corapipo altera. The sequence continues at coordinate 4,322,411 of NW_020884876.1, read as the reverse complement.
AAATGAAACTACAGAATGCAGCGTAACTTCAGCATGTTAAAAGACTTCATTGTAGTGGAGAAGAGCATAATAATAGGTGCGCAGGGCATGTGCATATCCCCATCAGGCACACAAATATATAAAAGGGAGCATGATTAGCTGCTGGAGTAGATCTATCAGGAAAGAGATGAATTGTCAGTCCCTTGATGTTTACAGGTTGAGACTGAATGCCTTTCAAGATGCTATGCCTAAAACAGTCATAAATTATGCTTTAGTCTAATTTATGTTACCAGCTTAACATGAGTAAATAAGGTAAATGGGTGAAATAAACCTGTGACATTGAGAATAATCTGATTGTTCCTAAGACATTAAATATCTGGAAAAATGGAGTGATCTCGAAGTCTCTGACTGAAACATTAACAAAATGAAGCAATGGTTGCAAGTGCCATAAGCACATTTTCAAATGGGCAGCAGAGTTTTTAGTACATACATGCACAATAATTAATTTTCTCGCTTTTCATTTTGGCCAAAGTTTTGTGGAAAAGATATACTGCATTTATGAGAGTAGTTTAGCTATCCCAAAATGAGCTACATGTATGTGCTATAGAATCTTTCACAGGTGTGTATGTATAGTATCCAAATGGCATCCATGGCTTGAATTTGATTGCATTTATTGTGAGGCTCAACTTCTTGATGATTTTTTCACAAGAATTCAGTTGTACAAAGATTTAAAAAATAGATTTGTCGGATATTCCTTAGTCAAAAAGGCTTAACATCTTTTGTTTAGAAAATCAACCCTCTTGTCCTTCTAGAAGCTAATAGAAAGTATTTTGAAATGATAATACTTATCTAGGCAGAAATCCAGAGCATTATATTCGCTGCCTGAAAATATAATTTAGGACTTGTAATACATTCCATGATTAAAAATATTATGCACAGTAGTGATTTTTTTTTATTCATTTATTATCTGCACCATTGAACTAATCTGAAGAAAAGCATCATTCTCAGGGGCACAAGTGAAGAGGCTCCCTTTCTAGTTTTACAAACAAATACTTTGTTTTTCAGCAGAAGAGACAATTTTTTTTTTTTTTGAAAAATAAATTTTGCAACAGCTTGCTACACAATTATGGTTTAGACTTTAGCTGAGTAAAGGTCTGAAGGAACATTCAGGATTACTTTTGTGACCTTTATATTTTGTAGTGTATAAGAAATACTTCATAAAGGTAAATAAATAGGAGATTGAGAAGCAAAATCTTGTATAAAATCTTACAATTTTTAACTCTGAAAGTAGAGCTAATTTTTAATCATTTGAAAGAAACTGGAAAGTATAAAACTGAAATTCAGAAGTGGTTGCTCTGTAGTTATTTTCTTGTTGCACCAAGTCTACAAGTATAGACTTTTTGCTCATGTGTATTATAAGGTTTTTTTTGTCCATGTCATGGCTAAGTGGACTCAAGATGTTACAGATTCAGGCTGCAGAAATTTGGCTGTGAAGCTCAGACTGTAGCAGTAGACTCAGGTGGGGTCTGCACTTTCCCCAGTTCAGTCCCAAAGGCATAAATTGAAAGTCTTCTAAATGGCAGAATACACTGGTGAATGCTATATAGTGTAGAATATATAGTGTATAAAATCCACTATATACTTTATAACAATTTGTTCTCTTCTTTTGTATTATGTGCTTTGATGCAGGATGTTGGTTGGTTCTTTCCTTAAACATCTGTGCCTACAAATACTACTGTTTTTGCTCTTCTGAACATTCAGTTGCTACCTATATGTCAGTAACACTAAAGGGCAGAGGTTTATTTCTTCTAAATTTTATTAGACCTGCTTTACATTTTCCAGAAAAAAATAAGTCATTTAACTAAATCATGCATTTTGAATTTTTGTGTCTTTTTCACTACACATCTTTTAACTAAATCTTCCCCACCTCTGTTCTCCAAAACCTTGAAATCAAGAAGTCAGAAATCTCTTTATATAGTAAAAGCATGCAGTCTACTTTTGGTTTCTTAGTAACTTGGTATAGAGTAGTATTGGAGATACAGCAAAAATAGTTTGGAAAACTAAAGTCTGAACCCCAGAACTGAGTAATGCTGCAATGACAACTGAGTGATCACTTTTACTGTTTAGATGTCCAAATGCTGAAGTTCCTTTACTGGAATTGAAATAAAACATCAAGCATATGTTTTCAGATCTCTTTTTTTTGGAAAATCACATTATTTGTATTGTAAAAATTTCTGCTCAGTTCACTTTACGTTTTTGTTGTGCTATGGATAGTGTTTTTTACTGTATGTTGCTTCCTCATTTCTTTACACTACAAAAATAAATATTATTTTTATAATATAACCAAATTAATAATGATGTTTATGTAGCTGAGTTCTAATTTTGATTCTATCATCTGGAACCAATTCAAGTTCCAAACTAATCTTCCAGACTAATTGTTTGACTCACAGCAAGGCATTTTATTCAATAAATGCAGCATAAAATGTAAAGATTATGTAGAGAAAGCTCAAAGGTAAACTTTGTGTTCCACTCTGCTGGCAAAACTTGCTTATTTGTCTTAAAATTCTGAGCTGTTACACTTCAGTAATTCTCTTTTACACCACAGAATATATCTAGAGTACTACACGGCATTTCTAAATTTTCTATCAAACACAACACAGAAATTACATTGCCCTTTTATTTGCTGAGTGCTGTCTCACAAAGAAGTAATATGATGCAGAGAGAAGATAGCCTGAAGCCCAGTGTATGGTTATGGCCTATAAGCTGTTTGTTTTTTCTCAGCGTGAATTTGCTAATTCGCATAATAATTGGTGTTCACGTATCATCAGTTTGCCATTAGAAATCCAGTTATTCCGTTCAAACAGAATTTTAGGAAGATTATCTCACCATATTTTCTGTTGACACAGGGTACTTTTCCTTCCTATAAAAAAAAAGTAAATATAAACCCATGCAATACCGGAGTGGGAATTCCCATTGTAAAAGGTTACACAGATATACGTGTACCAAAATCTTTTAGAGTTTATGTGCTAATAAAATTAAATAAGAAACTTTTGTACATATCTCTTAAATGCATTACTAAATACAGCTTTACCTTCAGAGAAAACCATATTAAGCCATTATTGTTGTCTAACACTAGGTCATGAACAGCCATTTTTTCCCCTTCACGATGAAGGATCTTAATCCATTAATCCTTATGCAAAATGTAAATGTTTGTATTAGTCAATTAGAACAAGGCTTTGTTGTGTTCTTGTTCTCTTTCTATATACACCTGATTTATTTTTCAATAAATTTTGTCTTTTAAATTTTTTTTTCTGTAGTATAACTTTGTTGCTTGAAAATCCAGATGTATGTTCCACATGATACTGGGGAAAACCAAGTTTTATTTTGGCTGTAAATTTTAAACAAGTGTTTATTGCTTTCACATCTGAATTTGTGTCTATTTTGGATTTTTTAATGAAGTAGGTAAATGTTATTGATTAAAGGTTTGAGGTTGTTATTTACCCTAGCAGCCAAAATACACAAAATAGTTGTAATGGCACCTGCATGAAGCCCCCAAAAATGCAGAACTGGGGTGGAAACTTAATACCTTGGGGTGCTGAAGTGAAAAATTCTTGCATAATTCTTATTAAACCAAAGGAAGCCAGGGAGAGTCATCTCAGAGTGGTTTAAGATGTTGTATTCTTTTATATAGAGTGAAAATGGAGAGAGGCATATCTGCAAGTACTTTGGAGAAGACGCTTAAGATCTAAAACAATCTTGTTAATTGGTGATTTGGTCTGAAAAGCAGGATGCAGTTCAAGTGGGACGAATGCAAATTATTGCACTTCAGTAAGAATAATCAGCTGAGCAATGAAAGATAGAAGCTGGCTAGCTAGGCAAAAGTTGCAGAAAAGAAATTGAGAGGTTTTATCAAAGGGAACTCCAGTTGTCAAATTTATGTTGTTGTTAGGGGAAAAACCTAACCAAATCCAACATCTAGCATCATGGTTTGGTTATTGCACTTAAAATAAAATACTGGTCAGCTGAAGAGATTGGAGAGAAAAGTATGGAGAATTATCAAAGGTCTAGAAAACATGACTTGAGGTGTAAGAAACTAGTCAATTTCCTTCATCCAGTGGCAGGAAGGAGTGAACTAATGTTGCAACAAGGAATTTACTGCAATAAGAAATATTTTCAAAGTTCACGGATGATGGACCAAGGGGGTCTCAATGCCCTGAGCTGAAGGACCACTGACTGTGAGAATGATCAACCTCCCGTCAAGCCTGAGACTGTGCGGGATCTGCTAGATCTAGAGATCCAGCTGGATCCCTACAACTTTATGGGGCCTTATGGGATTCATTTCAGAATTCTCGAAGAGCTGGCTGATGTCATTGCAACACCTCTCTTGATGATTTTTGAGAGGTCACAGGTGACTGGAAGCTGGTGAACATTGTCCTGATTTTCAAGAACAGGAAGGAGGACCCTGCAAACTACAGGCCTGTCAGTCTCACTTCAGTTCCTGGTAAAGTTATGGAGAAGATTATTCTTGAAGGTATTAACAAACACGTGAAAGACAACACAGTTGTTGGTCACAGCCAACACGGCTTCATGAGGGGAAGGTCCTGCTTATTGAATATGATTTCCTTCAATGACAGGGTAACCCACCCAGTTGATCAAGGGAAGCCAGTTGATGTAATCTTTTTGGATTTCAGTAAAACTTTTGATACTGTATCTCACAGGATCCTTCTGGACAAAATGTCCAGCACAGCTGGATAAACACATCATGTGGTGAGCAAGCAACTGGCTCATGAGTGGAGCACAGAGGGTGATAGTGAATGGAGCAACATCAGACTGCTGACCTGTCACTAGTGGGGTTCCCCAGGGCTCCATTTTAGGCCCTGCGCTCTTCAATATCTTCATAAATGACTTGGATACAGGACTGGAAAGGATACTAAGCAAGTTTGCAGACAACACAAAACTGGGAGGAGCTGTTGACTCCCTCGAAGGCGGGAAGGTCCTGCAGAGAGACCTTGACAAGTTAGAGGATGGGGCAATCACCAACCATATGAAGTTCAACAAGGAAAAGGGCCGGATTCTGCACCTGGAACAGGGCAACCCCAGATGTTCGTACAGACTGGGGAACGAAATGCTGGAAAGCAGTGCTGTGGAAAGGGACCTGGGGGTCCCAGTCGATGGCAAGTTGAATATGAGTCAGCAGTGCCCTGGCAGCCAGGATGGCCAACCATGTCCTGGGGGGCATCAGGCAAAGCATCACCAGCTGGTCAAGGGAGGGGATTGTCCCACTCTGCTTTGCACTGGTGTGGCCTCACCTTGAATATTGTGTGCGGTTTTGGGCACTACAGTATAAGAAAGATATTAAGCTATTAGAGAGTGTCCAAAGGAGGGCAACAAAGATGGTGAGGGGCCTTGAGGGGAAGCCTTGACTTGTGAGGAGCGGCTGAGGGCACTTGGTCTGTTCAGCCTGGAAAAGAGGAGACTGAGGGGAGACCTCATTGCAGTCTGCAACTTCCTCCTGAGGGGAAGTGGAGGGGCAGCAACTGATCTCTTCTCTGTGGTGACCAGTGACAGGACTTGAGGGAATAGCCTGAATGGCCTGTGACAGGGGGGGTTTAGGTTGGATATTAGAAAAAGAGTCTTCCCTGAATGGGTGATTGGGAAGTGGAACAGACTCCCCAGCTAAGTGGTCACAGCACTAAGCCTGACAGAGTTCAAGAAGTGTTTGGATGATACTTCTCAGGCACATGATGTGACTCTTGGGTATGGTCCTGTGCAGGACTAAGGGCTGGACTTAATGGTCCTTGTGGGTCACTTCCAGCTCAGCATATTCTGTGATTCTGTGATTATGTGACTGAAGAGAGATGTCGTGGAGTATTCAACAATGGATTTTTTTATGAATGGGCTGAACAAAGGTCTGTGAGGGTGATTTTGGTAGGCTTGATTCTGACTTAGGAGGAAGATACAGGTGAAGATCTTATGAGATACTATACTTCCAGTTCTATTTTGTATGATTAGTAAATAAGGGTATTACAGCATGGAATTACATAAAAGAATGAGTAATCTTAAAAAAAAAGAAGCAAAGAAAACCTTCTGTTTCAAGTTAATTTACATGCTTTTTGGTTTAGGAAGCTTTAATTTTTTTTTGTTAAATTATGACCCTCCTTGAATAGCTTCACTTCACCTTTCATATAATGTAATTCACCTTATGGTTTGCCAGTTAAACTGACATAAAATGTTACTGTACGCTCTTCCTACACATCCCCTTCTCTGTGATAGGAACTGCCCAAAGCAGTCTGTAAAGGTTGCTTTATCTTCCCCTCTATCTCTGCTTAAAACTTAACCATGGCTCTGAATCTTACCCAGTCTTCAGCAAGTTACATCCTTGGAATTTTGTTTGAAAAATAGTTATTTGCGTGGAAAAAACCTTTTTTCTTCCTCTTTCTGCATTTATTCCTTGCAGCACAACCATATGTCTTTAGATGCATGAAGTCTGAAAAATCTCTCAAAATATTCTCTCTCAGGCCAAATGCCAATGTTGCAGCAGGAATGCCCACTAGCTTTTATCAATATTGCTATAAAATCCAAGTCTCAGCTCAGTTGAGTTTGTTTCTGTCAACTGATTTATGTTTCTAGTCAAAATGTATTGAAAGCATAAAATGGAGCTGAATGACCTTCAAAAAAAGTGGAATACAAATTACAACTGAACATAGGAAAACCTTTCTAAACATACAGTCTTTTTCAGGCTGTATTATTTCTACATTTTATTCTTTCTTGCCCATGTTTTTAACCACCTTAGATTTTCTGCCACTTTAGAAAGAAGACTACTTCTTTGTCAAGATTACTTTGGGAAATTACATTTTCATATACTCTACTGCAATGTACTCAAATAGTGCTTAGATCTAAGATTGCCTAATTTGAAGTTGTGCAAATTCTAGAGAAATGAAACAAAGGGAATTTTCACTCAACCTCTCTGAGTCAGCACTGGCAACTAAATAACCATCTCCAGCTCTTTACCTTACTCTATTTTCCCAGGGTCACTGTAGTTTGCTTATGAATTTTAGAAGCTTTTTTCAGGAAAAAAAGGTGCAGATGAGTAATGAAAAATATGGGTCACATGGTTGCTGGTGCAGAGTAGGACTTCTGTGTTATATCACACACTCTTACTGTCCTTAGCAGGAGGCCAAATATGCTTTGCTTCCCGAGGCAGTGGGAGAATGGCATCAAGGAAAGAAAGGGAGAGGAACCTTTTATAACACAGTTCCTTTTTTATGGAAGTCATGAATTGAAACATTCCACAAGACTGAATTTCTCATTCATGGCCTCTGTTTTCCACAGATGGATGAAAAGTGGATAATTATAAGTGAAGAAGACAGAAGGCCTGGTGCTGTGCGTCATGAGCCTGGAGCAAATTTCTTTACGACAACTTGGTATAGCTTACTCTGTCCATGAGGTTATTCATTACATAGCAGTAATCGGCAGCACGTTCAGTCAGTTGTGTTCAAAATATATTCTTTCCTAATACAGAAGAAGATTATGTCAGGGTGGAGATAGCTTTCTTTGACTTTGGACACTGCTTTCCTGGTGGACAGTAAATACTGGACTTCCTTTGCAGACATATAGAAATAATGAGGGATTGGAGAATATCTCCGATAGAGCATCAGGCTTAGTTTACTAAGTTCTTTCTTTAAAGGGGAATGGATCAGCACACCCATTACCACAAGCAGTCTTCTCCCTTTGGCTACTTAACTAATTTGCCAGGTGATCAAAAACTTGATCATCCAATAGAAATTTATTTGGTTTATTTTTGAAATTTTCGTTATAACAGACTGACATATTTTTTTTCACAGTCACAGATATTAAGCTAACTTTTGTGGCATGTACTCAAGTTCAAAAAATACCCAGTTCCCAGCCCACAAGAAATGTTTTTCTCGTCTACTGGAAATGTACCTACTCCTCTCAGTTTGTAATCTCTTTATATTTTTATCTCAAAGCTTATCTGAACCAAAAGCATCATCCTGGCTTCTGGCCCCATGTATTGGTTTTGTGTGGTAAGGTTTTGGTAGCAGGGGGTGTCTTCTGTGAGAAGCTACCATGTTCTCTATGCCTGATCGAACCAATTCCAGCTGGCTCCAAGATGGACCCACTGCTGGCCAAGGCTGAGCCCATCAATCACAGTGATAGCACCTCTGAAATAATGTATTTAAGAAGGGGGAGAAAAGCTGTACAACAGCAACAGCAGGCAGACAGAAGAGTGAGAACATGTGAGAGAAACAGCTCTGCAGACACCAAAGTCAGTGAAGAAGGAGAGGGAGGACATGGTCCAGGCACCGGAGATGAGGTTCCACTGCAGCCCCTGGTGCAGACCATGGTGGAGCAGCTGTGCCCCTGCAGCCCGTGGAAGTCCATGGTGGATCAGAGACCCATCTGCAGGCCGCAAAGAACTGCACGTTGGAGCATGTGAATGCCTGAAGGAGGCTGTGAGCCCATGGAAAACTGGAGCAGTTTTGTTGGCAGGACTTGTGACCCTACGGGAGACCCAGACTAGAGTAGTCTGTGCCTGAAGGATTGCAGCCTGTGGGAAAGACTTGCGTTGGAGAAGTTTGTGGTGGACTGTCTCCTGTGTGAGGGACCACATGTTGGAGCAGGGGAAGAGTGTGAGGAGTCCTGCCCTGAGGAGGAAGAAGCAGCAGAGACAACATGTGATGAACTGACCATAGCCCCCGTTCCCTGTTCCCCCACACTGCTGGGGGAAAGGATGGAAAAAATTCAGCAGGGAAGTTAAGCCTGGTAAGAAGGAAGGGGTGGAGGGGAAGGTGTTTTAAAATTTATTTTTTATTTCTCATTGCTCTACTCTGATTTTGATTGGTGATAAATTAAACTAATTTTCTTTAGTCTTTTTTCCTGTGATGATAACTGATGAGTGATCTCTCCCTGCCCTTATCTTGACCCATGAGCCTTTTGATATATTTTCTCTCCCCTGTCCAGCTGAGGTGGGGAGTGGTAGAGTGGCTTTGGTGGGCACCTGGCATCTAACCAGTGTTGACACATCACATCCCAAATGCATGAATTTGTTGAGTTTGATTGAGGCATCAGTACTGACTCTATAGTACTAATCAATAGAACAACTCTCTTAAAAACATAACAAGAACCTTTCTTTCACTCTGTTCAATCTGTATTATTCAGTTGTAGATTCAAAAATAACTGAATTTTACAGGATATAATTTTGGTCAAATCTGTATTGAAACAATTTAAAAATCAGAATGTTTGATATTCTTGCTCTTTCTGGCAAGATTCTGAAGCAAGATGAATCAAGACAAAGCAAACTCTAGAGTACACTGCATTTTTCCACTGAGGATTTTTAAACCCAAGTGTAATTCCCCACATGAAACACACACATTTCTCACTGAGCCCATACGTCAACATTTTTGAAATTATTCTCACAGTTTATCATATTTTTGTGTTTCTTCTTGATTATTTTCATGTAATTCACTAACAGTAGACAAATGACAGTGACAAAGATTATTTCACAAATGGTATACCTTGTTTGTCCTGCTATTTTCTGTTTTACTATTTCCCTTATTTTTAGAATCTAGGCCAGTCATTGAGAAGGACACAGCAGAAGACCCACACTTTTGAAGCTCTTTTTCTCCTTATAAGAATATATGTACCTTTTGCTAAGGCTGATCTTGACTGATATTCACTCTTGGCTTATTGGTATATCTGGAGCACCAGAAGCTCCACATGACCAGGCAGCTCCAGGGCAGGCACACTTGAGCAACACTGAATAGTTTGACTTTCGTGTCAAACAGTCCATTGACTGCATAACTCAAGAAAGCCAGTGGAATATATGCCTGAATAACCATGGAGTCAAAACTTTGTAAAAGTGTAAAATTCACATGTTGGGATAAATGTCAAAAGACAGCAAATTGTACAGTTAAAATAACTTCCAGAAATAACATAGTTTCTAGAGATCACTCTATACATTACAGTTGAAGAAATTTATTTTGCCTGTTAAAAAAAAAAAAACAAACTTTTGTTTAGTTGTGTAGGCAAATATTAATTCATCTAATGTATAGTTTATAGGAAAAAGAAGGAAGAAAACAGATAAAACTAAATAAATTGGAACATGTACATAGTATGTTTCTTGGATGGAAAGAGGTGAAAAAGGCTGTTTTTCCCACCATTGGTGATAGAATGAGATTGTTTTAACCAGGAAGGAAGATTTAGTCAGTCACATTTGCATGAAAATTAGCAAAAAAAATTTTGCATTAAATAAAATGATTCAACAATAAAATAGGAAGCTGCAGAATAGTAGAAGTTCCTTAGCATCTGTCTTTCCATGCTTAGCATATAGTAAGTGGCCAGTTAATCCAAACTTGTGTGTGCACCTGTTCTTTAAAGAAGGTGCTTTTAGTTCATCAGCTTATTTTAAGCCTGTAAGTGTACTTGCAGAAATGACTAGAAACCTTTTAGCTAGACTACTTGCATGTTTTACATTACTTTGGATTTGGCAATTGACTTCAATTATTATTCATGTTACAATTTTCAGTGTAGAATATAATCTGTTAATGTTGCCTGCCTAATGTTACTGAAAGCTTGACTATGTTTTTTTCAGTTTGTTCAGTCAATGGTGAGACATTTCATTATGGTATCTTTTGTTAGATTCAGAATAGAAAATGACTGACATGAAATGGTAGAAGTTTTTTATAAAAGATGTTAAGAGCTTGTACTTCTGTTTTTGAAAGTAACTGAGTAAAAAATATCAAAAAACTTGCTGGATGCTCACTTAGAGCTAAAAATTCTATGACTGCAATACCCTGAATCCTAAGGAGTTCAACACTTCAGGCTTTAACTTGTTCTCAGTGAACTTCTTTCTATGGGAACACTGCTGATAAATTAGCTGACTCCTTTGAGCTATGGTATGTGTGGTGAAACTTATATAAGTTTGCATTTTAGCAAGTTTCTAGTTCTTCTGTCACAGGGAGGAAAAAAGGGCATTTCTCCTCCCTGTTCCTTTTATAGTAAATGGCAATTCATTTTATATAATCAGTTTTTACATTTTAATCTGTAAGAGAAGCAGCAGGAAGTGAGATCAAAAGTTTGCATAAAATTGTGTCTTTTCAGGTTACAAAAGAGCTCATCAAAAGGCTTCAATGGGAAAAGAATTTACAAATGTACTTGTTAATTGGTTGTGGTAGAAATGTGTGCCTAATTTCTAATTTTATTCTGTGTCACTTTAGATTCTAACCTTTGCTTCTTGTTTCATTTTGTCAGCTAGATTAAAGAGCTCTTTACCACCTAGCTTTTTCTTTCTGTGAAGATACTTCATAGAGTAATCAAGTTATTCCTAGCACTTTTTGTTAAAAGAAACAACTTGAGCTTTCTAAATCTTTAATTGTAAAATAGATTCTTAGGTCTTTTTATTCATGTCTTTCTTTCAACATATTTCACAATCCCTCAGAATCCATTTTGAGGAAGGAGCACCTAATTACTGAGATCTTTCTGATGAACTGGAAAGTCGCATACCCTGCAAGGTCTACCTCAGAGTATATCTTAATATGAAAACATATTTATATGTGTGTTTGTGTGTGTATTCAAAGGTTTTATTAGTCCATTTTATGTTGACATTTCATGGATGACTTGACTTCATGAGCATCTTTTCATTGTTGACCAATGCTTTCTAGAGCACTAGTACATTCTTTTCTTTATTTAGTCTGTATTGAATTTGTGTTCTTTGTTCCTAGATACATTTGAGAGTTCTGTATTAGCTAAATTCACACAGTCCACAGAGGCTCTGTCTCTTGTAGCATCCAGGATCACAGCTCTTGAGGTGACATACCACAACTGTGTAGTACAATGTGTACCATTTACCCCTGTGCAGCTTTGTTTCCTTGGCCCTGCAGACCAGAAGGCTGACATAGCACCCTCTAGTGTGATTCCAAGTCTTGGCAATAGGGAAGACCAAAGGAAACGACTTCTCCAATATTTAATATAAACCTATGTTTTTTCAGTTTATACTTGCACAGTCAGCTTCTTAATACATAATTTCAGTAAACTGTTACTTTCTGGATTGTTACTGGTACAAAAGATCTTAGAGAATCCAAAGTTTTATGAGTGCTTCAATAAATTGACAGAAGTGTTAAACTCGGCAGCAAGAAAATTGGAGTGCTACTATTCTGGAATCAGCAAAATAATACAAGGAAGAAGACAAAAATGCACAGTAAAAATGGGTTTCAGCTACTCAGTGATGCTCATATAATTGATCTGATTTTTAAAGTGCCTCTATATTTTTCATAGTATTCCTAAAATTATGAATAAATTATGAAAATTGTCACTATGCGTAATGTATTCACATCGTGACTGTAAATCCTTGAACTGTAATACCACAGTTATCATCTACCTTGTCTTATTTACTGTAATATATTCAGTTTGGGTTGTGATTATATGCAGGTTTTAGCTATGGAGACCTTTTGGATTTAGGAAGTGAAAATGTAGCTATTGAAGTACTGTATAATTTTTAAAGTTCAAATATTGAGAGTTCTCTCTTTTCTTGCTTTGTGCAGATTTCAGCAATAATATGACATATTTCATAATAGGATTTAATAACTGCACAGTATGCTCCCTGCAGTACTGTGTATCTTTTTATGAGCCAAGAAAGTATGTAAGGCATTAAGTGAGTGAATCTTTCCTAATTGAATACCATTGCTGTAGGGCTAACATATTAAAACACACTAAACACGTTGAAATTAATGAAGAACTGTCTTTCTTTGTCCAGTGGGTGCTGTATTACAATTTTGTTTAGGGACTTATAGAGGTAGATTTACAGAAATTATGAAAGAACCATCAACTTAGATTATTTAGGATTCAGTACAAGATTGATAGCCACAGTCATGATTCCTGTGCTGTTTACCAGACTTATTACTGTCAGAAGGACTCTATGTTCCTGCTACTTTACTTTCACCATTACAGTCTACCTCTTGATTTTTGGCATAAAGCAGATAAACAGATTTCAGGACACACTTCTGCAAATCTTTATATGACAGAAGTCTGCTGAGTAATTAGATTTTCCACTGCAGAAATAGCAGAAGTAAAACCCTTAGTCAGTTATAAATTACTTTTATTTAAACTTTGCCAGGATTCGGAAGTGGATTTTGACACAAATTGATACATTTAAAGGAATTCTTCTTGTATGTTGCATGTGGAAAAGTTTCAGACAAAAAACCGCCAGATCTTCTCGAAAGAGATTCTCCAGTTGCATTAGAGATGGTGTCATGTGTTTGTTGTGAAAGGGCAATTACATAGGTGACTTTGTTGATCATTGAACTTAAAAAGTGTTACTGAAGTGAGGAAATACACAAAAGAAACTGGAACATGGAAATAAAATTAGTAATTACTAAGAATATACAAAGACAATTCACTACGTTAAACAACTCAGGACATTAAAAACATTAATACATAGTAGACAATTTGCAATAATTGGCTGTTTTTTGTAAACTTGGACTATTTTATTCAAAAGGCTATTGGCCTGGTCATTGTGCTATGCTGTCTTTGCAGTGCACTGCTGCAGTACTTGAAACTGGTAGGTGGTATTCTTAAGTCAGCATAGCAGGCAATTAAGTACAGTTTCCTGCAAAATGCCTGTACACTGTGTATGAGCCTCAATTTGCCTATGCAACTTTGAAACCATGTGCAAACAACTTACTGAGTAGGTGCAGTGCCCATCTGATTTAAATGCTGACTGATTTAATGGTTTTGCTGGTTTCAGCTTTCATAGGCCTAATTATGGGCATTACACATAGTTGCATTTTCATCCTAATTATGTGCCGGTTCGATGATTTTTGATGATTTAACTGCCAATTTCTAACCACTGGCATAGGACTGTAATAAATCGCTTTGTACATTAAAGAAAGTACTCTCAAACAGCCTGTTCTTTTTCATTTGAAATTTAGAAATTCCAAAATCAAATAGTGTAATCCCTGTTTTTCTCTGTATTGCATGCTGTATTAAATATATTATTTAATAAAAATAAAGCTAAGGAGCATATTCTTTAGTGTGGTATACTGTTGTGAAGACTGCAATTTTTAGTGTTTAACTCAACAATAGAACCTGTTTTTCTAAAAACATTTCTAAAAAATTACTCAACATAATTTCAATTAGTACTTAATATATGGTTTTATGTCTGTGACATAATGTTAGCATTTGCGATCTACAGAATTTCTTAGGATATCTGAGTGATTGAAATAAAATCTCCTGTGTACACAGAACCATAAGTAGTGAATTTATGGTCCCACCTTCACTTATGAATGGATGGGTCTTAGCTTTAATTTCCTATTAAACCAAAACATTTGGGCTTTGTCTAGGCTTGTTCTTGACAGACGTAATACCAGGTGGCTTTTTTGACTTTAAAGCTCCTTCTTTGTGTATTCTGACTTTCCAGGGGTCTGACTGCAAGAGTGTAGTTTCACCAGCTCTGAAGGAGCACTTGAACTTGAATATTTTTACCAGATATCTGGACCTGAAACTTCTACCAGATTTAGTACTAAAAATAGTTTAATGAGTTTAAATATAGGTAGACCCCAGTATAAGTGAATAAAACTGTTTGCAACAGAGAACACCATATCAACCAGCGATCTGCAGTGTTGGTTGCTGACACAAAGCTTACCGTTTTCCACTTTTAATGACTTCAGGTGCAAACAGATAGGAAAAAAGAGTTTGAACAGTTGTTCTACACTCTCTAGCTCCAGCACTGATAAGTCACTGGTGCTAAAGTAGATTGAACCTAGTGTCTATAAGCAAAAATACTTTCTAAGAGATTATACATCATATATAAGAAGACAAAAGTTCACCATGAGATATCTAATCCTTTAATAGAAAATTTTTGTTGTTGTTGCTTTTTGTTTGTTTTTATCCTGAGCAAGAGGTGGGTGTTGGGAGAGTTTCTATAGTATTGGGCAACAATCTGCCTTTATGTGGTTAGAACTGCAGGGCTGCTGTTTAGTTTTAACTAACTGTCTTCTCTACTTAAACCTTTTGTATGTGGTACTTTCATAGTATCACTGTAGACACAGATGCATGTTGAAGACTTTTCTGCAATATACAGTGCAGAAAACAATAAAGGACATATTTGTGACCTGAAAAACTGGGAAATATTGATGATGTGGAAAACAATGGTTGATTGTGATTTCTTTAGCCCAGATAAGAGACCAGAATTTTTATCTTAATAAAATTTTTCTATTTTGTTCTTCACTAGGCTGACAGTTGACCCTTTGAAAATATTTATCTCTAAGAAAGCACTGCAGTCCAATATCACAAGTATGGAGATTTATTTTCTCTCTTTTAAAAGAAAACCTCACCAGCTTCTGTTTCTTCATAGTCCCTAATATGATGTCCCCAAAAGTCAGGACTGATTTTTTTTTTAGGTGTCTAGTCATGTCAATAAGGAGGTCGCCTGCTTTCCTGCAATTCTTTCAGGTTATTCAGTGAAAAATGCTTTGGGAGATGGGGTGTTTTCTATTAGGTTTTTATTCCCTGTGGTAAGTAAATTCTGACATTTTGTTTTGAAGTAGTGTATATTACCTTCGTTAACATGCTGCTCAATAGGCATGTGCTTGCTTTTATTAATAATTGCATTTTCATACTTGTCACAAAAGAATAGAATTTCTCAGGGTAAAAGCTAAAGCAATTTAGGGCATAAGAAGGCCCAGCTGAGTCACAGCAATGAGCCATCCAGCTGAGAAAAAGGGGAAGTGCTATTTAAGGAATAGCACTTTTCTTTCTCTTTTTTTATTTTTTGCCCTAGAACTCATATTTCAGGAATGTTGGCAGATAAGATCTTGCTTGTGTTTTTTATTTTCTCTTTATGCACCC
Organism: Corapipo altera; assembly: GCF_003945725.1. Classification (NCBI taxonomy): domain Eukaryota; kingdom Metazoa; phylum Chordata; class Aves; order Passeriformes; family Pipridae; genus Corapipo; species Corapipo altera. The sequence goes on along the minus strand of NW_020884876.1, from coordinate 4,306,568 downwards.
ACAGACTGTGGGGGTTGGTGGTTTGTTGGGGTTTTTTTTGTAGTCTATTTTTAAATTTACTTGTACTGTTTGCCTGTACAACCTTGAGATACAGCAACAAATTATAGAATACTATTGTCTCTGTATAGTATTTTATTTTACCTACTCAAAAGTAGTCTCTTGCTAGCTTTATCAAGTGGTTCTTAGTTCTAGTACTGTGCATTTAGTGAGTAATAGTTTTGCACTCATACACTGCATTCAGAAAATTTGGAAGCTTAGTCATGTTCACTTTGTGTTGTTCTCTCCCAGCTAAGTAGTCTTGGCCTTCTTAGGCAGCTGCTGCAAACCTTTAATCTTTGTAGTTGCCCTTGTCTGTACTTTGTTGGAGTCCAACTCAACTGAGATGTGGAGTTGCACGTGCTGCTCAGACTAAGGCCTTGCTAAGGTTTTCTGAGGAGGCCTCTCTCCCTTATTATTAATACCTTTCCTGAGGGATACCCAATGCTTAGTTATTTCCCTTTGAATCCTAATATATGTTGAACTGATGACATCAGAGAAATATCAGTGATGACTCTAGGAAGTGTTCCCCATGTTGCCACATTCAGTTTTGGATTTGTGATAGATGGCTTAGGTTATTGCTTCTGTGTAATTTAGGAACCTAAAAATTCATCTGCTATCTTTTTGCATGCTCAGTTTCACAGAATTGCTTAGCTTAGCTTATTTTTGACTATAAGTTTCAGGTCTTTTGATGCAGTCTTTTGTTTAAAATCTTTTATCTGTGAATAGAGGTGACTACCTTTATGTGATTCTGATTTTCCTGGCCAAAACTTTGTTGAGTGTGAGAAACGCTTTTATGCTGATGACAATGTACATAATGAGGCTCCATGTCTGTGTATATATAAAATACACATAGGCAGCGTATGGCTTGCTTTCCAGATTTTTAATACTTAAGTGTGTGCAACCAAGACGTGTTTGTCAGTTTTTAAGTTAAATATTTTGGCAGCTCATTGGTGGATGATAGTAAGGTGCTAATGTTAGATGGATGAACTGACTCTGAAGAGCAGATAAGAGAAAACAGCTCAGTGTAAATTATTACTCATCATTATTAGTGTATGCTTTGGTAGCTCCCACAGTACTCCTGGTGCTGATTGTAAAGATGGAAATACTTGTTCCTTGCTCCAAAGAGATCACAAGAACTGCAAGTAACAGATGACAGTTGGCGGTGATACTATAAACAGCTTAAAATTAAAATCAGCTATTGCCAGCTGCATGTCAAATTGTGATCATAAAGAAAACAAAACAGGGAGAAAAAGAATTTAATGAATTAAATTAAGGAATTCAGAAATGTAAATAGATAAAAGTTGTATTCCATTAATGTAATGGTAGCTTCTCTACTTATGTATAACCTTCCCTCAAGAGAAAATGTCCTTTAATAAAAATTCCCATGCAAACATAATTTCCTTCTAATAGTTTAAAATGATCACTGAATTCAAGGTAAATTTCTAAAGCTAAATGTTCTCAAAGGACTGGAGGAAACTTTTAGAATTAGACCAGAATTTTACCAAGAGAGTTTTAGCCATTGTTTCAGTATTTTGAAGCATGTTGCCAAACGGTAGTTTTTAATCTACTTCTAGGCTCCCTAAAACCAGATTTCCATGAAGCAATACCCTACACTTTCTGCAAGTTTCCACACACCTTCATATTCAAAATTACATTCCCAATATTTCTGCATTTGTCTTCAGACTTGTGTTAAATTTTTCTTCTGTTTTGCCTATATGAACTAATGTACATGAAATTAAATTATTTTCACTTGTCTGTAGCCATCTAAAACAAAGGCATCTAGTTTGATCTTGCCTTCTGTTACCTGCTTTTGATACATAAGTGTCTGTTGCCGTTCGAATGTCCTGGAGCTGCTGGTATGGCTCCATACAGGAGAATGCAGACTTTTCTGGTGTCCCCTGTCATATGTGACAGCTTTGTACAGACCGCTGAAATGGCAGCTTGCATTTGGGCACCTACCATCATTCTCTTTCCCAGCCAGCTAAGAGTGAAATTCTCTTGAACACAAAGTTGGCCAAATGACCATCTTGAACCAAATTTCTAGATTTTGGTAGTTAAAATAGAAATTATTATTTACAGTGGAGGGGAAAAAAAACCCCAAAACTATTTTGAAAATAATTCTTGTAGATTCAGGCTTTTTTCTCTTTGGCTTTGGAGTTTTTGCTGTATATAGGAAAAAAAAAACAGTGGTTTTAGTCTTGTATAGTTACAACACATATCAGTGAATTTTCTTGTACTGGTGTGTTTCAAATCCTACAGTAGCATTTTATGAACTACTAAACGGTAATTATAATTCATAAAAGGACTCACTGATTTAAGTTCTTATTGGCAGGACATGTACTGAACAACTAGATATATAAAAGACATACCTCTTTCCTGAGTTCTGCCTTTCAATTTACTACAAATTCACTTGCATATTATTTGGTGAATCACTTCTGTGGTATCAAGAACTTAATATTATTCCCTGAAAGCTCATAAATAAAATTAGACCTACATTCAATTAATTTTTATTTAAAGATGTGTGTGATCTTTGTTGCACAAAAATTACTTTTCCCCACACACTGAAAATTTAATTACTCTGACCAATTCCAAATTAACAAATAATGTAACCTTGGAATCAAAGTATTGGTTATCTATTTGATGATTATTATGTAGTTAAATAAAAGCAATATATCTTTCCTCAGATGTTCAATTAAGATTTCTTAAAAGATTTATAAAATAACTCTAGTTAATCAGAAACTTTTCTGGTAATGTTGGTAGCCTTTATTTTAAAAATGGACCAGATAAAAACCTTCTCTTCAGAATTGTGCTGCATGATTTGTGTTGTGTATCAGTGGATTTTAAAATTACATTTAAGCGCCCACATATAAATCCAGGTTTGTTTTTCTTTTTGTTTTGTTTTGCTTTTGTTGGGTTTTTTTGTTTGGTTGGTTTTTTTTTTCCCCTATAGGAAGGAAGGAAATGTATTACTATTCCTATTACCTGCTGCATAAAACCAGTGAAATAAAAAAAAAACAAACCAAAAACCAAACAACCAGAAATGAAAGGGCTTAGCACATTCCAGGATAAGTAAAGTCTATTGTCAATACAGGTTTTTGTCTAAGAAAGGTTGTAGAAAGGAAGCAAATCAGAACTGATGAAAAAAATATTACAGGGGTGGGATATACAGAAGGAAGGAAGTAAAAGAACAGGTTGGCTGTTCTAAGGATATGCATCCCAGGATCCAAGGGATGGTGACCACAACACTTATAGTGATTTATGAAAGTCATGGAGAACTGAAAAGCTGCCACTGAGATAAAATAAATATATTGCTGGTAGAAAACACTTGCAGAAGTCCTAACTTTAAATCCTGGTAATATGCTGAAACCAATACCGCTTTTGCAAACTCTCAAAGCTTACTGAGCAATAGAATAAGGAAAGAACAAAGAATATTGGGCACATGTAACTTTTAAATGATCTAATAATAAAGAACAGAGAAAGGGAAGGTAGGAATACAGGACGATTAATGTACATAGAATTTAATGACGTATTTGAGATAGCAGAAACTAATAACATAGTGGTTTGCAAAGTCTCATTGAAAAATTATTGGAAAGTGACTTGAATAACACAGAGGCTGAAAACTGTCCAGAAGATTGTAAACAAAAGATAATGACAAGCAACAGCATATTGAGCTGGGATGTGAAGGGCAAGATATGTGTAGTGAGATGTCATAGAGATCAAATTTATGTCTGATCTAATTTAATATTTTCATTAGTGATTAGCAAATGATATAACCAGCATGTTAATGAGTTTCTTCAGATTAAGATGTACTAAGAAACAACACAGACCAATGAAGTCAATTCAGAGATCTGGAGAGGTTAAAAAATATGAGGAAGCTATTTGATCTGAGAGGCCACGAACTTGCTTATGTTGTGAAAAATCATTAAAGCATAGATAATTGTGGACTTTTTTTGTATTATAAGCACATCTAATGCTGGGATAACAAGAAAATCACTGTATGCAAGTCCTGATCAATAGATACCATACATTGTAAGTAGATCTGTGTGCCAGGCAAGCGAAAGATGGCGAATACCTTTGTGTTCTCCTCTTCAGTTTGCATACGATGCGGGTTGGCAGTTCCACAGTTGCTACCATGTCCACAATGGCTAGTTCTTCTTTGCTTTCTGGTATCATCTGTACTTCATATTTTCTGGTCACCTATGGACAGCAACATAAACTGGTATAACCAAAAGAAATGAGTGCTCTTTTATTTGAGTCTATTTGCATCAACTTTCAGGCTCAGACAGGAAAAATTCTCCAAGAAGTGAATCAGAAATTCACGTTTATCAGCAATTTTTCATAGGGGAAGACCAAAAAATGAAACGCACAGCTGGGACGTAGAGTTCGAATATTTGGTTTCTTTGCTGGTTATCTGATTAGTTTTGGTTAATGTTCCAAATCCAGCCTGCAACAAATGGCCAGTATGTCTTTCACATGACCTCTGTTGCCACTTTTGTTTACTTTTTGCATGATATGACGACTTAATGCTACATTTTGTATTGGGGGTCAGGATTTTCTAGAACAATTTTCAGTTCAAGCTGAAAGTTACCTTACAGATGACTGGATCTTTCCTTTTCTCCTGACTCAGTTTCCTACCTATGAACTCATAGTGACTTAGATTAGCAGTGAGTCTGGAAGCTATAAAAGCTATGTTCTCCAGAAAATGAAGAAATAAAATCTAGGTGGAGGTATTAAAAAAATCTGTTCTTTTATATAAGACTTTAGGTGCTTATTTTATTGTACAATGAGGTTTCAACATTTGAAATCTCAAGGCAATGCACTATGAGCTAGAGCACAGTTGAGCTGGATGGCTTCCCCACATTGCTTAGTAGTCACGATGGAAAGAACTTTACTGTTTTTGTGTTGATTTCCAGACTCTCGCCTTGAAGAATGACAGATGAGAAGAAAAATTGCAAAACAATTGATGAGAATAATCACACTTGCTGCTAAATTCAACATTGGATTTCAACCCTTTCTTCTTGACTTTGGATGGTCCATTCTTAAAATGAGAAGGTTAAAGTCTGCCTTTATTTTATAAATTGGAAATTAGTGCATCTCAGAAGGGTTGCTACACTGCTTGTGGTGGATCTGAGTAGTATGTACTTATGCTGAACAAAATAAAATACAGAATTGCTGGGTCTCATAACCTGTTTTTCCCATATCATAATATGAGAGGTAACTTGGACAGAGCTCACATGACCTTCCTGGTTGTTCTTATATGTCAAAATGAAAAGTTTCTTAGAGAGCTGAAGTGAAGTGCAGTCAATGCTCCTGGTTAAAGCTTTCTCAATTTTGCTTTCATTTTGTGCATAACTTTCCATATGCTGCTGATTATGGCATAAACCCATGTCTACAGTGTTCCTTTTGTTAGCTGTGCAATCATTAACATGCAAGTTGTGCTGTCATACACAAAAATCATTTTAATCTTTAATGTATGTAAATGTATATGCCTGGATTGTAAAATGCAGATACCTAGAAATATAGTAAATATCTCAAATCTGTATTTAGGCACATACTGATTTACAGATGTGCTTTGATGCATTTCAGAACTGTGAACACTCCGAGCACAGAAGGGAATTGGCAACCTTTATCTACTTCATTGTGGAATGGTAGCTAGGTATAAGCTATGATAATGTTTGGGTTTTGACATTCTAATGTTTTCCTTTATTTATAGATTATCCTTATTGATATTATAATGCAAACAATTGGGAAAAGAAATCAGATTTGGATGAAAAATAAGGAGAAGTATTCCTAATCTAAATAATACTTGAAAATTATAGGATTAAAGATCCATTTTCTGCACTCAGATAAGAAACATTCACAGAGAAATTGCCCATAAATGATGAGAAAAAAAAATCTCTGCGAAATTGCACAGCTAGATATTTTCTTATTAACCTATTTGGCTGATGCTCTTTAGTTTGTGTAGCTTGCACTAACAAGCTTACAGTTCAAGAAATCTTTTCGTTTTGAGACAAGGGATATAGAATGCAAAACACTTCAGCACAGGGTGTTTGAGATACCTGGTCACGAGTCAGTCCTCAGTGCTGTTCCATGAATAAAATGGAGTAGCATCGTATATCCAGAAGAGGGCACTTGTGGCCCTCCAGTTTGTCTGCTCAACCCAAAAGGCTGCACTACAAGCTTCTTATGACTGGGGGGAAAAGGCTTCAGAGACTCTTACCTGAATTGAGCCAAAGTACTAATAAGCAATTATGGGTTATGCGTGGCATCAGTTGGAAGATTTGCTTGCAGGTTTCTGCAATTAATGGGCATATTTATCACACAAGCTGCTATCTAAAAAGAGCAACACCTTTCAAGTGCTGTCAGAACTGCAGCTGGTGGTTGCAGAAAGCCACCCTTGTACCATGAGGACTAAAGGCATTTTCTGCTGAAAGTTCAGTCTGACCTATTAGTCTTGATAAATATTTAGACTCTAACACTGGGGCGGAGGGTTTGGGGCAAGAAAAATTGGTTTTCCCTATTTGTTGTAAAGAAAAAAAAACAAACCAGAAGGTTGATAGAATGTTGTACTTGATGCAATATAGTTCAGCATTTGGGCTCTTACAAGAAAAAATAAGCTACAAAAATTTTATTTGACTGTTAAAGTTTTTGGAGCCCAGCTAATTATGCCTTTGAAACCGAAGGAGGTACTTGAGTATGATAGATGGACATGATGTTAGATCACTTAGCATTGAAACCATGACACCTAAGTTCTGTGTATGTGAACACAGCAGTGAAATTTGATTTTCAAGAGTCTGTAGTCAAGTTAGGAAGACTAGCCTAGGATACTTGAAATTCTATGCCTAATAGACAAGACATAAAATATAATAACTTCTGGGGGGTATCAATGTGAATGAAGGTAGAAGAATAAAAATTAATCTGATCTTTTTCCTCATAGTAGCAGAACATGAAAGTGTTCATGTTGCAAAAAAATCATAATATCCAGTGCACAAAATTGTTTTAAAAGTAATTTCCATTTAAATAATAATAAATATTGATGCTATTTAGTTTCCAATAAATTAATGTCTTTTATAATTACATCAGTTAAAACTTCTCTGTTCTGCTGATGGTAAGAGTGCCAGGCAAGTGTGTGCGTGTGCTCTCTATCTGGGGGAATATGTGGAGGAGTGTGTGGCAGTGGCATCTCTTTGTTTTTTTTTTTTTTTAAATTAACTACTTCTTGCAAATTGGTCTGACTCAATGAATGAATCCTATACATTTTTAGCAACTCTCCCTTCAGTTGCTATGGCAGTACTGTGGCTCCTTTGATGTATGAGGAAAGGATTGGCTTTCGGGAAAAGACTGCTAGACCAGCTGATGCAGTTTGAACTAATGGGAGAAGCTATCTGACACAATTCTTTTGAGTTGAAAATTTGTTTGTTTGTATTGAGCTATAGTAGTTGAGAGGAGTCTCTTTTCCCTGTAAATCTTGCCTTCCTTAGTTTTTCCGCTGAGATTTCAATACATCAAACTAATTGAATAACACCAGATACCATTTGTAAAGTAGTATCGTCAAATTCATTCTAGTTATTCCTCTATACCGTGTTTCTCACCAGTGCCCTCTTGAGTTGTTATTAAGTGAAGCTTGATGAGCTGTGATGATTGCAGGGTCACCTTCCCTGATTCACTAAGAAGCTGCTGAGCAACAATATTCTACAAAGGATTACAGAACTAATCCCCTAATTTCTCTCCCTCCAGAGGCTGTGTTGCTTATCTGTTCAGACTGGCATGAATGACAAAAAGAAAAATGGCATTTTTTATTAACATATCTGTACGGCACCTGTGGTTGAGATGATGCTAAATATAGACTGTCATATTCTTAACACTGACTGAAAAACAGGTAACGAAAAGAAAATAGCTGCACATACCCTCAGGAAATGACAGTCCTGGAAGATACATGAGTGATGTAAATGTCTACTCCGTTTAAGGGGGCAGAGCTGTGCTGTATTACATCAGATGAAGTTTGTTGTTCCCAAATTCAAATCTGTGTGTTGAAGAGCGCACTCCAAAGTTGCAAAAAAAGACTGTATGGAAAATCTTCAGCATACCTCTTCTATGAGATGATGAGGATGAGGAATCGGAGGGTGTAAGGAGATGGGAAGGGTGTCCGTGCATAATAGTCATGTGTTATACTTGTGAAAACCTGTTGAGAGCCCAGTCTTGTATCTTTAAAAAAACCCACAAAATTCCCATGCATTTAAAAGTGTCGGGCAGGCGTCCATTATCATAAACTTACCTAATTTTCTTGTGTTAAAACCAACAAGATTGCTTATGATTAGTGTCTACAGGACCAGGAGCACATTATGAAGAACAGTGAGAGGACTATTACAATACTGATTATGCATTATTTCTTGGTGTAGGCAGGAAGGAATCAAATGGTTCCACATGTCAAATACAAAGACTCCTGTTCTAACTGGTATAAATTTTTCAATTCCTTCTGTCATTAGAAGGAGGAAAACATGAAAAATAGAAAGTGTTAGCGTACTTCTGGATAGAAAATACAGTACTAACCAAAGCATATTTTTTTTCTCGGTGTTTTCAGGGACATTAATTACTGGTAGACTCGTGACTGAATCCAGAGTAAGTATGACTGGGTCCTTGGTCAGATCATATAATGCATATGATGAACAGAGCTGATATTAGTTATTATACTTCTATTTTCTTCAACTTGCTAGAAGTATTTTTCTGCTAGAAAGTTGCCTGAATTTTTTTCAGCACAGATATTTGTGATGGTTTTTGCTAAAGATAGCAAAATTAAGTATTTGCATTTTTTTTTCCTGGGACTTTGGATGGGTATTTTGAAAGACTATAAAGACAGCAGAAAAAAACTTGTGGAGAGTCCAGCCTGCAACACGACAGTCATTTGAAGTCATGTATGGTAATAAGAAACTCAGAAAATTACTTCAGGTTATAGGAGCCTGATAAGAGAGCAGATAGTTTCACTAATTAAACCCTATTGTCAGTAGGAGTGAGTAAAGAATGTTGAGGAAGCATACCTTATGATTATAAGGAACCTGGACAGAGGCTGCTATAAGCTCTAATACCACTTATCTGACTTCTGTCATCCAAAGCATGCAGACACATATCACTTAGATCATTGTCAATTGCTCAAAAATATAATTTTTCATTTTTTTGTCTAATGATCCACCTCATTATCTAAAACTGTTTCCAATTCTCCTGTCAACTAATAAGCATTTAGTTCTACTATAGGGTGCTGGAAAGTACGGGATGACTGGAAGAAATTTTATAGCCAGCTGGGTCTTTATCTAAAGTATGCAGAAAACCCTTGACTTGCAAAACAAATATCAGGGTGCTCAAAAATCACAGAATCATAGAATCAACTGGGTTGGAAATGACCACCGAGATCATCAAGTCCAACCCTTGATCCAACACCAGCTTTGTTACTAGACCATGGCACTAAGTGCCACATCCAGTCTCATCTTAAAAACCTCCAGGGATGGTGAATCCACCATCTCCCTGGGCAGCCCATTCCAATGGCTGATCGACACTCCCCCCCAACTTAGTGTCATCTGCAAATCTGCTAATGGTACACTCAATCCCCTCATCCAAATCATCAATAAAGATATTAAACACTGATCCCAACACTGATCCCTGGGGAACACCACGAGTGACCGGCTGCCAACTGGATGCAGCACCATTCACCACCACTCTCTGGGCCCGGCCCTCCAGCCAGTTCCTAACCCAGCACAGAGTACCCCTGTCCAAACCATGGGCTGCCAGCTTTTCCAGGAGAATGCTATGGGTGTCGAAGGCTTTGTTGAAGTCCAGATAGAACACATCCACAGCCTTCCCCTTATCCACCAGGCAGGTCACCAGATCATAAAAGGAGATCAGATTGGTCAGACAGGACCTGCCCCTCCTAAACCCATACTGGCTGGGTCTGATCCCTTGTCCATCCTGTAGGTGCTGTGTGAATACACTTAGGATGATCTGCTCCATAACCTTACCAGGCACTGAGGTCAGGCTGACAGGCCTGTAGTTTTCCGAGTCCTCCTTGCAGCTCTTTTTGTGGATTGGAGTGACATTCGCCAACTTTCAATCATCTGGGATCTCCCCATTGAATCAGGACTGTTGGTAAATGGTGGAGAGTGGCTTGGTGACTTCTTCTGCCAGCTCCATCATCACCCCAGGATGGATCCCATCTGGTCCCATAGACTTGTGAGGATCCAAGTGTCTCAGCAGGTCGCTAACTGTTTCCTCCTGGATTACAGGGGGGATATTCAGCTTCCTGTATCTACCAGTTCCTGAGCGCAACCTGTCTTACTGCTGAAAACTGAGGCAAAGAAGGTCTTATGTACCTCAACCTTTTCCTCATCTTTGTTCCCCCCCATGTCCAACAAAGAATGGAGGTTTTCCTTGCCCCTCCTTTTGCTATTGATGTGTTTGTAGAAGCACTTCTTGTTCTCCCTAACAGAGTTCAAAGTGTGCCTTTATCTCTTTGATTTTCTTCCTACATGACCTAATTATAATCCTAAACTCTTCATGAGTAGCCAGCCCTTTTTTCCATAGTCAGTAAGCTCTCTTTTTTCCTCTAATTTCCTTTAAAATCTCCCTGTTCTGGCTGGCCATCTTTCCTGCCAACTTGCCTTTTGGCTCACTGGGACAGCCTGCTCCTGTGCATTCAAAATTTGCTTCTTGAAGCATGTCCATCCCTCCTGGATCCCTTTGTTTTCAAGGGCTGTTTCCCGAGTACCCTCTGAACCAGTCTTCTGAGTAGGCCGAAATCTGCGCCATCCTGAAGTCCAGGGTAGAGTTTTATTGATGGCCCTCTTTGCGTCCCTGAGTATTGAAAACTCTATTATTTCATGGTCACTGTGCCTCAGACGGCCTCTGACCACCACATCTCCCACCAGCCCCTCTCTGTTTGTGAACAGCAGGTCTAGCAGGGCCCCACCCCTGGTAGGTTCATTTACCAACTGGAGCAGGAAATTATCCTCTCTATGCTCTAGGAATCTCCTAGACTGCCTCTTCTCTGCTGTGTTGAGTTTCAAACAGACATCCGGCAGGTTAAAGTTGCACACAGGAACCAGGACTGGTGATTTTGAGACATCCACCAGCTGCTTGTAGAATAATTCATCACCCTCATCATCCTGGTTGGGTGGTCTGTAACAGACTCCCACCAGGTGTAGTGAAACAATATTTATATAGTTATAATAATGTACTATAACCTATTCAATTAAGTAAATATTTTCTTAACTGATGTAAACTGTATCCTCTCAATGCTAGTGGATTTTATTTATTCTCTATATATTATATCCCTTTGGCATGTTGATTCAATGAATATTATCTACTTTAACAGCAAAACTGATACGTGTAAGGAGGTCTTTGTTGTTTTATGTCATTAACAATCTGTCACTAGTCAATACCATCTCCAGTAAATTTATTCTTCCGTCATATATGCACCCTAGGCACTGACTGTGGGTTTCCTTCTTTCACCAGTGCCATACTGCTTCCTGTCTTAAATTGACTTCTGTCTTTTTCCACTAGCTTTGTTCTCTCTGCTTCTCTCTCTAATATATAATCTGAGAACTTTGAATCTTAATTACTCCATATGTCTCTCCCTGTATTTATTCCCTTTTAGTGCTTCCTGCTTTGCTTCTGTGAATTTCATTATTTGCCTTTCAGTCTGGCTTTAGACTTAATTCTACCAAGAGCATAGTAGTAAATGCTCATTAGAAATACTGCTGAATAAACAACCCAATTTACTGTCAGCACTTCTTATCTGGTGGTTCTGGTTCTGATAATAATTAAGCAATTACTTATGAGCAACAAGTTCACTCCTCCTGTGCTTCTCTTCTCATTTCTCCAATTATTTTGTCTATCTTCTCTTAATAGAGTGATTTGGAGAAAATTACTTGCACAGACTTAGTGAAATAGAATCATACAAGTGCAGAATGTTTTAGGTTGCAAGGGACCTCTGAAGCTCTCTTATTCCCACACCCTGCTCAAAGCAAATCCAGTCATCTCATTTTGTTTAGCTGAGTTTTGAATATATCCAAGGACACAAATTTTATATCCGCTCTGGGCACCCAGTCTAAGTGTTTGATTGTTCCTCTAAGTGTTTTTATCTTTAAGTATTTTGTATTGTTGCTGAGAGTTAGTGCTCTTCTATTGTCCAGGGGTCTTCTACTTGGAATCTAATATACTTCATTGCTAGAAAGAAGCTTTATACTTGAACTGAAGTTTGCCACTCAAAAAAATTCTTAGCACTACATTTCTGAGAAGTTAAGTAAAAATTATGTAAGATTTTTTCTAAACTGAAGAATATGAAGAATTTAAACTAAGCCCATCGTTACAAAATTAAAGGAAAAATAATACTAAAACTGTTCTTATTGTTTTGTCCAATGGATAGCAAATCAATGTGTTTTTTCACAAACACACTGCAAAGCTGAATCACATTATTGTTATTGTGTCATGTATGTGTGTTATTTTGGGCATTTAGTAATTGTTTTCATTGACACCAAAGTGAGTAATAGGACAGCTGCATGTTGAATCATGAATTCACTGTTTTCTAGATGCATATTACAGGCAGCTCTTGAAATTGATACTGATTTAGGTGCCAAAGTACCTCTCAGAGTAAGAATAAAATCAAGACCCCAGAGGAATACAGGAGAATACTGTATGCTTGAACATGACAGTGTTTTATCATAGCTGATAAAATTGTCTGCAAATTAATCAGTCATAACTAAAATAACATACAGTCTATAACTGCAGCCATTCACCATGGTATATGCTCAATCCAAGTGCTGTTGTAGCTACTACTATGCAGCTCCCAGTTCTGTAACCCTGGATGAATTGATGGGTACTGCCTTTGCATTATTGTTGTTGTATGGCTAAGATGCTGTTTCCTACATATACTTGTTTAAATATAGCCTTCAGAACTGAAAACTAAGTTCTAATCAAAGGTTTCTTGGGTAAGACCTGTATACATATGCAGTTTAGAAGTATTAAGGGACAACGATAACCTGCTTAAATATTCAAATTATATGGGCCAGATATCCCCATATCTCCCTCCTTCAGTCTGAAATGTTGTTACTTTTACTTGCTTTTATCTCCAAAGAAAGTAAAACTGGAAGTTTCCTTTGGATTGTTTTTTTTTCCAGTATCTCTTAATCCTACTTAGTCTCTCTCTCAGATCAGTTTTTGAAGACTGAATGATTAATCCTACCTGTCCCAAAAAAAGAACTAAGAATTGAGACCTTATTTTTGACAGTTGCCAAGCACTTCCTAGAGTAGGCAAACCTGTGACAGAAGCAAGACAATTTTGGAAGCAATTTGTGGAGTGATAATGGTTTTTTGCACTTCAATTTTGTTTGATTTATGTCTTGAGGTGAATCTCAGCATTAATAGAGTCACTTCCATACCTTCATTTGTCTATTTTGTGCTCCCTTTTTGATTCGAGTGATGATCTTGCTAAATATTCAGAGCATTCAGCTGTATTTCTGCTGTCTTGTTTCTTGACAGAGAGTTGCTTGTCTGTGCCTGCTGGGTAGGGAAGCGCTTTTCCTCAAAATCTGTCACAATGCTGACATTTGAAGTTCAGAAGAGGCTTACCCCAATACCTTGGTCTTTCAAATTTATCTCAGGTTGGTGTACACATAGTTTCATGGAATTGAAAATGTTATGAAAGAAAAATCCTCTGTTATTAGTTAGCTTCATCTGGAATCACTTTTAAAACTAGGCAACATTAATGTTACAACACAACAAGTTTCTAAGAAAGTAAAAGAAATCTTACATTACCGACATGAATGGTGGAAAACATGGTCAACAAAAAGGATCATGAAGTGTAACAATTCCAAATGATATTTAATAACAACTCATTTTCATCTTAGTGCTTCTCTTCCAAGAATCTCAAGGAAAATTTTGGCCTTGAAAGCTAAGGAAAATGACATGCCCAATGCTCTTAGACTGTGTGACATTGTTATGTCAAAGTAGCCTGAATGTCTAGTATGTTACCCGTTTCTCAGTTTTGAGTATCTTTTATCCCTTTTTGCTCCAGATAAAATGTACTCTGTGTTTTCTTCTGAAGTTTAAGAAATGTAATTGAATTTTTCTTATGAATACCCTTGATTTATATATCTTTATTAAAGTTAATTTGGCTACTCTCTTTTCACCAATTTTCTTCTATGTCACTTCTGTTGCCTTTAAGTGCTCCTTGCCTTTAGGAAGTAGAGATGGAATAACTGTAGACCACTGAGGTCTTTATAAAGAATAAGTTTAAAGATAGTATCTCAGTCAGTACTTATATTTGGGTTTGTGTTACTCCAGAGGAAACAATAAATTTTAATAAATCCCCTTCAGAACAAACAAATATGTTTAATAAATCACTGCCAGGCCATACCCTGGGCTTTGGAGATCTTCCAGTTTCCTTTAACTCTGCCCATTTGATGTGCCAGAGCTGTTGAGTACCATGTTACCATGGCTGCAGGCACTTAGGCAGCAGTTGGGCAAAACTTGTCAGTAGATTTAATGCTTTGGATGTGCTTATAGTAGTGTTCATACCAATAAATAAATGGCAATATATTGTGCCGTGGCTTGAGCTTTAATTTATGTTTCCTGCTGTGCAGTTCTGTATTCTTACTCCTTTGTAAAACAAGGTAGCTCATATTTCTGAATAAATGAATATCAAAGCTGAAAAATCTTGAACTGTCAGTAGAGCTTTTTGTTTTTAGTAGCCCATTGTCTCTTTTTCTGTCTACAATATATAGGCATAAATATTCAGAATTTCTAGCCTGATTGTATTAAAGTTACTTTAGCTAATATGTAAACAGGAAAACGATGAGATGCAATTGAGTCAAGAGAACTTAACCCATTGAAAACTCATCCGGGTTTTAAAATGACACCTGCCTTCTGAAAAAGTCTTTTAAAATATTAACAAAAACCTTTCTACATTTACTTCCACAGCAGGTGGAATGGAAGGAGAGACATCTTTAGCAGGGATAAGACCCAAAATCTTGCATATTCCACATTCTGAACAAGTGGTGGAATAAGCAGTTGACAGTCTGGTTTATCTCTGCAGAACAAAGAAGCAAAAAATAATTAATCGTTCTTATACTCATCCTTGTCCAAGAACTGGAAAGAAAAGAATCCCAAAAGAACATATTCCTATAGATGTGAGTTCTGTCTATCATAAATTTGAAGTAGCATTTGTATGCCTTACTTACTTACTTGAGTTATGCTTCCGTAACTTTAGAACTGCTATTTAACTCTTTCTAGTTTAATTACTGAGGGTAGCATTTACATCTCACTCACTTCAGTGCCAGCATTCATCACAGTCAATTTATATAGAATTATTATCTGTGAAAGACCAAGAATTTCTTTTTTCCTTTTTTCTTTTTTTTTTCCTCCTCATAGAGTTCCTTTAGGTACCTTGGATTGCAATGATCTGGAGTTTCTTGGCAAACTGTTAATATCTCAGTTTTGTTAATCTATTAACTAAATTTTAATATCCTAATTTTAATGTAAAAAGATTTGAAAACTAAGAAGATTTAGAAATGGTTAATTATTTCTTTGTCTCTAAAGAACTGGAAGGTATCGGTTCTATTGTACCCGTATGGGACCATGAAGAGCAATAATGAGAGAGCCACTACTATAAACCTAAAAGTTTAGCCTTTACTTTGGTGTGCCTCTTGGCTCTTGAATGTGTAACTATGTAACCTTTAAGTTATACTTAAGTACTTCTCAGTGGATCTGCAAAGTGGAGTTGTTTGTTTGAAATGTATGGGAGAAAGGTGAGAAAACAGTGAATGTGTACATGTAAGTGTATATATCTATGTATAAAAAATACAAAGTAACTGAGCAGCAGTAAAACACCCTCTTTTGGAGGTCTGAGTGATAGGTTTTATCACTGAAATTTAGAGAAAAATGTGGGGTCTTTACTCTGGTAAGCTCTAATCAAACATTCTTTTCATCTTTCCTCAGCAGTCTGTAGTGGGAGAATGGACTGAGTGATGCTTAGATAGCTGCATCAAATATTTTTTTTCCCTTTGACCTCATTTTACTTGGTTCTCAAAAACTTTGTTGAAGTGATATTGACAAGTTGCCCAAGTGTTAAAATAAGACATGGATTTTTTTGTTTAATCCTCTGTAAAATATGTAAATAAATATGCTAGCCTTTAAAAAATGTGCAAATAAAGCATGTTCATAATTTTCCTTGAAATTAAATTTCCTTGACATTTTTTTTTAAATTTTCCTTAGCAGAGTTATTAGCTGAAAATTATATTTATGCAATATATAATGGAAGGGCCTCATCTGCTTTGTACGTGTTACAAGTTGACAGAAACATCTATTCCAATTTTCTAGCTTCCTGGGAATCAATATTGCAGTGTAGTGCATGATTTGTTTAATTACACAGGTATAAAAAAGTAGGAAAAAGGCTACATCTGTTGGAGAAAGTATTATTTTCATAATTTCTTCTTGAAAACACAGTGCAACACAGGTATATAATGGCTACATGTCTTAAGATATAATGGACAGATCATAAAAATATATATGTCCATTCATACACTTCTGCAGATGTGTTGATTTTCAAGAGAAAAATATATGTTTAGTAAACCAAATACAGCATCAGTCTTATTTCAGTCTTGTTAGGCTTAGAATCCAAACCTCCTGAAAAATCAATACTGTTATTTGGAATATAAAATGCAAAGCCTTACAGCTATTTGGGCATATCAAGCTTCAAATTGTGCACATATCATATGATATATGAAAATTCTAACCCAGACTTTCTAAAAACTTTCCATGTGAACCTCCCCCATGATGTAGGGAGATAGGGATGTGAGATTTGTGCTTTCTTTATTATAAATTTTCTGAAATGTAATGGTTAGAGATAAATAGTAACCTTGTTAATCTGTAATATACCTATTTTTCTTCATAGTCTTTTGTTGGGGAACTTGCATAGGAAATGAAAGAACAGTGTTGCTGTGGAGATATGAAGGCTACTAGAGAGTAAACAAGGAGATTGAAGTAGACAGTGAGGAAAAATGATTAAACTCAAGAATGGAAAAAGAGGTGGGTTTTGGTTTTTGTTTTCTTTTTTTTTTTCCTTTCCTGAAAGGCTGGAATGGGAAAGGTGTGACAGGGACACAAAAGGGAGATGCATTGCCAATGGCAGACATATTTAAGAATGAAATTGAGTTGGAATCATAAGCTAATACTGACCTATTTTTCATGTGTGTAAATATTCTATGAGAAAATACAATGATATTTTCTCTGTATGACACTTCTAAAAAAATTTACTCTTTTTTATTTAAATCTTTTGTCACCTAAGGCCTCTTTCCCACATAAAACCCTCCCATAAAATAAAGTTAAAACTGGTGTTTTTCTGAGGAAGTTCTCAACTTTGTGAGTAGCAAGCATCTTACTGTGCTTTTAATAAATCAAAAAAACTATAGAACAAATAGTAAAATGTATTTCAAAAAGGATGCAAAGGGACATAATTTCAGTATGGTGATGTGCTAGTGGTGTGATTTCTAGTCAAAAGCACATCATGGTAAATGACTACTTTACATTATAGAAAACCCAAGTGAAGTGAAGATTACAGATTTCACATCAGGAGGTGCATGATTTCATTTGGAATCACATACTTTCTTCAGCTGTGAAACTAGATATGAAATGTGCATAACATGCACTTTCAGATCTGCTTCACTCTATGGATCTTCTATTTTCTCATGTAGACACAGCCTCGGGGAGTTGAGGGAAGCGAGGGGAAATAAAAGCCTTGTGAGACAAATTTGAATGATCGCAAGAAGAAAGAATATGACAGAACTGGAGACAGAGATGCAGTGAGATAGAGAGATGGTGGCAATCTTGCTAAAGAAGGCTGGAGTACATTGAGAGAGCTATGGGGAGATCTTGAGAACATTGAGAGAGCTGTGAGGTCTTGAGCACAGCGTAGGAAAAAATGGGAATGAAACAAGGAGTCTGATTCTAACTGCTGTGGATAGCACCACAGCACATATGTAGTTTGAAAGCTAATATTCGTTTGTTGTTTGGTGGCTATCTTTGAAGTTTGTGGATGAGTGTTGATTGTGCCACCTCCTGTGCTAGCCTGTGGTGCTACCTTGGCTTTTCTAGAGAAACCTCTTTACACTCATGCAACAACTTTGAAATAGATTTTAGTGCTTCAATTCTGGTGCCAAGCTCTGCAGGCATGTCAACAAATTCTATAGATGGAGTATACTTTAAATTTCTAAATAGCAAACAGGGCAAACTTTGCTCTGATGATTTTGATTTACAGCATTTTTCACGTCTTAAGCAGCTTGCTTTGCAGGCTTACCCTTTGTCAAAGGGTTTGTGTGTTAGCCCATACCAGTATGCGTGGCACATGTGACACCATTGTTGGAAAAAGGATCTTCACACTGCACCATTTGCAGCAAGTGAATTCAAGCAGGCAGACTTTTGTCTCTTGTAACTTTATTACTCCATAACTCTATACAGACTCTACAGTCTCTGTACAGACTCTGGGTCCAAGCTCTCCAGTCAGGCAGATGTTTTCTTATCTCTCACATACCACACACATCCATGTGACTGAACAACCATGCTTCAAGCGGCTTTCCAACTTGACCTTGTGATTGTTTTCACACACACACTGCTCTTAACTCTGGCTAGCTCAGGACCACAATATTATTGCTTTAATATTTTCTTCTTCTTCCTTAGCTGCTCCTACAAGTATGAGCACATGAAACTGTCTTGCTTGGTTGAGGTGTTTGAATACCTCCAGATTCCTCTGCTTAGTGGAAGTTTACTGGAATTTCGTTTGGGTTCTGATGCTGCTCCAAATGTTTGGTACCTTTTAAATATAAATAAATTTTTAAAAGAAAAACAAACACAAAAAACAAGAATTCATATCCATCCAGTAAGTAACTTCATCATTTGTATTTGTTCATTGCCAGAGGCTCTCACCAAAATGACAAGATATACCAAGATTTTAATTTAGAATCTCAAGAACCAACACTGTCATGGCATTAGAGTAAGTTAGTAATTGAGGATGCAAATATGTTGCTCAATGGTTGAGACATCGCTTCAGCCCCTCAAGGGTAACAGCAGCTGCCAAGTGCTAAGGCAGCTGGTTATTGATGGTAAAGGCTGAGTGCCCACTGGCGAAACAACACTTCAGGCACTGGCTGGGGAGTGCTACCGATGGGGAAGGAGGAGGTGGGAAAAGCAGACATAAATTGTATTTGGCTTGGGCTATAATGCCAGAGAGAAGAGGGTTTTGCTGCTAAAGTCAATAGGACTTTGTCACTGTCTTCCACATGAGGTCTCTGGCACTGTAAGAACACATCTATGCCTGGATCTGGCCAGCATATCTCCAAACTAGACACTAAAATCTCTATTTAGAAGAGAAACAGAACCACTTAATAGGGTATTAGATAATCCCTACCTGTTACAGTGCAATCATTTTGCAACCATTGAAACTTTTTAGCCATCAAAAGGGGAAAATATGGAATTTTCTACTCCCTGGGGACCTCTCTGTGACAGCAATTAAAGACTTTCTATTAACATGTTAAATGTATCTGCTTTTCTATCTATCTGATATTAGTGATGAATATGAGCCAGAATGTTACACTAATAGCTCTGCAAAAATATTCAGCTTCAGATCTTGAGTTTTCAGGTTAAACTTTCTGCAGTTGTACTTTTTAACTACCTTTGTCTTGCTTTTTGATACAAAATTAATCACAATTTTCCAACTTTATTTAGCTCTGGAATCAAGACAAGCAAACCTTGTTTCTCATCCCGAGATGGCAAACTAACCTTAGATTAAGATGTTTAAAGAAAATCCAGAATAACAAAAACTTATTTTGCATAATATTTCTTTCAGCAGTTTAGCATGGCTTTTGCATGGCTTTAATTGCAGAAAAAAATGCATCTGTATACTGTATTTTCCATCTTAAATGTCACCTTTTAAGTTTACATTCAAATATATTCTCTCTGTATATATATATATATGTATAAATAAATTTACAGATTCCATTGTTACAGCATCTTTATTATATTAAATTGTAAGTAAGAGATTTTTCTTTAGCTTTTAGTTTCATAAAAGCTAGTTTTTGAGATCAATTAGGAGAGATTCACCTGGCAGCAGAATAAATCATATTCTTGAGTTCCTCCTGGGACATTATGAGACTGTTCATTCCTATTTTCAGGTCCAAGTTTTCAATCCCAGAGACTGGAAGTTCATTTTGCTCTGTGGCTGGAAAGAAGTCCTACTCTGTCCTGTGAGTAGACAAGTGGTTCATCTTTCTGTGGGACACTTTCATTATAAGAGAGAGGTTCTATCTTTTTAGCAGTTATGAGATCGCTTGATTTGTGAAGGTCATGCTCTCTTCTTTGCGTTGCAGCTGGTAGAAGTGGAAAAGGGAAAAAAAAAGGCAATTTTGCAGAGACTTAAGCTCTTATCAACTTCAGTAGCTTTTCATGTGGGTCATCCCCCGCTTCCTTCTTAGTCCTCTCAATGTGTGTGTTAGCATCATTTTTGTTGAGGGAAGAGAGATGAGACCATAAAGATAACACTTAAAGATAACATCAATCAGGTAAAGAGGAAAACTTAATTACAGTCCTTTTTAGAAGAGAAGTTAATATATTCTGTTTGAATACATTGGTTTTTTATGCTTTCTAAGCTGTATTGGTGATATAGGCATAATATGGACACACTAAAAACCTGAAAATACTTCTGCCAATGTCTGTCCATAATATCTTCACATTTTCACAAAACTGTGTGCAGGTTTCTACATGCAGTGTGAATAAATGTGACAGTTTCTGCTTCTTGAAAGAAATAATCTATCAGCTTTGTATAATTGCATTTTTCACAGTTCTGTCAGCTGGGAAGAGTCTTTGACAAATAAGTACTGCTCAGATTAAACTCAAGATGCAGTAGACCACTGAAACTGACAACTCTTATCTGAATAAGGAAAATAAACAGATTAAGTAAGAAGATACTGTGGTGCTTTAATTCATTAATTACTTATAAGTAAGCCATCCTGCTTTTGTCTGGTATAGAGTTAATTTCTTCACAGTAGCTGGTACAGTGCAATGGTTTGGATTCATTATGAGAATAATGTTAACAAACACACTGATATTTTGCTTGTTGATAAGTAGTGTTTACCCTAAGTCAAGGACATTTTTTTTTTTCAGTGTCTCATGCACTGCCAGTGAGGAGGTGCACAAAAAAAGCTGAGGGGGAGCACAGGCAGGATAGATGACCTGAAGTGGCCAAAGGGATATTCTGTACCATGGAACGTCATGCTCAGTATATAAACTAGGGAGTTACCTGGAAGGGGGTCCAATTGCAGTTCAGGAACAGGGTCTGGCATCCATCAGCAGGTGATGAGCAGTTGTACTGTGCATCACTTGTTTTTCCTTGGATTTTACTTTTTAATTATTATTATTATTATTATTATTATTATTATTATTATTATTTACTTTGTTTCCAATTATTAAACTATTCTTATCTCAACCTACAAGTTTAACTTTTAATTCTTCTCCCCATTCTACTGGGTGGAGGGGCAGGTGAGTGAGCAGCTATGTGGTGCTTAGTTGCCAGTTGGACTTAAACAATGACATAAGCAAAGAAACACAGTCTTTGCTTTTCCAGAGACCAGTCTGACAGTATTGCAACAACTTTAGATTTTCAGTTTCTGCTTATTCCATTGTTATTGCTAAAAGAAAGATACACAGCTTATATTTTGTTGGAGTAATATTCCTTTCTTTGCAGAAGAGAAAAATGAAAATACACATTCCATCTATAAGTAGACTGTGAAAACTGAAAAATCTTCCCTCCAATGTGTGCCTGTGGGAGAATGAAAGATTATTCTTTTGAGAAGCCAACAATGTATATACCAAAAGAGTAAATGTCTGATTAACGTTTCTGTATGGCTGCAACAACATATTGAGGTGTTTTTCTTTAATTAAACTTGCATAATAGATGCTTTCTGAAGGTTAAAGATAAAAATCTGGTTTTATGCAACAAATGCTGATACTTGCCTCTAACTGAAGTCTTAGGCAAGTTCCCAGTAGTGTAAGGTTTGAATTTTATGTTCTTGTTTTATTTTTTTATCCTTAGAGTCATAATCCTAACTTCATAAGGAGAAATGCCCTATACAGTTTTAGCTCACATACCAGTCTGCTTGATGCTCTCTGAGTGAATGTTGCTATGACTTCAGATCAAAGAGAGGCAAAATAATTGTTAGTGATATAGTTATAGCCTACCTGCAGGGAGGTCTGAGGAAGGGCACCCCTGCAATACCCAGATCAAGTAGAGATAGTAGAACGAAAGAATGCCATGATTACCTAAGGAAAGGTTGGCAAAGTAGACAACTGTTTCAGAAGCAACAGCATTCTCTATAATTGTTTTATTGAAGCTGATCAGCCTCACATGTTGGGAAAACATGCATGTGAAATCACATCTGCAGAGTCCTTTGATGTTTGAAGAAATGGTAGTGCTACCATGGTTATCCTTGTCAGAGGCACACTTATTAAGGAGGAAAGGAGATGTGGAAGTGTGTGCTAACTACCTCTTGAGTTAGGGACTAGCTTTAGCACGACCAAGATCATTTACTAGACAAAGACTTGTGCTCTCTTACAGCTGTTCTGTCCTGATTGCAACTACATCTCAGTCATGACAAAAACAACACTGAACATAAATGACTAAGGTCACTCTTCTGCAATTGGGAGTACTCAGGATGATTCCTGTGATACTTCCAGAATTAGCTACATGAAAAATAAACTTGGGTCTGAGCTAGACTTTACTCAGAGGAAAATAAAGCTGGAAAGCTTTTTCTTGTGAGAAAAAAGTACAATAGGAACTTCAAGTACTTGTAAACTATGTTGAGAGGAAGGACAGTTATTTACATAATGTGCAAATAGTTTTTTTTTACTTTAGGAAAATGCTCTGAACTTCTTGTTGAACATGTGCTCATATGAGCTGATTTTAGAACTCAGAAGTTCTTTTATGAAATCAGATCTCATGAGCTTAGGATATTATGTTCTGTAATTGACTAGTCCACAGATCACAAAAGCAGAAAAGGCGTGGGGCGGCCCAGTTCTAGTTCCGTTTCCATCTGAAGAACCATTGCAACGCTTTGAAGGATGGGGAAAGAGAACTCCAGGGGTTTCTCAGGAGTCTCTTCTGGCCCTGAGCCTGGAGGGGAGAGGTGCTCCCCCCTCCCCCCGCACGTGGCCCCATGGCCAGCAGGGAGACAGGACACCGGGCATGGAGAGGAGGCAAGAGAGAGTTTGTTGTTGGGGATGTTACATTTATAGGGTTTAGGAGGATTCACAGAGTAACCAATTAGAAGTCTCAAGGGGCTTACAGGAACACCCAATCACAGGAAGAGGTTAACAAAGGCCAATGGGAAACACCTCAGGACACCTTCCCAGGACATTCCTGCATGGATAACATGTGGGGTGCTGGGAAGAAGAAGCATGTGTTTGCAAAGAGACCACCAAAAGCCATTTTAAGACATGTTTAAACAACAGTTTCCCTATATAATGCAGGTTTAATGCTACAGGAAAATGCTCTGAACTTCTTGTTGAACATGTGCTCATATGAGCTGATTTTAGAACTCAGAAGTTCTTTTGTGAAATCAGATCTCATGAGCTTAGGATATTATGTTCTGTAATTGACTAGTCCACAGATCACAAAAGCAGAAAATGTCTGGAGACTATCTTATGTGCTAAGATTTTAAGCAGATGTATTATTTGCATCATATAAGATAATAGAAATATATTTTTTCTGGAGTTTTGACAACTTATTTTCAATATCTTGAATATGTTGGGATTCAGGGGTCTCATTTAACTGAATCTGGCTGTGTGTGCCTTCATCCTCAAGCAGTGAAGTAAGCTAGCAAGGGGAAGAGAGATGCTTGGACTTGTTGAGAAAAGTAGAACATATGTGTCTATATACACCAAAGATCTATATTTGTCATATATGACACCTAGCAATTTACAAGCCATTTCACCAAGACATTTTACATGCTAACACTTAATTATGTAATTTCATTTTACTTTTATAACAGGTACTATAATAAAAAAAAGCACCAAACAAGTAAATTTGAAGTATTTTAGTTGTCTTGGTCTTTTGTGCTATTCATTTAAACATATGCAATTATGAACAATTTTCTATTTAATTTCATTTAGGAAATCTACTGGAGTTGCTTTATTAAAATCAGAATAGTTTGAGTTGGAAGGGACTTTTAAAGGGTCATCTAGTCCAATCCCCCTGCAATGAACAGGGGACATCTTCCACCTAGATCAAGTTGCTTAGAGCCCTGTCCAACCTTAAATGTTTCCACGGATGAGGCATCTACCATCTCTCTGGGCAACCTGCTCCATGTCTCACCATGCTCACCATAAAGAATTTTTTCCTTACATATGGCTTGATTCTGCCTTCTCTTAGTTAAAACCATTACCCCTTGTTCTGTCATAACAGGCCCTACTAAAAGTCTGTCCCCATCTTTTGATCCCTATCTTTAGGTAGCAAAAGGCTGCAGTAAAGTCTGCCTGGAGCCTTCTATTTTTCAGGCTGAACAACCCCAAATCTCTCAGGCATTCCTTGTGGGAGAGGTGTTCCACCCCTCTGATCATCTTTGTGGCCCTCTTCTGGACTCGATTCAACAGGCCAGTGTCCTTCCTTGTGTTGGCAGCCTCAGAGTCTGATGCAGCCCTCCAGGTGGGGTCTCATGGGAACAGGGGGCAGTATTGCTTCTTTTGATGCAGCCCAGAATGTGGTTGACCTTCTAGACTGCCAGTGCACATTGATGACTCATGTCCAATCTCTCATTCACCAGCACCTCCAAGTCCTTAGTAGGGCTACTCTCTCTCTGTTCATCCCCCAACCTGTACTGATACCAAGGGTTGCCCCAGCCTAGATGCAGCATCTTGCACTTAGTCTTGTTAAACCTCATGAGATTCTCGTGGGCCCACTTCTTGAGCTTGTTCACATCCCTCCAGATGGCATCCTGTCCTTCAGGAGTGTCAGCCACGTCACTCAGCTCTGAAACATGCATAGACAAAAACGGAAGTTGATTATTTTATAAACATCAAGGTTCAAATACCTTCTTGTGTGAAATAGAACATTTATTTTCTTTGAAATGATGTTTCATTATTCCTTAATTTCACAGGAAAATTTTGTATGTAAAATGGCTACTCCATAGCTCCCATACACCTTATTGTAAATATTGAAATACCAGCACAAAGAACTCTTTAAAATGACAATTATCTTGCTGTGTCAAAGTGCATGAAATTCATATCCTTTTTGTAAATATGCTTTTCTCCAGTCTTTCCAGGGTACAGAAAAATAATCCTGCATAAAGTTGTACATGATTTTACATTTCTCCATGTATGTGCTTATACTGAATTGTATACGGGCTTGGAAGCTTAAATGTCATTATTGCTTGAAGATGGCTTCAAGTTGCTAAATTAGGATACACTGAATATACTGTACTTCACCTGACTTTATTTCCTGTCCAGGGCCTTTTTCATCTATGTACTCTATCCTCTACTGAGGGCAGAAACTGTTTTCTGTCTGATAATACAGTACATATAGGGTTTCCAACATTTTTCCAAACTACTGCGCATTAAGACCAATACAATTATTAAAAATAAGCTTTTGAAAATAAGTGCTGCTAGGTTTTTTGGAATTACTTGTGAAACTGAAAGATTCTGTTCAAAGCACAGTTTTGGGGTAGATAAAGGGGATGTTAGTTTTTTTTTAAATGGTATCTGAAGTGGAACAACATACTTCTGCACTTGAAACATTCTGAACCTATCCTTTGAGGCAAAGTTCATCTAAGAAAACTTCTTCTGTAAGAAAATATTTCCATTTTAAACTTTATAGGCATATAATAAATTAATTATAACATACAATGTCTCTTGAAACTTTGTCCTACTTTTTTATAGCTAATATTCCTACAACAATGTTTTGTCACTAGTTTAGTTCAACATGTAACTAATACATGTTAGTGGTGACCAAGAAGAATTTACTAACTTTTTGCATTCATGTTTATGTCCTTTGGAATTTGCACCTGTGAGAAGCAGTAAGAATAAGCACCCAAGAAAGAATAAAACCAATCTTTAGTAAGCCAGAGATAGTCTCTATCTCTGCAATTTCAATTCCGCATGCACCAGTGTGGCTACCCTAATTGGACTGCCTAACTGAATTATTTCTAAAGCACATTACTACTTAAATAGCAGATAAATGCAAGTTTTCCCTGTTAAACTAGTAAATTTCAGCAAATAATTTCTTGAAGTATTTTCACTTGAAAAAGCCTCAGATTCATTAGGGAAGACCGAGAAAAAAATGTCGTTTTTTTTTTGTGCAGCTCTTTCCCTGTGTGAGATGGTTTTGCACTTTTGCTGAGCCCAAATGATGGTTGAAAATGGCACAGGAGCAGAGTAATTAAAAATAGTAGGGAAGAATAGGTGCAGCAAGAAATAAGAGAAAAGACTGAGGAAGGAAAGAGAACTGAAGACAGACAAAAGATAGAGTGACTATACTGAAAACATAAATGTCAAGAGCAAAGGAGAAAACAAACAACTAATACAGAAAGGAGTAAAGTCAAAATGATACTCTGTTAGATCTCTTTCACTGATGTTCCATCTTGTTTGAAATATTTTTTCATAACATTAATTCTCTTATAGCTCATAATTTTGTGTAATACACAGTACAAAGAAATGTAAAACATTACACAATTATAAAAATATTAAATACTCATATAGCATTTATGAAAAATATTGCACTTTTTACGTGAAGTAATTTATTTAAACTTGATGTCGTTGAATTTCGGGAATTATTTAAATATGTACAGTGGTTAAGTATCCATGGCAAACCAAAGATTAAAATAATTTTGTTTTATCAACTAAATTATATGTCAAGTTAAATGAAAAAAAATACCTTTTAAAAGCAAGAGGATATGTCTAATCTGGATACATGTGAGGAAAAATATGTATTTGCATTATGCATCAGATGACTGGGACTGTCTTGTTTCCCAGACCCTGTTAAATTTAGGTCTGCAAAATTATATGGATGAGCTACTCTATTTCTGGTATGGGCTCAGGACTTTGTTCTTTTTCTTGGACAGAAAGTCACTTTCTGATTTCTATTTCTTCTCTGTTTATCTTGTATGTGTGCTGTGAAATACTCATTCTGAAAATATTTACTCTGCAAATCTTTTCCTTCATCATGAATTTTGTTGTGATGTCATGGTTTAACCCCAGCCGACAACTCAGCCCCGCACAGACACTTCCTCACTGCCCCTGATAGGATCAGGGAGAGAATTAGAAGGGTAAAAATGATGAAACTCATAGGTTGAGATAAAGACAGTTTAAGAGAGAAAGCAAAAGCTGTGTGCACGAGCAAAGCAGAACAAGTAATACAATCACCACTTCCTTTGGGTAGGCAGGCAGGTATTCACCCGTCCCCAGGAAAGCAGGGCTCCATCACACATAACTGTGACTTGGGAAGACAAATGACACGGTTCCAAATGCCCTTCCCCACTTTATTCCTCTTTCCCCCCCCACTTTATATACTCATCATGATACCATATGGCACGGGATATACCTTTGGTTGTTTGGGGTCAGCTGTCATGGCTGTGTCCCCTCCCAACTCCTCAGGCATCCCCAGCCTCTTCACTGATGGGTTGGGAGATAAGCAGAAGAGGCCTTGACTCTGTGTAAGGCCCTGCTCAGCGATAACAGAAGCGTCCTAATGTTATCAACAGTATTCTCAGCACAAAACCAAAGCATCACTGCATACCAGCTACTCTGAAAAAAAGTAACTCTACCCCAGTCAGAACAAGCACAGATACAGAACTTACAATCAAGCTAGAAGAACGTCAGTTCAACAGCTTTTCCTGATTGTACTCCCTGCAATGGACTGACTGTATACTGAGGAGAGACAACATGGAAGGTCATCAGCTGATATGAAATTATACAAATGTATTTTTGAATTCTTAATTTACAAAGACAAAATCTATGCTATAAATTCTAAAATAGCTAGTAAAAGAGACAAGCTTATCAGTTAGCAAGGAAATCAATCTGATTGTCACTGACTTCAGCATACTTGTGAGCTGAAAGAGTGATGAGCATTTTTCCAAGGACACGGAAGACAAGTTAACAAGTGGAAAAGTAGAGTGCTATAGTTAAAACATGTAAGTTATAGATAAGTACTTAGAGGGTGAAAGGAAAGACACAAGTATCGCATATTTCTCCA
Source organism: Corapipo altera (assembly GCF_003945725.1). NCBI lineage: Eukaryota > Metazoa > Chordata > Aves > Passeriformes > Pipridae > Corapipo > Corapipo altera. Next base: position 4,278,259 of record NW_020884876.1, on the reverse strand, counting down.
ACTTGAACTATTCATTTTTCTTCTGCAGAAAAGGAAACTTTTAGGTTAAAAGCAGTAGTTTCTAAAAAGCTGATAAACACAACTTGCTTAAGGTTGTGTAATCTAACAAATGTTTTAACTGATTTTTCTCGCAAAAGTTTCCCATTTGCTAAATAAGTACAGTGGGAGAGGAAGATACTCTACATACTTATGTGTTACATTGATTCTACTTATGTCATATCACATTTTAACATGCAGTCTGACTGTATCTGCCGTTTTGGAGCACGGTGCACCTACTTATAGGATTCAAATTTACTAGCTGTGCAGTGAAGATACCAGATGTTCCATCCATTCATGCTGCAACAAATGGGTAAAAGGTAAAATCTTTTTCTGCATGGGAAGTTGTGAGATGGTTCCTGGGGTGCAGCTGAAGTTGCCTCTTCTTTTGCAAGTCGCTTCTGAGAAGCTCCAGCAACTGCCTCTGAAGGACCTGCTTTGGTCACAGCTCAACCTGACCCAGACCCACTTTGCCTCCCTCTTTGATCAAACTGAAGAGGAAATGCAGCTCAGAAGTGTTATGCAATTCATCCCACAGGCAATACTGAATTACAAAGTTGTCTTGGTGAGAACAGGAGAAATGGAGGCTACAGAAGGAAGGAGAATTTTCAAAAAGACTAAAAGTCCTTTTATGTAGAGGTCCCATCTTTTTTGAGCATTGAGCTCAGGAGAATTGTGGGAAGCTTGCTTGAAGGAAGGAAAAGCAAGGGAGACAAATGTAGCATTTTAGTCCAGCAGCTATAAGAGCTGTACTGAACACAGCACAGAACTGTGAGCTCTCTATAAATAGCTGTAAGTCTTATTTAAAAACTAAACTGCTTCCCCTTCCTTTTTTTTCCTCCTCTGTTCTGTACCTAGGTGTTTAAGGGGCTTCTTGCTCCATTTCTAACCATGTAAAAGGGTGCGTGTCAAATAAGAAACTGATGCGGAAGACCTAGCACAAGTGTACAGAGCATTGTGGCCTTTGCATGTATTAGAACTGCTTAATATTTCAATGTGTAATTGGAAAATGCTTATACAACCACTTTGGCAGAGATGCTTGAGATACTTAAGAGAAACAAAGATTCCTAGAACTGCACAATTTGCAGAAAATAACTTTATGCCCTTGTTATTGCCTGGAAACATAGATTTTCAAAGCAAATGCTACTAGGATGAAAGAGAATAGACAATGAAAGGAGCATGCATTCCTCTAGCAAAAAACATCCCCTAAATGTCTGTGGTGATTATTTACAGACTTTGGCATTTGAAAACTTGTATATTTTTTACTCATGTTGTCCGAAAATGGATCTGTGCATTTAAATTCGGTTAGATGGCAATGATAATGTTATAAGATGAAAGCAATAAAACAAAGAAACCTATAAAAGGCCGGCTATGCTTGGCATAAAGTAGTTGTCTCTAGTGGCAAAAGAAATAACATGTACAGCTAGTAGAAACCATAGGGTCTCTAGAGTATTATTGAAAAGACAGGAATTACAAAAAAATCAAGCCATACCTTCTAAAAATAAAAAAATTTACCATGCTAGTTCTTAAGCACTATGTTATTTAGTGGTAGCTGTACAATTTTATGTAACGTATGTAATAAATATGACTTCACGATTCCATATTTTTCAAGAAAAAAGAAGTAGTTGATTCTAAAAAAGTAGAAGAGTCAATTTTAAAAAGAAAGTAATCTGAACTTAAATCTTGCGAGCTGTGTTTATTACTTTTCAGAAAGAATTAATGTTATGACTGCCTTTCAAAATTTTAAAGTAAGTACAATAGCCCTGTCATAGCATACTTTGAAATACTTTGTAGGAAGGAGTCCTTGTTGGTGTATTTGAATATAAAATAAGAATTACGTATGGTTATTTTTTGCTTGATCTCATATTACAGAATGATAAGTAAACTGTATTTTTACAAAAAAGAATTGAGAAAGAAAGATTTTAGGAACACCTTTTCTTCCTATCCTCCTTTTATTTCAAGTCTTGAAATAAAGTTTGTAAGACAAAAAGAACTAAACCATTATGAGATGAAATAATGAAACTAGAATTTCAACAATTTAATTTTCTTGTATTTACAAACAAGCTCGTGGTTTTTCAAGAAGCGTTAAGAAAATTTATTATAAAAAACCACGCAATACAAGATCATATTCTTCCTTAACATCTAATTTTTTCATCAGTCTGATTCTACATGCTTAAGTTAATCTGGCTTACAGAAGTGTAAATTAGACCAAAAGCTGAACCACTTTTACTTTCAATTGCCTACAAACATTATGAAAACCATAAATATATGTAGATTTTGGAGCTCACTTTATATTGCATTATGTTGCAATTAAGAATATGTACATGATAGTTTATCATGCATGTAACTTTCACTTCATGCACATTATGATCACTTCTTTTTAGAATGTGACTTTGTTACCATCTCGAGTAAGTTTACAGTTATGACCCTCTTCCATTTTATTCAGTGGCGTGAGACATGCTTACTACCTTATCACTTATTTGAAACTATTCCACAGAGAGTAGTTGGTGCACAGTTAATGTTGGCCTCAGAAATAAAAACTGATCCTTTAAAATATGCAAGTTTCTGATCAGATCAGGCTGTAAGGAGTTGATTTAATTCTGATGAACTAATATCTGAAGCTGTAGGCCCTAGGAAAAGCATTTATGTGCTCCTGAACTGGAACTTAACCATTTTTGGATTTTGCATCTAAGGGTTGTTTCAGTGAAAAAATAAGGAAAGAAACAGTACTTGCTGCATTTTGTCACCTGACAAGTTACACTGAAGAAATTTTTTCTGTGGGGTTGAGGACTGCTGATAACTAGAGAATATTTTCTTTCCATTTTGGGGACATGGGATATTGATAACACTGAATGTTATGCCTCTGGGCATATATGATGTACCCTCTTCGTGTACCCTCTGTTCCAACCCACTGCCTGCTACTAGCACCCATTCAGAGTCTAGGAGTTTGTTTCTGGATAGTTACAATAAACTTTCCACTCTCCTTTGCTTCCGTGCTGAAATAAACAAAACCTGACTGAGTGGAGTAAATGGATGAGTAGCAACATCCTTCCAACCCTCAAGTCGCTGTCAGTGCACTAAGCCTTTAGGTGTTTGCAAAGCAATGCTGCAGTCTCTCTGGGGTGGGCACATCCCCACTCTCTCCAGAGAAACAAAGAAAAAGTATCTGATTGATGCGGAGCTTATGTTTATTCCCACTCGCCATTTTATACTACTCAAGAGTCACAGTTATGTCTCCTAAAACCTGGGCTGTGTGTGACCATCTTCTTTTGTACTGTGCCATATTTTCAAGACAATCATAGGAACAGCGTTGAAAGTTTATGAAGGATCAAGTTCATAAGTCTGAATCTTGTTATAAAGAAATTGATTCCATCAAAGCAAAAATAGGGTTTCAAAGTATGGCAGAAAATTCCTAAAAATTACGTGTTGAAATTCATTCATTTTGTGCTTTGATGCACTCAAAGGATATTGAGTTATTTCAATTGTAACAGAAAGAGATCTACAATATAGGTAAAGGTTTTGCCAATTTGTAATAAAGTCTTGGAGGTTATGGAGCAAATATGTTCCTCAACCGCAGCGCAGGGCAAGAAAAGAATAACGATATCTCCTATGTTTATGTGGGAATTGTTCAACAAGGGAGATCAGGTTTTGTGCAGTTCTCCCAAAAGCTTACATGTCTCTCATGTAAAAGAGTAGGAATTCCTACCTTGGAAGACACTGCAAACCTCTCTGCCCCTCACCCTGCCTTCTCCTTATTTCCTCCCCCTTTAGCAGGAATAAGTGATTGTTAACAGCAAACAACAGATCTTAGCTACAGCCCATTATTTCGAATAAAACCTCCAGAAATGTACTCTGTGCTGCAGAGATGTCTAAAGACAACTTCCATACTTGACTATTATGTCCTATTGATATGTTACAGGAGTTAAGCAAAAGCAGAAATTATATTAGATACAATATTTCTTCAAAGATGCCCTGTCCATCTTTTAAGATATTCTATAAAAAGGCAGTGATATTGATATTAGTGTGACTGGTATATCTACTTCTGTTGCCAGTATTGTTGCAGGTGTTAGGTCTACATTCACTTAAATTTTTGGAAGGAATGCAATATGCTTTTCCTTACTACTTCAAACAAAACTGCAGACACAAATGCCTATGCTCAGTAGAACTAACAAGCAGAACTATATTAGTACAACACTGACAATTTTTTCTTTTTTTGTAAAAATATATTTGCAACAATATATTTAGCAAATTTATGTTTGTTTCAATAAGTTGCTTGGTTTCAAATAGACTTCTCCAGAATTTTGGAAACAAAATATTTTGGCTTTTAGATGACTTGAAAATTTCTTTTGTTTGGAAAGTCTTCTTTTCACGTGAGGAGTTTTAAGGGGCAAAATGAAACTAAGTATTTCAGCTTTTAAAAATATTTTTGACCTAACTTAAAGAATAATTTTTTTCAAACTTTCAGTTTCAGAAAAACCTATCCATGCTGTTTGTTCAGAACAAAGCAAACTAAGAATTTCAAATGAGTATGTGTAGGTTTTTTTCACCTGGTGCAGATTGTGATATACCTTTCTAAGAGGACAAAACTCTTTAAGTCAGCACTCTGAGAGATGTCACAAGGTAAGTGCATGTGTTTGAAGCTCTGATTTTAGAGTTTTAGGAGCACAAGAACCCAGTGACAACTGCTTGTGGAGAAAAGGGGTTTGCAGCTGAAACTGGTGATTGGGGAAAAAAAGTTCTGGTGTTTTCAAATATACACTGAAGTCTACATGCAGAAAAGAAATATAGAAGTATGAAAAGCTAACCAAAACCATTACTGGTATGAGATGATTCTTGCTTGGCAATTGATTTCTCATGATTTATTTTGTCTTTACATTGAACCATCATTTCTAAGTAGCATAATAATCTCCACCTCTTTTTCTTACAGCTACTTTCTATGGTTTAAGAGTTTTTTTTAATGGGAGATGAGTGTTCTTTAATTTCTAATCTGCAGCAATGTCCTTGCATGTACTCAAAGCTCTACTGGCACAATGTTTCCCACCAGCTCCAGTGAGGAAAGTGGGTCTATGAGAAGTTCTGGTACTTCTCTATAAAAGGTGTGTTGCCACAAGGTTGTGCTTGGTGTAGCCGATAATATTTGCCTTCTTAGTGATAATACAGATAACAAATACTGCAGATCTAAAGTAACAAGACTGCTGGAAATTCAAGGAAAGCTGGATGCATATCCAGTAAATCCTACAAATGAGAGATTTTCAACGACTGTGAAAAAATGTGTGTTCCAGTTTTCCAGTGTGGTGCTGCTTACTGTTGTTAATTCTTGTCTTTTATCAAGTTAATCAGGCTGCAGATAAATATCTTACAGCACAAATGATTATCACTGTCATTAGTAACAGACATTGATGGAATCTAGTGGTTAGCTCAAAAAACTCTAGGCTGATGTCTCCGAATGTAACTTAGTGATTAATTCTGAGAGAAAGAGAGGATGTGAAACGTGAAGAGGGCTATTGAATGATTAAAAGGGCTGTTAATCTTGGACTGAATATTTTTCGTAATTGAATGCTCTCAGTTGAATAAAGTACACACACGTGAGATTTGAATCACTTCATTCCATATGGGCTGCAAAGAAAATAAGATAATTATAACTTTTTTAGGCTAATGAACTCTATTGAAGAAGGTCACCTACATTAGGAAAAGGTGTGAATAACTTTAATAACCGTTACCTTCTAGCCTGATTGTTTCCCTATTAATCAGTATTTTTCCCATTAATCGGTATTCAAGGATTGGGTTTTTTTCTTTTAAAAGACACTTTTTTCAGTTATTTTTCACTTTTTTTTGTTAGTTTCAGATAACAGCTCGATGATAGAATATTTATTTTTCTAGAAAGTTCCAGAATTTGTACTCTGTGCATTAAATAAAAAGAATCAAGAGAGGAGGAAAAATAATTAAAAACATATGTATATAAAATGCCTTCTAAAATTCTAAAGACAACTTTAGGGGTTTTTTTTTTAACTTCTGAAGAGTGCTTTTTCAAATTTGATTTTAATGTAGACTTGTATGTGTAGTTATTTGTGAAGCAACAGCATCACAGTTACCTATGAGATACAATATTATTGTCTCTGTGCGAGGAATTTGCCATCTAATAGGAATTCCACCTAATTGATAATTGATTTAATTAATTTAATTAAATTAAGTTAAAATATTCACTGACTCCCCAAAATGGCTGAAGCTTATTCTTCACTCTTTTTACTTCTGCTTTCTGTTTCTTACATGGGCTTTGCTTGATATGAAAACATTCCCTAACGATCTTAAAGGGGAATTTTGTTATATTAAGAAAAGGTCTTAACAAAACACCTTATTTTATTGAAATGCACCAAAAAAGGGCTGTGTGTTTCACCTGTGGTCAGTACACTTATAATGGAAGTTGGGTGCAGCTCTCTACTATTATTCTTCCAGCCTATTTTGAGCAGACTTTAGTTCTTGTATCCACAGAGTAAAATTTAAAAATCATGTTTCAACCTCTTCAACCCTAATTAACATGTGGTTAAAATTTATTTTTTGACAGTAAACTTTCAAATCAATGTATTGATACATTAGATTTTACAAAAAAATACGTTTAAGGGCTCTGATCACCTCACCCACACAGCAGAATATCCAGCCATCTAGCATATTATTTTAGCATATTTCAGTGAAGAACCCTACTCCTCCAGCATTTTGGTACATCTGAGTGCTGGTTGTTTGACAGATTAAAGTTGCAGAAAAGACTCAAAATACTCCAAAATCATCTTAAACACCCGTCTGCCCCTCAAATAATAGAATTTTAAAAAGAACAAACAAAGCTAATATCAGATGCTTTTTACTGTAGGAGGAAAATCTGTCACGTACTGCAGTTGCAACCCATGTCTCTTCCATCTGGCACAGGTTTTCATCAGCTCTAACAGATGTGTCACAGTGAGTCAACACAGGACAACCTAGTTCATCAGATCAGACTAATCCATTGCTTCCTTTTATGGCAATAGGAAATTAAAATTCCTGCAGTATTCTTGGACTCTACCAAAAAACCCCACTAATTTGACGTGTGTTGTTGTGTCTCAGCATATTTTAAAGTGTTCAATGGATAGCTTACTGAAGGTTAGTTTCTGTGTTTTCTTAAACCTTTAATAACTCAACTACTGCATCCAAGTCCCTTGGGTGATTTTCATGAGTCACAAATAAGTCCATTAAACTTTTTCCAGCATGGGAAAGGAAGAAGCTAGGTGGTCAGTGTTCAGTACAGTGATTCTTAAACGGACTAATACTACTGAGGCATTCAATAAATTACAATCTCAAACTAGAAGGTTAGTATTTGCTAATTCATTGGAGTTGTTTAAACTTACACAACATTAAATCGGAAGCATCTTAACATATTCCCTACCTTCAGATGCCTAACATCTTTATCTGTCTTTCTAAACACTCTGGTGGGTTGATCTTGGCTGGATGACAGGAGCCCGCCAAGATCATCAGAAAGTGGCATCCGGACACCGTGGTTGCTCTGGAAGACAAACACTGTAAATGATGAATACCCTGCCTCTTTCCCCTTCTTCCTCCTTTCTCTTAGTTTTTATTGCAAAACAGATGCCATATGGCATGGAATATCCCTTTGGTCAGTTTGGATCAGCTGTCCTGGCTGTGTTCTCTCCCAAGATCCTGACGACCTCTGGCCAACTGGTGATGGGGAGTGTTGGAGAGAGTGCTGGTTGATGCTGTGGGAGCACTGCTCAGCAGTAGCCAAAGCACTGAAGTGTTATTAGCACCTTTCTGGCTATCAATGCAAAGCACAGCGCTGTCAGGGTTGCTATAGGGAAAATAAACTCTGTTTCAGCAAACCAATACACACACAAATATTATGTTTTCAAAATACAGTGACCATGTTCTTGGTTCTTTCAGTCAACAGTTGTTTAAAATATTTTCTGAAAGCCCCTGCTAAGCCATTAAGGTGGTATAATGCACTTCTGCATATCTCCATGAAATTAATTAAATTTCTAATACTCTTATCAGATAGTAAATGAAGGAGTATTTGGCATCTCAATTTAATAGATATTCTTTTACGTTCCAGTATGCTGATAAATTGTTCAGAATGAAGCTAAATTTCATAAGTTACAATGAATCTAATAATAACAAGAAAAGAGTTTTGAAAGCTTGAATAAAGTCTTTTGCCTTTTAATCTTCTGAGAATTGCCTGCATGAGCTTCAGTCTGTCAGGAGCATTTTCCAAAGATAAAACAAAGGCTGCTAAAAAGAAGAATGAGAAAAAGAGGGGGGAGAAGTAAGAAATTAAAACTCAGAAAATCATACTTTCAGCACACATACATCATATTGTCACAGCAATCTAATGATTTAAAACAAATATATGAACTTCTTTATGAAGAAGCTCATCCTAAAATTTAGATTGAATTTTCTAACTTCTGGATTTAAAAAGTCCAAAGTAAGATAGCTAGGGAAAAAAAAAAGCTTCATCACATTCAGTTTTTGGACTAACAGATATAGTTACTATATCTAATATTAATGCATACTAATTGTATAAACATACCTGTTAGAATTCTGGCTTCTACCAGATATAAACTATGCTTCAAATATGTCAAATGAACTATGGTAAATGTAAAATCAGCTGTTTTCTTTTAAATTAATTGTCTCTTATTCTTGTTCAGTACATCTACCCAAAGCAAATAACCAATTGTTCATTAAGTAAGTTTCATAGAACCTTGCGATATTTTAAAAACTGGAATTGTAACAGGTCTCAAATTACTTTTTTTAATTATTTTTTTTTTAAAGGAAGTAACTGACCTTTAAATGGTAAAACCATTTCTGCTTTGGATGATATTGTTAATGAAATTCCATTATAATGAGGGGGTAATATAGCAAGTGTAGTAATTGCATCACAATAAGGAAATTTTAGCCTTGAAAGATTTAAAAGCTAATTACTGAATGCCATAGTGAAACAAACGGAACTCTTTATTTCTATTGTGGTAATATCTGAATTGCTACTAAACAATTCCTCAGCAAAGAAACTTTCTAAATGACAATAGGCCTAAATATTCCTATTTATGGTCCAAAATAGTTTTTGCACAACAGCCACATTCAGTCTTACTAGCAGAGTTGCCTGCTGCATGTCAGTAGAGAAAAAGCCCTGAGGAAAAGGTGAAATGTTTCTTCATCAGGGTTGGGTGATGAAGAAATCGGTCTTTTACACTAATCATAGGAATCAGCCGGAGATGAGCCCTGACAGAAAGTGCTCTGAGTCTCACCTGCCTTTTTCAGGTACAGCCCTCTGGTTGTCCTTGGGACATCATCATGACGGACCTCTTGTAGGGTTCTCCTGTGGTTGTGGTCATTCCTGTGGCTGAATACCTTTAGGAAGCTTTCAATGATAAAACCTTCACAGAGTAACACTTTTTGAAAGGCCCATGAGTAAATTCGGTTGCTAATGTGATATGTAAGATACAAAAGAAATTGATACACATGTGTAATTTGAAAATTTTTTGATTGTCCCTCTATATTTGAACTCTACATAAAAGAGAAGAAATAAATAGAATTTTGTTTATCTCTTAGTAATTTAAATTTTTAAAAAATCTCAAATTATCTTCAGGGAGATTAACTAACTACTCAGAGTTCTGTTATTTTCTCAAATCAAGCAGGCAAACAGAAATGTTGCCAATAAATACATTTTGAGTCTATACCCTCCTTTAAACAGTGAGTGTAAGTATTTATCAGGGTACTTTCAGAAACTAATATGTGCAGCCTTTCATTGCTCTTTCAACATAACTGATTGCTGTGGAAGCATGTAAAACTCTAGAGAATGCGTGTCTGCTTGTGTTGTAAATGCCTTACAGTGGTTTGTGATGCTTGCATTGTATGAGGCTCCTAGAGTCTGTAAAACTATTTGGCTACCAGCGGTAGAAGGAAGCATTTAAACTTCCTGGACAAATGTCAGAAATATTAGTGGGACACAGGTATGCTTCACAGCTTTCCAAAAGAACAAATGGCACTAGCTCATCCTCAGCATCTGTAACTAGAAAACCAGGATTACAAGGAGCTGAGCCCCTGTCTGTTTTCTCACAATACACAGCAATGTTTTTTGGGGGGTGGCTTTGAGAGAGTAATGTACACAACATCACAGCAACCAGGTTCTTGTGAAGCATGAATTTGATTAGAGGCCAGCATTGGAATATTTCCTTCTCATATGCATGTACTATTTATTTGGATATGACTAATTTCTTTTGGAAAGAGAAAGAAGAAAATCGTTAGACTCCGCATTGAAGTATTTGAATCTTAGATTGTTTTCCTGTGAGGTGTTTTTCAGGCAGTGAGGCTTTGAAGAGGACAGACTTCCACTGAAAAAGGATAGTGCAGAACACAGGGTTTCATAGAGAAATGAACAGCAAAGCATCTCTGTGTGTTCTTGATGCAACCCCTTTGGTCTTTTTCCACAGTGATCCACATTATTTTATTGTAATGAATAACTCTCATCCTGAGAAACCCACAGTGCTAGTCCCTCCCTTCATTGAAGGTAACAGGAAATTTGCCAGTAACTTCAGTAGAGACAGGAATAAGTAATTTATTCTCTGCCACTGAAACACATAAAAGCTTGAAAAGTCTATGAATAGGTAATTTCATCCTTTTCTTCTTATTTTAGAGTCTATTTTCAAATGTTCAGACTCTGTATCTTCAATGAGAAAATTTAACTAGACTGTGCTACTTAGAATCTTGGTCACTATGAATAACTCTTTCCTGAAGTAAACTATTTTTTCAGACACTAATGTTCTACAGCAGTAGTAGTACAGGCTGCATTATTTATATATTTCCTAAAAGACACAACTTACCTTTCTTTTAGTGGATATCATGAAGTGAAAACCAGAATAGCTCCAGTCACATCTTGTAATCTTACAGTCTAGCTGTAATTAGAAGTAGAGTCTTCCCATCTGCCATACTTTTATTCATATTGTGATAGATAAATATAGAATAGGGTTTGTTTGGGTTTGGGTTTGTTTGTTTCTTTATGGTTGCTTTAGTTTGTTTTGTTGCTTTTTATAGTAAAGCTATCCTCCTGCTATTTTACTTAAAAATCAACAGGTTTTCATATTCATTTGCCATCAGTTTGATGATTTCAGCATCTCCCAGCTGGGTCACATGACAAAAAGTCTTGCTTACTAGAAATCTGGTTTCTGATTTTTGCTTCATAATACTTTAAATGTGGCAGTAAGAGTACTAAACTGTCAGAAGAACACTCATGTCCCACAGAAAACCTGTTAGTTAAACTTCTTGCTATGCCAAAGAGCTTCTGAAATCATAATTGTACAAATTTTTTCAGTTAACACTGTGCTGCACAAACTCACATGATGTACCTGTGTATGCATCAGTACATAGTTGTCTGCAGTATTTGAACAGTGTTCTCATGACCTTCCTACAGTCAGTCAGGGTAACATGAAGTTAGTAATCCAGCACAGTGAGCTCCAGTTGCTAAGTCACTTTGCAGATGTTTTTGGACAAGAACACAAACTTTGAGAAAACAAATAAATAATATGTTTAAATACCATACAATTTGCATAATTGTACATAACTTATGCAGTAATTGATACAGAAAGCATTTACTTTTCACAGCAATACATGGTGGCCAAAACATGACAGAATATAAATCCATCCAATTTTAAACAAAGTTTTCATACTGCCTTTTGGACCTAAGAGGAAAACCAGACTCACAGTTATTAACATATGTGATCACAAGTCTCAAATAAATATTTCATAACAAAAAGTTTTGTTGAACATGTCTGTTGAGTCACCTTGATTGCTTCACCTGAAGTAGTTCTTTCTCAGCTTCATTCATAATTTAAGACATTTCAGTTGTGTAATTTTGGTCCTAATAGAACTATTTATCTTTCTTTACTTTGATCATTTGACATATTTTACCCCTTCTACCAAATGACTTTACTATATAGCTGACCTCTCCAGTAACAGACATTTAATGAAACAAAAAATAATGATCGGAGACAAGGAAAGACACTGTCTTAGGCTGGCTCATTATGCCAGTCCTCCAGTGGACCTACAGACAGTCATGAACATAGTGGCACATTCTGTCAAAAGTTTATTAGCAAATTTGTAGAAAATTCTTAAGAGAATAGTCATTGATCATTCTAAACCTTTTCCAGGAAAAGGCACCAGGTTCAGCAAAGATCCTACTGGACAAGTTTGCTTCTTTGCATAATAGGTTTCTGATCAGGCTCATAGCCCTCTGCAGCCATTTCATCTAGATTGTGGGAATCATAGAAGAATCATATTTGTGCCTAAGTTATCCCACACCACCTCCATCCCTTGTTAATGTTCAAGTAATATGGAACACGCTGGGCTTTGCTCTTCTGTAGTGACCAAATTTCACAAAATCATGTGCAGACCTTCATCAAAGATCTTTTATTATTATAAAATTTTCACAGTATAAGGGAGATTGAGTTCAAGTCCTTGATCTCAATAAACTAGCAAGTATTTTTTTCTTTTTTCTCCTCAGTCTTGGATGTGTGTTGGCTGGCACTAAGATATTGACCAAAATGTAATATAAGGTGTTTTATATGCAATAAATTCAAAGGGCTTCACATCAGAATGAAACTGAAGTTTTACAAAGCTAAAATATGTAACGAATGGGTAAGCTGCTCTTTGTCTAGATATACTACGGGAGGTATGGTTCCCTGTGCACATCTTCCACTCTGACCAGAAGTTGGTTACCAGTGTAAGGCCATTGGTGTTTAGAAAAAAACATCTGCATCTAGTTTCTGTTTTCAATTTTTATAGTTCAAGTGCCCAGAATGCACTTTCTTTAATCTTTTGACAAGCTTTCACCAGTCACATTCACTTCATCCTCTCAAACATCCTTCAATTTCTTTAGGGGTTTCTTTTGTGGCTGATTTTTTTAATGAGCAATGATTGGATTTGCATTTTGAAGCTTTCTATTCAGTGTCATCAAAGCTTTGATTTCCACTTACCACCAAATAGAGATGAAAGTAAATACACAAACAATTAACGAGCTCCTTTTTAGCAGAAGTATGCTGCAGATGTAATGTAGAATTGATGAGTACACAGTATCAGCAATGAAAAATTCTTTCATGTTTAGCACAACAAAACTGAGAAAGATCTTTTATCTAACGTGTTCTCACTGACATCTGCAATACAATTTTATAGATATCTGTTCCTATTTTGCTTTATATTTACGTTCCTCCTACCCTTCACTCTTCCTACTGCTCTGCTTTGCTGGTTTTTTAAAATAATTATGAGTAACACACAAATGATATTGCATAAATTCACCACTTCTTCTGTTTCTCTTCCCATCGCCTCCCAGCATTATTTTTCACTTTAACACAACAGGACTATGCAGTTCTCACATCGCAATATAAACAAATGGTGCTCCCAATCCTAGTAGGAGTCAAAGCAAAATCAAAATTAAATCAAAAATCTCTAGTAGTTAAATTGCTTTTTCACAGCATTGGTCTCTTTCCATTCCAATAGCCATTAGATGAAAGAAATGCTTATACTGTACATCAATAGCTTTCAAGTAAGAGTTGTTCCCTCTGCCCACTAGCTCCTAAAGATCATATCTTAAATCAACATGATTGATCTTCATATTTTTAAGTTTTTCCTAAGTGTAGTTTAGAAGCTCTGCTTTTCACCAGGTTTTGGTTCATGCCTCTCCTTCAGACAATGTTGCAGAGAGCAACTCCTTTCCTTGACAATTTCTTCATACTAAGGTTTGGCTTGCTGACTTTCTCACTACTGTTGATCTCTTTTTTACTCATCTTCTCTCACAGCAGGAGATTTCTATTGATGAGGATTGTTGGTTTCCAATCCATCTTAAAGCACCCCTTCTTAAAGATACAGTTTACTTTCGTATGGCAAGAGTACTAAATACATCTACAACTCCCTACAGTTATTTTTTCTGCTACTGAATTGAGAGAATACAAAGAGAAAGAGTGTTTCAATTATACCAGTCACAGCCAGGAATGAGATATCCCTTTTTAATTACAAACAGGAGATATCTCTCATAGCAGATATAATTTTTAGGGTGCACTCATCAAAAAAGGTGTATTTATTGAGAAGATATTTTTGGAGCATCACAGAAGTATGCACAGAGAGGCCTGTTTAGAAGTGAAAGCCTTTAGAAAATCCATCCTGTGCTAAAGCATTAGATACAATGCCTTAGGGGGACCAAACATTGAAGAAATCCATCTGTACACCATTAATGTCCCTACTGAAAGTGCTGCGGGGTCTTTACTGTTAGATCACAAGGAGGATTTAAATAAAGATCTGACTTTGTTTGAGTTTTATTTTGCATTGTCTAAAATGTTAATGAATGATGACAAATATTTATGCATTACTGTTTGAATGCTTTATGGGTCGTCTCTGTACAATTATGTTCAAATAGTCACACAAGGAAAAGTAAGAAAAGCAGCTCCAGTGAAAGCTAGTTATGAAAACAAGTCAGAGAGGAGTGACTTTGCAATAGGCTACATTGATATCCACAAGTCAAACAAGTTCAAATGTTGTAGAGACTAGAATGTTTCATACTTGGAATGTTCATGAGTTCATTCACATAAATCCACCTTCTTGATATTTACAAACTACTCTTGAAAATTAATTGAAAAAATTACTTGGGGGTTGGGTTAATAGTTTTTTGTTTTGTTTTTGTTTTTGTTTTTGTTTTAAAACTCATATATGTGTCAACTCAAGAGAAAAGTCTTACACCAACAGAATTTATACACAATATATTTCAAGCTTAGCACACTGACTGCATAACTGACACTTAATCTAATGGATAGACTAAAAGATGGTTTTTATTATTTATTTTAAAAGCTTGGGGTTTTTTGTTTGGTTGGTTTTGCTGTGATTTTTTTGTTCTTGTTTTGGGGATCAGTTTTTTTAATGTTACCACTAGAATTCCTTCAGTTAAAATCAAATTGGAAAGCCTTTTAAATGAAAAACAGAAGGGTCCTATTCAAAGGTCTTTCCCACAATAAAATTCCAATTTGCTGCTCCTCACTCCAAGCCCTTTTTGTTATTTTACACAAATGAAACAGCAATATTTAGGGCTTGAATTCCCCAGGTTCTCTACCTATAGTCTCTCTTCTTCTACAGCCCTCTACTAGCACTTATATAGTTGTGTAAGCTTGGACAACACAGATAATACAGAACCCTAGTGGATAATAATATGCTTTTTAAATAAATCAAATTTAGCTTTATTTGTGTGCACAGTATTCATACCACAACACTACATAAAAAATTAGGGAGGGGAGTGTGTGTGTGTGTAGTCATTTGGTTTTGTGCAACCAGAATCAAACATTCACACAGTTCAAAAATCAGCAGAGATGTTGCATTTTCCATTGATAAGCAGATCTACACTTCCAGATTTGTTTTGTCGAATACTTATTCCGGGACGTTTTCAAAGCAAGTGGTTTGACTTTTCTGTAATGGTAAGATTTTTCATTCATTCTGAACCTGGGAGACATAAACAGTCTGTGCATAAAGCTTACATGAGAAAGGAGAACTTTCAGCATTGGATGGTTATTACTCAGCAATATTTTTTCTTTTTGTAGCTCCGTGTTGAGTCTCCAGGCGGTAAGCACATAAAAAACAGTTGCTATTTACATTCCACAGGGAGATGCAGAAACTGCATTTGTTATAGTATTTGTGAAATTACAGCAACAAGTTCAGAGTGTATGTACAATTATCTGCAGAAAATTGATTCTCTAGCACCTTCATTTTAAAAAACTGGCACCTGCTATCTTTCCTTTGTGTTCATTAGTTCTCTTTCAACTGTATATACCAAAAACATTTTTACTCCTCAATTTGCACAAGACTTACGAGCATTAAGATAGAGTTCAGTGTGCCTGTTGATTAAATTAGAGCACTCTACTTGATGTGTACAACTCGCAGTCTAAAAGGATCATAGATAAAGTATTGTGACAGCTATTAATGAAAATGATCATTATATGTCGTAAGTACTTCAGCTAGTTTGATATTTTTCAAACCTTCAAAACATTCTGGTTTTGAGATTACTGTAGGGCCATTTCAGGAAATAAATCAGGTGAAAAGAGTCTAATAAATATACAACAAGAATACTGATACTAATAAAACAACACCAGTTTGTGCAAAAAACCAAAGTTCCTGATATTATTGGTGCTTACGCAAAGCCACAGGAAACAAATTTTTCACCAAGACTACCAATCAGCACAACTACTCTATTTTACAGAGACTCATTACGTGGAGAGAAGAACACAATGGATCCTTTTAGTTTGTTTAGTAAATCAAACTCAGTCATATCTCCATAAAAATATACCCATTAAGAAACCACTTCACTGACAAAATCAGCGGTTTCATTAACCTCAGCTGATCATTTAACCTGAAGCCTGTTAACAAGTCCAGAAAAAAGTGCCTAAATATTTGCTGCAGTGATTGTTTCAGAGTAATGGAAAATCAGAGACTATATCTCAAAAAAATCTTGAAAGAGTCACATATTTTAAATCATTTAAGCCTTATAAATAAGATATATTTATATCAAATATATTATTGAACATCGCTGTTAAATATTTTTCTGTATCTAAATATGTCAAGTTACTATATGTTAATTTTGTATGTGTTACACAGAAATTAAAAAAAAAAAATCCTACCTAATTACTCCCAGAGTACCTCATAATGGATGTGAGAATGTCATGGTTTAACCCAGTAGTAGATAAACTACTCACTCCTCATCCCCATCAGGATGGAAAAAAAAAGAAAACAAAACTTGAAATGCATGATTTGAGATAAAGACAGTTTAATGAGACAGAAACTGAAGGGAAAATAATAATAACGATAAAAGAATTACAATATCCAAAACAAGTGATGCACAACGCAGTTGCTCACCACCCCCAAACCAATGCCCAGCCAGTTCCTGAGCAGCAGACCCCAGCCAGCTTGCCTCCCAGTTTATTTGCTGTGCATGACGTCACATGGTATGGAATATCCCTTGGCCAGTTGCCATCAGGTGTCCCAGTTGTGTCCCTTCCCAATTCCTTGTGCACCCCCAGCCTTCTTACTGGTGACGTGAGCTCTTGCTCAGCAAGTGCTAAAAGCTGAAAGTTAGTACTCGATGATCTTGGAGGTCTTTTCCAACCTTAATGATGCTATGATTCTAAAACTCTGTTACCAACATTATTCTCATCCTAAATCCAACAGAACTATACCTTCTATTAGGAAGAGAGTTAATTCTATCCCAGCCAAAACCAGCACAGAATTTCAACACAGAACTAGTAAAAGTAAGTATGCATGTGTATATAAATAACCCCCTACATTGCTTTATAGTCTCTACATTTACTTTTGTACTGTAGTTTTAGTCTAGATCAACTACAGTTTCAGGATACAGTCCATTGTTGAACAGCAGTCCATTGTCAAACATTTCAACAGTCGTGCAATATCCAACATCAGGACAACATTAAACATACACATTAGCATGGCATAAAACTAATTTACACTGCTTGAAAACAGTATTCTAGCTCCTGAGCAAAATAATGATGGGGGAGTTATGAATTCAGTATCCTGTCTTCCCAAGAATAGGCACTTTTTTTTGTTACCTCCATCCCTTCAATAAAAACAAAAGCCTATTACAAAAAGAACTTTTTTTTTTTTTAAAACAGAAATTAACTTTCACATCAGTTCTCAAGTCAAGTAAGCAGCAGTAGAGGATGTCATTTGAACAAATGAAAAGTGCTTTAAATTGTTTTGTTTGGGCTTGTCTTTTTTTGGGTGGGAGGGAGTTGGTTTTGTTTGTTTTTTGTTTGATTATGATTTTTTAAATTATTCTGGGTCGCCTTTTTTAAAATTTTTTTAAAAGTTTTTAAAGTATAATAGCAAAACAATACAGAAATAGGATAAAACAAGTATTTGTAACTCACATCAATTGCATTCAGGATTTATGTTTCACAATCAGTCTTTTCCAAACTAATACATCAACACACACGTATATATTAATATTAATTTGGCAACCATTGGTCTTGCTTAGAATGGAAATCTTATGGTAGACAGCACAATAGATAAAAAACAGCTCCTCAGGAACAAATATTTCTTTGCAAGACAAGGTACCAAAGAGTTAGAAAAGATGGCAAACATAAGGTCAGTGTGCTGTGGAGATTTGATGATTCAAAATCTAAATCTCTAAGATGAGATATGAGGTAACTTCAATAGGTAACTTAGTTTTCACCATTTGTCTGGCTACTATGTGGCAACACAGCAAGAGGCAGGAGAATGACATGGGGAAAAACCATACAAACCGGCTCCCACAGCTGGTATTTGCAGCAGGCATATGAGATGGTCATTTGAGCGGATCAGGTGAGAAGAGACCTGGACCTTGAAAACATCCCCAATATCCTTCCAAGCCGTATACTCTGAGAAAAAAATAGAAATTTTTGATTGCCCTATTTTGTTTTTTACAAAATGATCTAGTCTATTATCCAACTCATGGTAGCATTATCATGACCAAGGACAAGACAGACATGCTGGTCTGATTACCTTGTTTGAGCTCTCAGAAGTAACACTGGCTCAGTTTGATATAGTGCACAGTTACTTACTGCAAGTGGGATGCTTATGTACAGATGACCCACAGACAATGCCAGTCTTTGCAGATTCATTAATAGTTAGTGCTGTGTTTTCTGAAATGAATATCTGTAGAGTTAGAGAATCAAAACATAACTATTTAAACAGTGAGACTACTCCCATAAGCAAGATGGTTTAAGTTATACAAAACCAACAGGAATAATTTAGAATTTTAAGTCATCCATAACATGAGTTAACTATGAGCTTAAGATCAATTCAGCCAGCTTTTACTTAGTCAAATCTAAGAAGGGGTTTTACATGTCTACCAAAGACTATAATATCCAGACTCAGGTCTCTTGAGTAATACTCATTATAAAATGGTCCCCTTTTAAAAGATTTGCTGTGCTTTCAAGCAAGCAGAGTGAAAAAGAACCAGAGCTAACAGTGGGGGGTGCGGTGGAATCCAAAAATAGAGTTTAAGTTGCTGATGTGCAATTATGTATTTTTATTTCTTTCTTTTGACTCACTTTATAGGTTTTCTGGGACTCAACCTAACATATCAATGCTGATTCGGTATTGTCCTTGAACACAGAGAGTTCAGTACACAGACAGAACACTGAAAGAAGCAATTTAGGTTCTTCCTCCTGTGGAGTTTCTTAGGATGCATTGTGAGAAATCTTTTGATTTTGAACAAAAGAGAGACAGAACAGCATACTTTACCTGTTTGAGAACTCACTGCTCTCTACAACCTTAGAGAATGAACATCTCCATCTACCTCAAAACTATGCTTTCCCTTTTCCTGAACCTGCCACACACATTTTACTACTTTTGACAATAAAATTGCACCATAGCATATGACATACACAAATTTCAGATACACGAGTCTGTTCATACAGAAATTCCTAAAAACTGGAAGCCTTCTTTATCCCTTGCTTCTTTCAAGATTTCCAAATAGTAGTTTTCCTAAAACAATGCACAAGTCTGAAGGACAAATAACATTGTTCTGAGTTCTTGCTTTAGTAGAATTGCTATTAGTTTAAGTCTAGTGATATGTACTGCTGTATACAAGCTTTTGCTGGCCTATTATTTCTAGGTAAAAATGTGACTGCAGAGGTCTATAACTGGGGTCTTTTACATGAAGCAGCTAAAGTGGTCTTTCATTAGGGAGACAAATAGTTACCTCTTAGCAACTAGATAGCATTCACTTTCCACAGCTAAGTTTAAGGAAATTGTACTTGAATGCCTATTCCTGCTTGGGGAAAACAAAAAAACATGGAGAATGAACATATTCTGTTCAGTAAAATAAAAGAAAGTCCTAGGGAAGTCTCAATGACTTAGTCTCATTTCCTTTGTTATTTTCAGCTAGTACCTTATAACTAACGTATCAGATCAAGTTTTAATGATAATGGTGGATTAGTTTAAATTCACTTCCTCTTTGATCTGAAGCTATATTAAAACTCCAGACTTGGATATGTTTTATTACCCAAGATAAATCCTACATTTAGAAAAATAAGTCACCTGTTCTCTGAAGTACATCAACACATTGAGATCCTGGGCCAGACCATAGTTGTTTCTCAGTTGCCAGACTACCCACGGTATGGCACAAATCCACAGCAGTGGTAAAAGGATTAAAACAACTTGATATAGAACAGATATTTTTAGCTTGCAGGAGTTTATTCAGTGGCAGCTACAGTAGAAAAGTAGAAAGGGGACATACTCAAAGGGCAGAAGCGCTTGAATACTGAATTTGGTCTATTCTACCAGTTGGTACCCACAAGACTAAGTGAGAAGAGTTCAAGACAGTGCATGAACCTCCTCAAGAAGTACACTGGAACCCCCAGAACATCACACAGCCGTGTGGACAGGAAAACATTTCAGTTGGGCTGCCTTATCTAGTGTTATTGTTACAAAACAGTTGAGCCATGTTCCTGACACCACACAGAGAAATTAGCTGAAATAGAAGAAAACTGGAAGGCATGAAACACATAACTACAAAGAAATGAAAAGCCTCCCAAAACTACAGAGTCTCAGTTCAGCATTCAGTAGAAATACACCCCTCTTCTACTAGGTGAACAGCTGCTGCATACTTCCCTGTGACTTAAAAGCACAGTTATTAAATAAATGCAATTTAGCAGAGGCATCCACTGAGGCTCCCACCAGTTTGCCCATGCTGAGACACTCAAATTGTTTGTGTTCCATTAGATGGCTTTTAAGCTGGTTTTGGAATTCACGTGGAGTTACAGTCACAGCAACCTTGTTTTGGACAGTACAGACAGCAAGTGAAAGGTAAGTAGTAGGTTTTCAGTATTAATGTCAGTGAGGCTGGTATCCTGAAACAGTACATTCAACAGTAAGGCTCTCTAGATGCTCAGAAGAGGGGGAGAAAGTTAGGTAAACAATTTATGCTTATATGTAATTTTTTTATTTTGTACCCTCAGGTTTGATCCAAAACTATCAACATACACAAAAAAGAAAGGTTTGTTGAAATAAATGTGTATCTTAGCAAGCCCTGTCATTCAATCACTGCTGTAGAAAGGTTTTTCAGCCTGAAAGATTCACCAAAATGGCTGTATGCAAATAAAGGTGCAAATATCAATACAAGATGGTTCTCATCCTTTCTTTCACCTCCACATCACTTGAATGTGCAAAAGCTATCCCATGAAGAAATATAATTCAAAGAAAAATAACTTAATCGTTATTGAAATTTTGATCGTACTTAGAAAAAGAGGACTGTTCTTTTCTTTATGTCACTTAATTTCATAGAGATGAACTGCCCATAGATGAGTTGACTCAAGACGACTTAACAGCCAGTTACTGGTTTGGGATGGAATAGCACCTACAGTGCGTGACCAAGGCTGTTAATGAGCTACATCCATGAAAAAAGAATTAATGAACCAAATGTTCAGAAAACACTACCTATATTATAAGGTAGTGTTATATTCTTATAAAATAAGAATTTTTAAAGTTGCCTTCTTTACACAAGAAAGCAGTTTTCTTTACACTTCCTTACTGATTGCTTTTTAAGAGTTACAAGGTTTCATTTCTGTTTTACAGCTTAGGAAAGAAAAAACATTTCCTTATTTCCCTTTCTAGATGCATAGACTATATCAGGCAGGGCAAAGTCAGTAGTACAGGAACATCTAGCGACATACATTACCTCTGAATCCACACGGTCCTGTAAGTCAGTGGTGTGGCATAAAAGGTACTTAAGTAAAAAAAATGATGAAGAAACCACAGTAGCTGTTGCAATACTACTTTAAATACAAAGAAGGGTTTTCATTTGCTTTCAATGAATATCTTTTGGAAAAGATACCTCATCTGAAAGGAGACCTTTCCCTGTTCTTTGACCCAGTTACACAAAGCAAAAGTTTCCCTTAGTGGGAAAAAACACAGGGGAAACAAGTTAGAAAACATTTTCTTCAAATAATTTTGAATAAGTCTTTGGTTAAATCACTTACTTAAACTATGAACTATTTGATGAGTGATTGTTACGGCAAACATCTATGCTTCCTTTGTTTCTAAAAGAATTCAAAGCTCCCAACCAACTAATGTCTTTGGATATGTGGGAGATTACAGGGGGTGGAGGAAAAGAAGGACTGGAGCACAGAATACTTCCTTGGAGATGACCAAAGCTGCAGCTAGATGGGAAGCCAATTATTGTGCAGTATCAAACAACAGTTAATTTTCTAATAACTAATTAAGGGAAGAGATTATTATTGTGCACCACACTTAGAGAAATATTTCTCCACATCTTCCGTATAAGACTACTGCATAATGACAGAAACTATTATAATGAAAAGAAATCAAAATAAGAACAGAGAAATAGAGTAAATAAAAATAGAAGTTTTGAGTTAAAATACAAACCAATTTTGAATGTATGAAAATTAAATAGCTTTGAATGAAATTATAAAAGGTACATTTTAAAATTCAGTGTAAGTTTTCTTTCTGAATGAAAGAGACAGTAGAAGGAGTGTAAAGAAAGAGGAGCAGACAACTAGCCCCAAAATTAGCTGTATTTCCCATTATATGCTTGAACACATGCAGTTTATTGGAGAAGATCAATAATGAACATGGACTGAGCATTAGTACTAGATAAGACATATGGATTTTCAGTACTTCTTTGTTCAAAGGCGGCATTTTGTGTTTTCTGAACCTAAATGTTTAATATCAAAGCACTGTTAAAAACACATAAATCACCCATCTGAAAGAATCACAATGATATCAGCCCCAGCTGTCATTGCTAAGATAATTGTCAGCTTTACGAGATTCTCCTTCACTCTTTTCTCTACACCTAAAAAAGCAGAAGTCTTAGAATTAAGTAACTTATGACATAAGTTAATTATGGCAATTAACATGAGGATACATTTGGCTGTGAAGACATTGTAGCCCCCAGTCTCCGACAGAAATTAGCATCTGTTCCATTAACCTGCTGCAAATCACACCCTTAGGATAAAAAAGCAGGTTAGATCTTCATCATAAATATGCCCTCCTTTTTCTAATCACTATTGGTATATTTACATACATCCATTCCAGATGTGCATATATAAAGATACATACATCTATACACATTTATGCATGCACACGTGCATATTTATATATCCTGACCAAGGATAAAGCGTACTTTCATTTGTAGAGGGTTATAAGTTTCTGCATTCTCTAACATAGGGGTTTTAGCCATACTGCAATATTTGCATGGTGTTATTGACATAGAGCAGTTGAGCCATGTTCTCAGCTTCATTCAAGAATGACCCATCTTAGGAACTAGTAACAGAAATGTTTTGTACACCCACTCAAAGTCAATGCAGGCTCACTAGCATGCTCCAGCTAGCTGGCTCCTTATCTCCACAACAGACGACGAAACCAGGCAAATTTTTTGACAGGTGTTATGAAACACTCTCCTGCACAATTTGGTTTGGGTTCTGTTTTTTGTTTGGTTGGTTGGGGTTTTTTGTTTTGTGGTTTTGGGGTTTTTTTTCAATATTGATACCTTCTGTATAAAGTTCTAGTTTTGTTGCATTCCATGTTTATTTTCACATGAGATATTAGATTCTTGATAAAAAACTACATTCTAAGCCAAAGTGCATATAAGTTCTCTATTTCTCTATCTGTTCCTAGAAGAAAAATTTAATAATGCTTCAAATATCATATTACTAGATCCATTATCTCATGATTTTTAACAAAACTGAGTTTTGAAAGCCTTTTCAAGTACTTTTCAGAGGCTACAGATACAGTTTTCTTCTTCATAACACAGCCACTCTCAATTGCTTGTTTGAAATGTCAGTCTAAAGGTTTTGTACATGGTTATATCACCAAATAAGGTATTTCCAAATGAGAAGTGTTGCCTGTCAGCTGGATATGCTGTTTTGTTAGCTTAATTTGAGTTCCAGGAGCCCGGGACAATGAACCATCCATTTCAACACCACTGGAGCATGATGCTCTACCACACGCAATTAAAGGATTCTTTCTGATGAGGTCCCAGAGCATCAAAGCACTCCTTAGTAACTTCCCAAATTTCATAATAGTATTATAGAATTATAGTGTGTAACAGGTATAAGTACAAACAAATCCAGTAGTGGTTGCTGGGATGAAATTCTACCTTTCTTGTTCCAAAAGCAGTTTCTATTAGAGATCTAGTGCTGAACGCCAGGTGGATGTTTTGACCTGTATGCACTGCCATGTATGGAGGCCTTACATTTAATTAAAACAAAAATTGCCCTGCACCACACATTTTATGTTTCATGTGCATGATGCTTGTTGGTTCATTGCACAGGCAAGAACTCAATTAGTTCAATACCAACTGCATTCTACATATTAAATCATATTTCACTAGTGGCATAGATGCTTTATCAGAGAAGAAAGACAAGCGAAATCACTAGTCAAATTGTATCACAGTAGGTTATAGCCAGGAATATACCTAAGTAAACAAATCCACTGGAACAAAACAGAGCTAGCTTCATTATAACCTTCACAGATGTATGATTGCACAAAGCAGGTCTAGATAAAGTATCAATCTAACAGCAGTATTCCCTCCTATATGCAATGTGTAGTACTATGCACAACTGGAGACAGATTAGATAGGACCAAGATTTCCCTCACTGTAGATAACTTGAGTCTAAGACAGTCATATTACTTTAAAATACTTGGTTTATATCGTGTATACATTGTGTAATGTATGCACATATATATAAAAGCACGTTAAATCTTATATTTTGATACAAAATATTTATGAGAGTATTTTGTGCTCATTCTTTCCTTGATGAACCTGTTATGAAAGTATTTCATGATTAGATCATCTGGATCTTTTGTTCACAATTTTTTATTTGCCTGTGATTCTAAGAAACAACAGTTCAGTAATATTTTTCAAGTACCTTCTTAAAATTCTACTGAGAAATTTCTTCCCTGGAGTGAATGGTTTATTTGCTTAAGTGGGCAATGAAACTAGTAGCTGTAGGATAAAGGACTTCAGACCTGTTGCCAAAAAGATCCTGCTTCAATGACTGGGAAAAAAAAAAAGGCTACTGCTATGAGATGCCTTCATCCATAAAATACGGAATAGGTGTACTTTTTTCATTAAAATGTAAACTAACACTGCATAGTAATTATGTTTGAATGAGATAGCTGGGTTTCAAATAAGATTGTAAGATTAAGAATAAATTTTACAATAGTATTAATAGAACAGCAATTGAATAGCTACGATTCAAACTGAAACCACCCACTGGCCTCCAATGAAGAAAAAATTAACTATAGCAAGGTGGAGGCTGTGAGAAAGAAGCCTTGATTATCCAAGCACACATTGGCCATCTGATCTTAGATGCTGGCAATATGTAGTGCAATTATTTGGATAATTATCGTACTGGTTGCCCAGTGCTCCCATATGTTCCATTAAACAAACCTTTGGCATTATGAACAGGTTGTAGGCAAATCTGTCAGAACTGAAATGGAGATACATGGACTGCTAAAAGGGATGGTAAAGCTTAATAAAAGAGAATTAATGGCAACATGTAAGCCCAAATATCAATTAAAGCAAAAAGGCCCTTCATGGCTTAGCCTCTGAAAGACACGAGACGATGCCAAACTGATGGAGGCAATTCAGGAAAGTGACATCTCTTGAAATTCAGCAGTAGACCTAACTGTTTTTAAAAACGCACTGTAACATTTATGAAATAAAACAAGATTCCTTGTTATGAAGCCCTTCATAATAAGTGAAAACTCAAGAACATTTAGAATCATGTCTGTTGTCTCAGGAATTGAGTTAGCTAATGAACTATCTCAGATGGCAGGTGTTTAGGTAAAATTCTCAGCAGAATGAGCTGCTCATGTTATCTTCACTCAATTGCATTTACCATTGGTGGTAATTGTTGATTTAACTGAGCAGAGAAAACATTACTTCAGTGAAAGTATGTGTACATCTCAGTTTCATTTTCTTTACAGAAGTACATTTACATATTTTGGTAAACAGACCTGCCCAGTAGAGGTTTAGTTGAAAACTCAGCAGCATTTCTTTTTTCCTCAACTACCACCTTAATGTAAGACAATGGTGTGTTTGTGGCCTCCAGAGGTATCCAGACCACAAAAAGCATGCCTGATTTTGCAATTTTCTATGTGTTTTACTTAGGCATTTTTCACCTGGACTAAAACATCCATCTATGTCTTCCCTTCACCTCTACAAACAGTGTCTAAGTTAAAATAGTAGAACGTGTCTGATTTAGTCAATGTCTAAATTCTGGATCAGTATTGCCTCGTTTCCCTGAATAACACATTCGCTTTTATCCCCCAAATAATTTCACCAAGTTTTGGTACATGGAGGTTCTTCTCTGGACTCTCCACAAGCAAAATTTTATTATGGGGTATGGTTTTCGGAAGTTGAAGGAGTGCAAATCTTAGAAAAATAAAGAGCATAGTCTAGCTAATTTTGCTGAAAGGATGACAATATAAAGTTGAAAGAAATACTGCACTTTTGCATGCTTACACAGTTGGTTGTGGCAACCTGAAATATTTTGACATTTTTAGCTCATGGTTCTTGAATTGCTTTATCATCAGATGAGGTACAGCTGCAAATTCAGAGGGATCTTACCACTGCATCAGCCATTATGGACTCCAGCCATATGCTCATATGCCAAATTGTTAGTCAAACACTCCCTACTGGCTGGATGTGACAGTTACCACTTGATCCAAATGATCTTTAATTGTCATGTTGCAGCACATTGATTACGCAAAACTTGGTGGAGTGCTCTAACTTGTCATTGTGTTTGGCATAAAGCAGTGTCATTATAGTTTGGTACTATTCGAATATGGAATCAGGTGTCATTTTTATTTTTTTCGAAGCAGCTGATAAGCCTGGGCACCAAAGCTAACAGCATGCACTGCTGCACAGGCCATTCAACATCTGCTGCTATTCCAGCGACCTATGGCACAGAGGATTTCCACAAGTTAATCCTTTCTGCTAAACCTCTGTTTTCTTTCAGATTTCAGTAAAGAGCAGCTAAGCTGTTTGCCCTTATATGGAGGTCTAATATCATTGCTACGACAAAGTAAACAAGTAGCTATTTTTATGACTCAAATACTTGCTTGAAATTTTCTTCCTATGCCTAACTGCAGGGAATATATCAGGTAAGTACCAAGAAGAGCTATTCCTTAGGACTCCCTTGTTTCCTTGCCATTACAGGTAAGTTTGCCCTGGTGTCCTAGATTTTGACATATTTATTTGCTTCTGGGTTTACCAATGAATAACACAGATTTTAGCAACTTCGCGTTAAGCTGTCATTGTGGAAAGAACAGTTAAATAGCTCCAATACTTCATGTTATAATTATCAGCATGTTGTGAAATCTCATTCTTGTAAAAAAACCTGATTCTTTTGAAACATAACAGTTCCTGAATAGCACTTTGAAAAGTGACTGGCCAATACAAATTTTTCCTCTTAGAAGGTTGAAATTTATAACATCACACAAAAACATTAAAAATTTTAAGTGAAATATCATCCCAAACATTATGCATTCTAGTGCATCTCTGGATGACTTCCTCATCCCTACCGTTTAGCAATAAGCAATTAAGTATTTTGTTATTTCAAAAACAAGTGTTCCATGCTTCAGAAAGTTACGATCTTACACTAAGTATGAAAATGGGCCTTCCTTACAAAGGCACTATTTGAATTAGTATTTCAAACTGAGTTTCCAATGTTTCACTATTAATATTTCAGATAAGGGTGTCTAAAAATTATAAAGTCAGAAGGCCAGGAGTCAAGTACTGCTGCTAGCTGGATTCAGAAAACAGCCTCTAAATATAACATTTAGAATTCATTTAGTGCCTCCTGTCATGTCAACAGCCCTTTATGTAGGAAATTACTATTCAGGGGAAGAAAGTTAGCCAAATAGTCACTTCCATTTTTAGCCATTGTTATTATTTCACACAAAAATCCGATGTTTTTTCTTTCAAGATCACACTTTTAGTTACAATTTACTAAATTCCCTGTAAAGGCTACAGGCTTACACAAACTCTGATTCTTATCTTAAATAACAATCCACTTGTTTCTGTCACACATTGCTGAATGAATGGCAAGTGCCTGCTGCACTTTAGGGTTAGAGCTATTTTATTTTGACCACTTAGGGACCATTTGTGTTCCCTCCTACTCCTCTTTCTTCCACACCTCCTCCCCACCCCTTTTCCCCTCCTTTCGGTACTTCTCCAGGAGAGCCCTGTCAGGCTGGGCAAAGAGAGTAAGACCTCATGATCAGAATGAGAGCAAAGTGGTTCCTTACCTTAAATATGTTGACATGTTTTGATCCAAGCTTTAAAAATAAACATCAACTTTTCAGCAACTGCTGTAATAAGTGTTATACAGGAGTGCAGATAGTCCTTATCAAATCAAGATAATAGCGAAACACCCACGGTCACAGTGAAATGGAGGCGATGTTCATGGGTGAAGACACTCTTGAGTAGCAACATAAAAAATAAAATCTGGTTTGACAGTTATGTCTGCTTATCAGAGAAATGCTAAAACACCCTGAAGATAAAAGGGACTTCTCATGGAACAACTGCTTGCATTTAAAGCTACTTAAGTAAAATCTTAAACAAACAAAACCCACCTTCGACGCATACCGCATACTCAAAAACAACAGGAAGAAGATCCACCCAAACAGGAAGAGTTTAAATTTCACTGAATTTTAGATTTTTAGATTCTGTGCAATTTCTCTATAACTTCACCTGGCTACAGCTTTTTTGTTTCTAAAGACATTGAATGAAAACAGAAGAAAGAAGTGTTGGAGAAAGCTGATACTGTTTTGTCAATGCCCCAACTTAAAAAAAAAAGGCAGTTTGACATGTTAAACAATTTATTTTTTTTCCCCCAACATCTGGAGGCATCTTAAAGTCTCAGAGAGGAGGCAAAATGATAGTGCTGTTTGTATAACAGCTACCTGAATAATCTTACAACAGAGAAGAAATACCTCCATCAATAGCACTGAGCCGCCACTCTAGACCACCTGGGATTTCACAGAGATCATTCCAGCAGACAAGAACTACAAGTTAGAAATGTTACTCACCTCTTCATGACTTTTGATTCTTTAAATATGGACATTCACATAAAGAAACCAACAGAGAACTGTGCAATTTCTTTGTGTTATTCAAGGCACTTTGATATACTTATTTTTTCGCTAAAAATTAAGATTTAAGTCCAGAATTAACTAATGTTGCTATCATAAAATACCACACAATGATTCAGAGTGACATAGAAAAGTCATTCTCAGATAAAGAAAGTAATTTAAACAGGTGAAAGACCACATACTTCCTGTACTAGAAGAAAAAACTGGCATTTTCTTCACTATCAGATGCTGACACAATTATGGATAAATCAAAAGCAACAACTAAGGCTTAATAGGGAGCCTTGGTTTGCTTGAAGACCAGTAGCTGATTGCTTACCAAACAGCCTGTACACAGTAGATGCTCTTACAGAAGCTTGAGCATTTTAGTATTGACAGCAAGCAACAGTCTATGTTCTTCCCATACACTAAAGCTTTACCTTTAAGTATATTCAAACACTGCTAAAATGCTAGAAGTTAAAAACACTTAATTAGTCTTTCACAGCTCTCTGTAGAAGTCTAATGCCTATATCTTACCCAGTTGTTTAATCCTTAAAAGGCTGAAGGCAACTGTAAAGCACAGGCAGATACTCTGAAGATCACTAAAGATGTACCTATCACTGCAGCTGCTTTTTGCAGGAGCCTAAAGCAGACATGTTTCTTGCAATGGGGATGTAAAGAGATTTTTGGGTATTTTCAACCTCACTTGTGCTGGAGAGTCCTGCAAAAACAAGCATAATTCATCTGCATGATCACTACAACTCCAGTATTTCAGCTCAATCACACAGGCAGCAATTCTAAGAAAGGCTCAGCTGCTTCATCTGCACAGCTCAGTTACACATGAGCTGTACAGACAGCAGGCTTCACAGTGGCTGAGTGCCACAGAGCTGGCTGGGGGAAGGGGGCACACACACATATAAGACTGGAAAGAAAAATATCTCAGATACAAGAAAATCCAGGGTTATATTGGTAAATGAACACTAATTTCAGGGACATAGCTATAATGCAGATTGAGATTAAGAAAGAAGACAGGTTACTTACATAATTAGACCTCTTCCACAGATTAAGAGTACTTTAACTTGCTTTCCAGAAACTTACATTTCATAGTTTGAGGAACTGTTGAGAAAATTAGTCCTTGAACTACGTCTCATTAAAAAAACCAAAAAAACTGAAGCAAAAACCAACCAAACAAAACAACAACCACCAAACCCCCCCAAAAAAACCTAGCTCCTTCTAACACTTCATCTAACCTACTAAATTAGCTCCTTGCTTTGCCCTCCAACACTCTCCAGGAACCCCTTTCCCCTAAAGAGTTTTTAAATAACACACTAACTCACTCTTTCACCTTCATTTGAAACTAGTAACATTAATTTGACACAAGGAGGTTAATTAGAATCAGATGTTGAAATTCCACTTTGGGCTGATTTCTGTCATCACAAGAATGCAGAGCAGGAGTGAAATCCTATTTTTAAAGAAAATTTTGTCTGCTCAGTATGTCCTCTGATGTTTCCTCTAGTCATCTATAACTAAATCATGGAAGGCAGCTTGTAAAAAAAAGCACCTGCTGGATAACCAGTTGGCCATGAGCCAGCAACATGCCACTCTGGCAAATGTGGCCAAAAGCCTCCTGGGCTGCTGAGCATTGCTAGGAGATTGAAGCGGGGATCCTTCCCCTCTACTCAGTGCTGGTAAGACACATCTGGAGCACTGGGTCTAGGGCTGGATTCCCTGACACTAGGAGTTATTGGACATACTGGATTAAAGTCCAACAAAGGGCCACAAAGATGATTAAGGAACTGAAGCATCTCTCATATAAGGCCTAAGCTGAGAGAGCCTGGACTGCTCAGCCTGGAGAGAGAATGCTTTTAGGGGGATCTCATTATGTGTATAAAAATCTGAGGGGGAGAGGTAACAAAGATGGAATCAGACTCTTTTCAGCAATATCAAGTGGCAGGACAAGAGGCAATAGGCACAAAGTAAAATGTGAGGGTGGTCAAATACTAGCACAGGTTACCCAGAGAAATCGGGGGTCTCCAACCTTGCAGATATTCAAAACCTAACTAGGCATACTCCTAACCTACTGTAGCTTACCCTACTTTGAGCAGAGAGAGTTAAATTAGATGATCTCATGAGGTCCTGGCCAACCTCCTTCATTTTGTGGTAATTGTGTAATGTGGTATGGTAACCTTGAAAAAATTCCTTCTGCAGAAACATAATAAACGTGAAATATTCCAAATATAACAAATCTTTATAGCTACCAGAAAAAAAATATCTCTGCATACAGAGAACTGTTCTTTAAAGTATTTTTGTACCTTTTAGGTAGAGAAGTCAAACAAGCACGATTTTAAAGGAAATGACAGGAAAATGTCTATTTTTAAGATTGTGAGAGAATATTAAATTAACAGTCACATAATGAAACAAAGCTGTTCAACTAATAATCTTCTTTCTTAAGTGTTGCAAACGAAATTTACTCCTTCATAAAATTCAACTCTGCAAAGATTATTTAATGTGAAAATGCACTTGAACTTGCAACACAAATATTCCTAAATATTCCTCTGAGGGGGTTCTCTCAGGATATTTCTGTGGTTGGGTTCCATCCTCTCTCCTATCCTGTATCCTATATCCTGTATAACTCAATTCTATTAATTGCAGAGTGTAAAATAGCAGCCAGTTGCATATTTAAACAGAGAAAAAGGAAAGACTGTAAGAAACAAACTTGTTCAACTTAGTCACTTTAGTCATCAAGTAACATTTTTGTCCATTTACATGTAGTGGCTATAACTGTCTTGTTGTTCAAGTTAGTCTCGAAATGAACTTTTGCCTTTGACAGCAGCAGAGGGAAGTCTGTTCACCCGTATGTCTGACCACTAGTTAATAAATATGGCTATGAAAGGAATGATGCAAGTATCACTGCTGTTGCCATGTGCTTTACTTTGCAGTGAATCTGAACTTGTGCACACTGATTTCCTGTGTGATCTCAGTTGTCCATGGGCTACACCAATTGTGGGGCTGTCCCCAGTAGGGTCCCTCTGCTGAGGCAGCTGTGCTAGGACAGGATATGTTCATTTCTAGTGCTGAGAGGCTTAAGGATGACTGAGTTACATGCAAAAGAAAATACTTGCCCTTCAAAAAAATTCTGCTTCTGTTTCAGATAGGTAGATTTTTGAACCTGTTTTCTGCTGTACCCTAGTCTCAGAGTTCTTACAGCAATGTTCCGCTTTTTGTCACCTCGTTTTTAACAATCCAGAAAGAGTTTTAGAATTTGTACTTGATGAACTCAATAGCTAACAACATTTTTAATGTAAGCCAAGGCACACAATGACTGAGTTGTTTGATCCTTACTGGCCATTGTGATGGAATGAAAACATGAAATCATTTGATTAGTATGTAGAAGTTAATGAGAGAAAATTATTTCTTGTCTCTGTATATCTTGCAAGGATTTAGTATCTTGAAGACAAATAAGGTCAAGAATAAGATAATGCAGTGTACAAAACCTATACCACTCATTATTAGACAGGTTTTCTTCCCCTAAGTTCAGTATTTTTCAACAGTGGTTAAATAGTTGCTAAATGAGATAAATATGGAAGAAATATGCTTAGATTCTGCAGAGATAAGCAGCTGATGGAACTTCTGAAGCTTTTTTCCCTCTTGAAGTAACATATTTTCATCTGAAGTCAGAAAATAAGACAAATCACTCCATTTTACTTGTAATTCCACACTGAATCACTGCATGGCCTTTGGGTGGATCACTCAGAACCTCACTTCTTCTAGCCTATAAAACAAAATAGTATTCCTGTGAAGTCCTCCAAGAAATTGTTTTAGTAACACACTTCAGCTTCTTTCCTTAGGAGACAGTGGTTTGGCATCTCAGAATGTGACATTGGAGTGTTTCTGCATATTAATTCAAGTTTCCACCATGCTGGTGCTATAAGGAACATGAATGAGTAGCTTTTTCCCCACCATGCCTAGAAAGCTACAGGTATATTTCTGCCTAGCTAATAGAACTGCAAGCATACTGTAGTATTCATATTAGGGCAGTTTGTTGGCTCAGTAGTGTATTCTGTTTGAGTATTTCCATATAATTTGAAGTCTTACTCCTGTGCAGCAGGGGAACACGCCATACAAGGCATTCTAAACTGGGAGAAGCTGCCATATAAACACCCAGTGCCAAATCAAGCACATCAGTAGTTACTAGTGGGGTTCTGCAGGGCTCCATTTTAGGCCCAGTTCTCTTCAATATCTTTATTAGTGGCTTGGACCCAGGACTTGAAGGAATACTAAGTAAGTTTGCCGATGACACTAAATTAGGAGGAGCTGTCAACTCCCTCGAGGACAGAGGGGACCTGTAGAGAGACCTCAACAAACAAGAGTGATGGGCTATCAACAACTGTATGACGTTTAACAAGAGCAAGTGCTGGATTCTGCATCTGGGACAGGCCTACCCTGGTTGTGTGTATGGACTGGGGAACAAGAGGCTAGAGAGCAGCACTGTGGAAAGGGACAGGGGTGTCCTGGTTGATGGCAAGTTGAGTATGAGTCAGCAGTGCCCTGGCAGCCAGGAG
Source organism: Corapipo altera (assembly GCF_003945725.1). Taxonomy (NCBI): domain Eukaryota; kingdom Metazoa; phylum Chordata; class Aves; order Passeriformes; family Pipridae; genus Corapipo; species Corapipo altera. The sequence continues at coordinate 4,244,507 of NW_020884876.1, read as the reverse complement.
GGCCAACTGTGTCCTGGGCACATCGGTCACAGCATCGCCAGCCGGTCAAGGGAAGTGGTCCCACTCAGCTCTGCCCTGAGGTGGTCTCACATTGAATATTGTGTGCACTTTTGATCACCACGACATAAGAAAGACATTAAGTAATTAGAGAGTGTCAAAAAGAGGGCCATGAGGATGGCGAAGTGCCTTAAGGGGAAGCCGTATTAAGAGCAGCTGATGCCACTTGGTCTGTTCAGCCTGGAGAAGAGAAGACTGAGGGGAAACCTCATCGTGGTTTCAACATCCTCAGGAAGGCAAGCAGAGAGGCAGGTACTGATCTTTTCCCTTTCATGACCAGTGACAGGACTCAAGGAGGAAATGGCATGAAGCTGAGTCAGGGGAGGTTTAGGTTGGATAACAAGAAAAAGTTTTTTACCCAGAGGGTGGTTGGGCATTGGAATAGGCTCCCCAGGGAAGTGGTCACAGCACCAAGCCTGACAGAGTTCAAGAAGTGTTTGGATGATGCTCTCAGGTACATGCTGTGGCTCTTGGAGCTGTCCTGTCAGTGATTCTTGTGGGTCCCTTCAAACTCAGGATATTCTGTGATGTTTTATCCAAAACAGAGCTCCATAACCCAAGTTATTAACAGGCAAATGTTGCCGGGCAGATACAAATAGAAGTGAGTACTGCAAATGACTGTGAATGAGCACAATACTCTTAACGGCTGCTCAAATTTATTATTTGAATAGTTCTAATGTATATGCAGTATCATTCAGAAATCTCACAAGTGGATATCTTTGGATCTGAATCAGCATACCTAAATAAATTTATTTTAACCTTTATTATTGCTTAGCTAACCTTGATTACTTTTCTTTTTATACTTCTCCAATGGAAAAAATAGGATATATTTTCCTCAGAAAGTCATTGTGCCTCCTAAAATTATTAGATGGTGAGCATAATTATGTTACCATACTTATAGGAGCAAAATAAAAGCCATTCTGGTAATAAGAATGCCAACAACAAACCATTTGAGGAATTATTGATGGAACTTGCTGTAAGGGAAGCAACACATGACTGCAATTGAATCCTTTAGTGTGAACATAGACACTGTAGTAAAGAAGTATAGAGAACATCATATTTCTGTGTCAGTTTCCTGAAAATACTGATAAATCATCCTCTTGAGATTCATGGCTTCTTAGATGGAATAGTACATTTTCACGCATGAGGTGCACTTAATATTGGCCAGCACCTTCAAAGATGGAGAACTCTGACCCACTAGCATTTTTCAGTGTTCTTGTCTGATCTAGTTATGGATCTACATGTCAGCCATGTTAGCCAAATATTCACTGGTCTTTCTCTTAAGGTCAAAATCTGTGCTCTCTGTTACTAATATCGATGATCTGGCATGGGTAAAAGAGTAAATCTTAAGATCAAAAATACTCCTCTTTGTGCTACCCCACAAATAACACATGGAAGCTAACAACAGCGTGTTATTACATTATGGCTGTGCCTTTGGAGAAATCTGAAAGAGTATGCACAGCTGCTGAGCACCGCTGTTCTTTACACTAAATGAAATTTGAAGCTGGTTTGCAGCAAGGGTAAACTTATGTGCTTGTGTTGTCAGAGCTGCAAAGGAAAACAAGGTGCAGTAAAATATCTGGTGCTGCAAAAACCCTTAGGATTTCTTTTCAAGCATTGAAGCAGGAAGTGTGATGTGTTGTTCTTAAAGTGGAAAAAATAAAAAGGATTCCTGGCTTATCCTGTCTGAGTAGACTCCCTCTTGAGCTCCTTAATATTTGTACCTGAAGTACTGCATATAAACAGGCAGTATAGGTATGGAAAACAGGAAAAGAGGGAAATAATTTAACCACTAAAGGGGAACCATAATTTCTCAAGGCAGAATGTGAACAGGAGTTCTGATAAGAAAATAAAACGAATTGGTTAAATAGCTTATCTAAAAATAAGAAAATAATTTAAAAATGCTGAAATGATGTGCTAATCAGAGTATTAATGTAATGCATAAAACTATAATGTATCTCTAGCAGAGAATACTGCAGGGTTCAGAAAGGAGGAGTATCATTATAGTAAGAAGTGTCAGGCAAGTTCAGAAACATTTTACAGCCTAATAGCAAACTCAGTCATTTGCTGTATGATTTGTTTAGTTTATAGGACTCATATTTAAACTGAGACTCAGCTTTTTATAAAATAAGGCCCTCAAGCTGTCACGCATCTGTGATGTGGAAATACTTTTTGTAAAACACGGAAAAACAGTTTCAACAATAGTTTAAACCAAACCCTGCATTGGACTTCTCTCTTTCTGTCAGAATTGGACTTCTGTAACATCTTTTGTGAGAAGACCAAACACATTTGTATTTGAAAAGTAGTTTAAAATACTGTTATAGAAGAAGAAAACTTTTCAGAAGCCTGAAAACTTGATTGCAGTTTCTGCACTCAAGTGGGAGTCTCATGGCTAGGCTTCGCGAACGAAGATTTGGGAAGACACTATCCACATTTGCTACAGGCACGCTGGTGGCTTATGAGGCCAATACGTGACAGACATATCCGATTGCAAAAGGCACAGCAGAAAGACTCCTTAGATGGTGTATTCTGCAAGACACGGTTCTTTCTGCGTTGCCTTTTTTCCTCGAGAGTGATCCTGTGTGTGTTCTCGAAGGAGACAGCTGTGTTATAGATGGCGTGTCTCCAGGCCTCCCGATTTGATGCCAGAGTAGACCAGTTATGGTGATCAATAAGGTCAGGGCTGAGATGTTGTTTCAGGGAGTCCTTGTATCTTTTCTTCGGGGCTCCTCTCATGCGGCAGCCAGTGGCAAGTTCACCATAGAGCAGGATCTTAGGGAGGTGGTGGTCCTTCATCCTTGAGACGTGCCCTGCCCATTGCAGCTGCGTTCTCAGTAACATGGCCTCAATACTTGTGACAGCAGCTTGCTCTAGTACAGATGTATTGGTCACATAATCTGACCAGTGGATGTTAAGGATTGTACGGAGGCAGCGTTGGTGGAAGCGTTCTAGGAGACGCAGGTGGTGGCGGTAGATGACCCATGATTCGGAACCATATAAGAGAGTAGACAACACTATGGCTTTGTAAACACTGATCTTGGTGCTTGTGGTGGTTTCACTCTAGGCCTTCCTGGAGACCAACTTGTAACCAGGAAGGAACTAGAAAAGTGATCACGGAAGTATTCCATGCTATTCCTTTATGTAACTGGAGGTATAAATAAAGGCAGTGGGAGGGATCGCGTTCTCTTCCTCTCCGGCGAGGTTCGAGAACGGTGGGTCCCTGTTTTGGTTGGGCTTATCTGGAGCCGAGGCCTACAGTGACTGTCGTTATCCGCCACACGTGAGGGAGAGCCTAGGACCGCGCCAGGTCATTCTGTGGTGAGATTTCTGCTAGTTTGCCTTCGGCTGGCTGTTTGACTTGCTTGGTTCTTGCCCCTTTTTGTCTTTC
>NW_020884876.1:3999137-4240962 GCF_003945725.1 Corapipo altera | reverse complement strand
CCCCCCCCCCCCCCCCCAGCTGTGTGGTATTCTCCTTTTGTGTATCTGTCTCATATGTAAAAAATATATATATATATATATTTGCTATAGCTTTGGCTGCTTAGTTTTTTTTTCCCTCTTTTCCCTCTCTGGGAGGCGGGTCCTTGTTGTCGAGTTTCGGGGGGACTTGGCGGGAAGCCAGCTCGAAACTTGTACAGTGCTTTTCTTCAAGTGGGAGTCTAAGAACTTGCAAACCTGTAACTTTTGATCTTTGTAACAAGTAAAAATGAAAATTAATCAAATTAGTGACATGAGCTCTGCAACTTCCAGGCTGGGTTGCCTCATGGCTACAATTTTATTAATCAGCTAGTTGGTTATAAGCAATGTTTCCTTGAAGGAATATGGGGCGATTAATTGCTATCTTGCTATGAGCTCCTTTTATTCCTGCCTCAAACCATTCTATTATAAAATAGCAGTGCTGTGACAGAAGAAAACTTCAAAGTTCTGCTGCTAATGAAGGGGGGTAGAAGGGAACAAAGGTGTTTTATGGAGGTGAAATGACAGCCTGTGTCTGGGATGGGAGTGACAAGGAGCAATAGGTATGTATGGAGTCCTTCTGGTACGAGTCAGAGTGCCCTCATGGGCATGTGGTTGTGAATTCTGTGATTTTCAGAAACTTGTACATCTCTGTACTTTGAAAAGTAATATCTTATGCTAGTTCCAGAGATTCTTTTAAAGAAGAAATGAGTTGTCCTCTTAAACTCTACTGCATATGTGTAGTTTTGATGCTACTGCATTTGAAGATCTACTTTATCATTAGCCATACCTTGTTCATAGGTATTCAAAGTAATCAAAAGTGGGTGTTAACCATTTACATTTCATCTTATTTTGTCTTTCATTTGATTTAATTTTATATAAATGGTGGAATTTACAAACTAGGCCTTGAATTCTTGTGTTTGCTAAAGAGATGTGCTGAAATTATCGTTGTCCTCTTTGTCCTCTGTCGAGGACCAAGAATCAGAATGGGAACGATTTCAGAAGTGGAAAAAGATGTACTGCGATTGAAAGGACTTTATGATACAGACTTTACAGTTATTATTGTATGTTTCCCCAGAATTTGTATCTCCCGGGCATGCCCAGGCTTGTCCACTTCCCTGCTTTCCTGCAGATTAGCTGGAAAAGCTGCAGAGAGGAGACAGCCTAAATTCACCCTTTCCTTCCCCAGCTCCTCCCACGTCCCTATCCCGATTTGTTCCCCTGTTTGTCTGTCTCGTGCTCCACCCCATGTTCTGGCCCTTTTCCCACCTGAACTGATAAAAAATCCTGTGCATGCTTCAATAAAGAATTCCATCTGCACCCTACCTTGTCTCTGAACCCATCCGTGCTGTGTCACAGCCCCATCTCCCCTTGGACTGTTGCAGTCCTCTATCACTGAAAATAGTCAATAGCCATTTTCTCCTGTAGGAAAATAAGCAAATGTGTTTGTTCATACTCATTAGTAAGTGTTTGATAAAGTGTAAATAGGGATTCTTGCAGCTGTAATACAAAAAGCACCATACACTGCTACACCATTAAAAAAAAAAATCAGATACTATTAAACCAAGGGAATAAAAATAGTACACTGTCTTTTAAAAGAGACATATAACTACACCTTTTTTCTTTTTGAGAGGTAACTTCTTACTTGATAGAGGTGAGAGTGAAGAAGAAATAAAGATCCTGATAGTTTGTCATAAAACCAGTATAATACAAATGAAAAACATCTTTTGTTCTTGATCCAGGCAGAGGAGAAAAAACCTCCCAAGAAACTATGAGCCTTATAACTGTCCTCAGTTTACATGTAGATAGCATCTCAAATGAGCATTCTAATCATTAGAGGTTTTTCTTGTTTTCGTAAATATGCTTTTACTTCTAGAAGAAAATGTATGTGTCACTGTATTTGAGTTTCTACAGTACCTTTTTAATACAGACAAGATGAAATTTTTTATCATGGGAAATATTGGTAATTTTTTATTATCAAAGCGTTCTCACAAGTTCTTCTTTTTTCTGTAAGCATTCTGGTACCACGATGTATTTAGTTGGCATCTCTCCTCGAAGAAGTCACCAACAGTTGGGACACATCAGTCCTCTGACAATTCTAGGTTGCAGTTCTGAGTTCAGATATATCTATACCCTTCTGATGTAGGAAGTGGGCACTGGGTGATATTTAAAATGTCAGGTACCTGTTTTTCACCATCTAGGATCTTGGAACTGGGTACTCAAGCCCTGCAAAGAAAGATGAGGTCCAGTTCAAACTGCCTTCCCACCTGTGAGGAGTGCTCTGTGCCTCCCTCCTGGAGAAGCCCAGGACATGACCAAAAAGGTTACTCTCACTTGCATTTTCTTGCCATATGTAAGGAAGTTGAGTATGTTGGGACTGATAACATTGTGTGCATTCTTTAACTCAAGGGCCTTTCTTGAAGTACTTTAGTTTAGTCCATATATAGGTATAAGCTTAGTCCATATATGAAAATGAATTAACTTACCATTGCTATATTTAATTTTTCTCTAGGCATTTGAAAAATCACTATTGGATACAGTCACAACTGGCCCCTTTTGGTATCCCGTAATGATCTATGGAATCCCTACTGTATCAAGTACTGCAAAAAAAGGAAAGTAAGATTGCTAATCAAACTATGGAGAGTATAAAAATGATACCTGCCTGTACTGAGAGAAGGAAAAGATGTTTCTAAGGAAGCTGCTGTTCTAAGCAGAAAAAAGGGACATACACAAATTGTTAATCCATCTTGCTACTTGACAGGTTTAAAAGACATTTTTCTTTTCATCTGAAATATAGCAAAAAAGCACTAAGGTTTAAATTATTTAATTTCAAGTACCAAACTGGACATTAATCTCTTAAACATAGAAGTTTCAAATACATTTTCTATTTTAAGGAACTATGACACATTTTTACACCTATTAAAATGTATTTCTGTTAAAATATGCAATGATTTTGACAAAAGTTGAAGAAACAGTATGTAAATTTTTTCATATAAAGTTTGAGTAGACACTTTAACTAGATAGATTCCTGTTAGAAGATAGATGCTTAAAGTTTAGGATTATTACAGCGTTCATTTCCTAGCAGGAATTACATGTATTTTACCTGAAATTACTTAAAGATCAAAGAGGTATGTAAAAGATTTTCCCATTAAGGACAAGAAACTCATTAAAGAGCTATAAGTAGATCTGGAATGGAATATAGTAATGGAATATAGTATCATCTTGTGAGAAGGCTAATAAATACTTCTCAAGGCCACTCAATAGAATACTATTTTTTCTTGACATTTATCAGCTTAGCACAGGCTTCTAAATCAGAGGTTTTCTAGATAGAGAACAATAGTGTTGACCTGATTTCTATAAGGTTTTTGAGGAACCTTACATGGGGATCTGACAGTAAATATATCTGGGAAAGTTAGTGCAGAGTAGAATCATACCTTGTTCTGCATCTTACTGTTGCTAGCAACAGCAGCAGTGCTTGAGCAGATAAGAGAAGATAATTAGTTGCTTGGACAATGTTCATTCTCCAAAGCTTAGAAGCTCTCTTGCTGGTTTTTTATGTGAAAGATATTTTTTTAATAATATTCTCCAAGCATAATCAGTAGAAACTCCATCAATCTAAGCAGTAAATGTGTGCCAGAGCAACCCAGAAATTCTTACCGCCCTGAAAAGCTGTTTTTGCTTGACTATGCCAGATGTATTCTGAGTCTGAATTCAGGAATTGCTTTGTGGGTACCTAATATGAACTGGGAATATGTCCCCAGCATGCAAACTCTTACTGCACTTTTGGGGATGATTAGCTGCCCTAGCAATCTCTGATGAGTGGGGTTTTGTGCTGGAGGGATAAGAAATCTGGCAAACAGAATGGCACACAGCTCCACATCCTATCACCACTCTGGTTCAAGTTGGGTTTTTTTGTTATGGTTCTGTTTGGTTTGGGGTTTTCTTTTGGTTTTGGTCTTTTGTTTGTTTTTCAGAGCCACTAGTGAACTAGCTAGTATTTCTACCTTTGCTATCTAAGCAAGTGGAAATAATCAATTGTTATTTTTCTGTTAAAGGTAGAACAAACATCTGAAGCTGCGATGTGCTTTACACCTTTGTCATAGTCTTTGGGTGATACCTCACTGCTTCAGTTTTTTGTCCTGTGTTACTTTCAGAGGTCTTTTCTTGTTTCTGGAAATAATGCAGTGTTTTATTCCTCCTATACACTAGAAAATTTTTTCTCCTCATGTGTTGCTTCCATGGAAGATGATGCAAACATTCAGTAATTTTTTAAATCACTATACAAATCTGATAGCAGGCTGAGGTGTTTGCTGCTTTATGCAAGGTGTTTGTTGCTTTATGCAACGTGCTTTGCATGTTATTTTATATCTTGTCTCTTTGCTGTAGCAATCTGAGGTAGTTTCACATTTAGTAATATCACAAAATCATTTTCTTAGAGGATGTAATCTTCTATTACTGATTTATAGTCTCTTGCTACCTTAAAGCAAATTGTAAACTCTTGATTTGATTTATTTTGGAGTGCATGTTAGAGAGTTTTGAAGAAAATATAACAGGTTTTATTACCTGTCACCTTCTCAATTTCCAGTTGTCTCTTCCTTATGTCACTTTCAAGTATAATCTTAGATATAATTGCTGTGATGAAGAGATCAAATTTTATATTCACTCTTTTCAATTATTCTTTTTTCCCTTGTTCATATTCTTTGTTCAATATTGTCCTTTTTACATTTGCAAAGAAGCAGTTCTTAATAATTACACTTTTTGAACACTTTTTTTTTTGGAAGATTTCTCAGGTCTTAGACAATATAGAAATCTAGGTGTTTGATGTTTTTCATTTGTTTTCAGATGATTGCTATTACTGTAATCAGCTGAATTACTGATATTTATTCCACTAGAAGAGAAATACAAATGATCCACCCAATTGCTACAATTCTAACTTTGATTTCTAAGCAAGGCATTATGAATACATGGTTTGTAGACAAGCACTTACCGAGTAAAGCAATCCAGATCATAATACCTAAGCAAGTTATTAAGTTTACTAAAATATCAGGGCTGTTATTATTGTCTTCTAGTATTTTCTTGTTTCTTGCTAACTGGAATGGTGAAACAAGAATTAAAAAACTTTCATGGATCTTTTAGCCCTTTATTAGTTGTAGATTAAGAGATATATTTAAGATAATCATGTCTACTTAAACAACAACATGTAGTTGTCATGTTATTCTTCAATACAATGTAAAGGAATTCATAGCAGAAAGATTTTTCTGTGCATTGAAGAGTATCCAAGACATCACCTAGTATTAGCTCCAAGTGCATCACTCCCTACTTTTTTTTTAATTCTGCAAAACTGAGTTTACCGAGCAAAATGTCCACAGCTCCATGTATGTATCCTGTAACTGAAAATGTGTAAATGTTCTGATTTTGCTGCAGATGAAATGCGTAAAGAAATGTAAGTGTTGGGTCAACTTGACAATTATCTTTATCTTGCGTCTGTTATGAGATGTGTTGAATGAGCTTGCAAATTATACTAAAAAGAAAAAAGTGAACACTAGTTACCATAAAGGATAAATTGAATCCGTAAGGAACCTGTCATTCCACTGTGTTTTCTCCCTTAATTTATATATATATTCCATATGATATGAAGTCATCAACTGTACAGACAAGATGGCAGTAACTGCTGGTTATTACTGCAGTATTACTTAGTTATGGGGTGAGTTTTGTGATTTAGTAAAATCCTAACTTCTTTGGAAGAGGGATCTGTGCAAATAATACTATTCTGAGAATTTGTAAAATGACAACTTTTCACATTTATGCTTCATCCTAGATGTTTTAAAGTACTCCAAGAATATACAGAGGGTGAGGGTGACATTCCATATACTTTGTTCTATTGCAGAAGAAACAAACAAAAGATAAACTTTCTGATTCTGCCACAAACTGTGTGATTTAAAAGATGTCACCTTGAGTTAAAGTTGTCAAGAGATTTGTTGATATTGAAGATAATTTTTTTTTTAGGCAAGCAGTCTTTCAATAATAATTTCCATCAAAAGTTTCAAAAGGATTTTAAAGTGTAGAAATGGTACCTAGTGGCAGGTCTTTCTTATGACAAATAGTGCATATTGACAGGCACTATATGTTACTGTCATAAGCAGGGCTGTGCAAATAATGCCCTTTTCGATATAATGGAAGGTGGGGGAAGGAGATATATTAGTTTTTCTTGTTGGACATGAAGTAGTTTTATTCAGGAAGACAAAGCAAAAATCCCTATCTGTTTAACATCTCCACTTCAAACAATATGGGATAACCTGCATTAGATGGAAAATGTGTCCTCAGAAATCAAGTTTGATTCAGTCTTTGATATTTCACTCTTCAAAACTTGCCCCCACAACAAATACCTATCACTGAAAAATTATTATCATTATTGTCTTGTGTTATTACTGCTACTCACAAATGCCTGAATCAAGTCTTAATTTTGAAATTGTCTTCCCTTGCTCTTAATTGAAAATTTTTGCCAAATAATCCTGAAATTCCTAACCTTTCTCACTAATTTCTCTGTCCAAAACAAGTAATTATTACTACCAGGTAGTCCAAGTAAGGGTTTTTATGCATGCATCCTTTTTTTTTCCCCTGATTTGTTTTGGGAGGGCTAACAGAAAGAATTTATCATAAGTCGACACCAGGTCCCAGTTCTTGAAAATTCCACGAGAGATGGAATCAGGTGTCACCTGGGAGGAACAAGCAGTGAGCTCAGTGTGGCTGTTGTATCAGCTGGGAAGAAAGTGGTGACTCCATACAGAAAGAGTCATCCTGACTCTCTTGTGGTAAAGAAATTGAGGATGGTAATAAGCCTCAGGTATCGTAGTTTTCTTGGGATCCTTCATTTTATAAAAGTATGATTACTTCTGTTAATGAAGTAATTCTGGTGAATTACTGTCATTATGGTGAACTAGTTATCACTCAGGAAAAACAAGCACAAATTTGATGGTGTTTCTTGATTTAATGCTGTGTGCCTGCTCCTTCTTTTTTTCTGTAAGGTTGACTGTCCTGTCTAGGGGGTGGCTGGAAAGGTTGAAGCTGAAGTGGAGGTAGTAGGCACTCATGGGGTCCCACCCTCATCAAAAATGAGGGTCGCGGGTGGCAGGTATGATGCAAACCCCAACTTGTGGGTGATTTTTTAAATAATAAAGGTTTTATTTAGGGCAGGGACTCAGAAAGGCAACTTTTTTTTTCCAGATTACATTAATAAATGAAGTCCTTAAAGCTTGTTTCTCTTTACCCATACTGCTTTTGAAAACTCTGCTTCCTTCTCCAAGCAAGATATTAGAATATACCTCAATTTAAAACCTGGTCTTAAAAACCACCTCTGTTTTAACATACATGTATACATTTACGAATTAATTTGAATTTATTAATTGATAGCTTAGACTAATATTTATTCATATTTAGAAGTGTAACTGAATTTAAATATATCTTCAGGTTAATATCAAAGTGTCTTGGCAATGTACCCAGATTAGTCATTGATAGTCAATTAACTTTTTGTTTCCTGTGGAAAAGTTAAATAAAAGCAGAAAGCTCATCTATTTTTAGAAATAATCACTGTAATTTAATTAGAGGATGGAAGAATATAAATACTAGTTTAAAACCTCAGAGGGATGTCCTGATTTTCACTGCCATGGAAAAGATCTTTTTTTTAATGAATGTTTGTGAATATCTAGGATGTATTTTCATACCAAACTGTTATAGCTAAAGTAATCTAACTGATTTGCTAATTCTGCATTTACTTTCCCTTATACTTGAGGAGTAAGTCAATGCAGTGAGTAACCCTCATTCTCTCTTAGCTTTTAGTGTTTATGTTTGATTTTTTTCCTTATCTATATTTCATGTTGATCAGATAAGAGCTGACCTGAGGAGCAAGCCCAGTGATATGTCGCATCCAATAAGGTATTGCTGACAGTACAAGATGTACAAAAAGGAGGTACAAGTACCTGGCAGAGATTATTATAGAATGACTTGATGACAGAGGAAGTTTCTTAATACACAATATTTTATGGTTTACTCATTCCCCCTAAGTTTTTAGAGCCTCTGTGGCTAATATACTCAGTTATTTAGTTTTTGCATGCTTGTTTTTCTAATCTTTGAAAGTATTGCAGTCTGATAGACTTCTTCCTTGCAAGACATTGTATTTGACGGTTTAAATATTGCTATTAAGCCAGCTACTGTATACTATATATTCTGACCTCCATCCTAAACTTTCCTCTTGAAACCTATGCATATAGGTTTTTCTTACTTTTAAAGCCCTGGTCTATGACATTGCACTTTTTTTTTTTTTTTGTGTGGTAGCTGATATTCGTAATCCCCGTCTCAAAGAGCAACTAGTTCTGAGAACTGGGAGAGCTTTATCTGTTTGCAATTTTTTAAAATGCCAAATGGAGAGTTAATGTGAAGAGTGCCATACTTTTTTCACATGTGTCTGTCTGCGTTAATAAACTGGAATTGGCAAAAAATCCAAACCCCAAGACTGTAGTAATGTTAGAGGTGGCAAGGTTTCCCTTTTGGGGAGAATATAGGCAAGGATTAAGTGACTACATTTTCTTTTGGAGCTCTTACTGCATGCAGTTCAGTTGCATACTGGAGTGCAAAAATCGTGGTTGGTCTAATTGGACACTGATCTGTTCCTAGAAATTTGCTTAAGATATATTCTAAGTGACATTTGTTATTTCTGAAAATATCATACAAGGTATACATATCCATATTATAAGTTACTTTTGATTTAATCAGTTTTTCTTTGTTCTGGAGAGCATGGTTAGGATAATTATATATGTAATTTCTTACTGTTTTCTGGAAGGCTCTGGTCTCCACTACCTGTACTTCAGGCTTAATAGCTCTAACCTCAGTGACAAAATGAGAGACAAAGAGGAAGATCTTAAAAAGCACAAACAATAGCTAATCAAGCACAATAATGATGCAAAGCTCATTTTCTTGTTTATGTAATCTGTCTGTGCCAAACCAGGGCCTGATTCAACAGCTCTCTTAGTGGCTGGCAGTTTAATGTACTATCCAGCTCAAAATTTTCTTACACAATAAAACTTATCTTCTATTAAAAACTTGGAGACAGAATTATTCAGTAGTCTACAGCTTTTTGCTCTCATGTCTGTGGTAGATTATTTTGATCCTTTTAACCAAACAGCCTCCCCTCAAATTATTGGTCCTTACCAGATCTGTCAGATAAGTATCTGCATAAATATGATAAGCATTCATGAGAAAATTCTATCCATGCATTATCTGCTTGCAGTAAATCCAGGTAAAATGTCATTGTGCTGATATGATGTAAAAATGCACAGAACGGTTTATTTCTGTAGCTGTAAGATATAAAAGTGCCATTAGGGAAGTAATAGAATTCATGTCAACAATTATAAATACTAAATTTTATTTAGGAGCTTGATAGTTTCCTCTTGCAGAACATTTCTAAAAAAAATGGAAGTTTAGAGAGAGGAGAAAGCTTTTCCCCATCCTACTTTGCTTTGTGGGAAAAAAATAGATTTGCAGTTTTGGTGGATTTTTAGGTGCTGTGTTTTGTACCTCTCCTTCACCACTAGTCTCTTTGACACCCTGTAACATGAAAAGTTGAGATTTCCTTGGCCTTTAGTGTGGGATTCCAGTGCTCTAGGGAAGCTGAGACCCTTGTGCCCAACCAATCTGTCAGCATCCCATTATGGGGACCCTTCACGGAACTGTCCTGATGGATTGGAGGGTGGTTCAACTGACTTATCCAGGGAAATATGCCAACAGCATAAGGGAGACCCCTTTATTCAAGTGTATTACCCACTACTGGCATCTGCTAGTGCCTGGGAAGGACCACCACTAACAGTTTATGGAATAACACTTTTTATTAATATGAAATTGTGACAGGTTCAAGTTCAAGGGTTACTGGTGATAGTATCTGACTGCAAAAGTGTATTCAAGCAATACACAGACAAACTTCTAATGCCCAATCAAAGTATGCAGCATGCATAGAGTGTGGTTCTTACTCAGTAGGTGTCCCTATGGGGAAGAAGATAGCCTCAACCTGTTGACTGATCCCAACACTTACTATGGAGTCTTCCTGAACTTTTCCCCTATTCTCAACTTACTTTTATTCTATTTCTTTATGTTTAGGTGGAGTTTAAGTGACTTAATTAATAAATACCTTTGTTGCTGATTGGTGTAAAATTCTCTCGCTTCTCTTTGTAAAGATACAGTAAAAAAAAATAGAGAGCACATGCCCAGTGCAGAGGTGGTTAACTTTGGGATGGAGGTGTGCGTTAATATTACAATTAGGTTTTCATGAACCAACTTCATCCAAGGAAAGAGATTTTGCCACAGTTGTTGGTTCAGCAGCAGGACATCTCCTATCGCCCTCGGCTGACAGGTTCTGTGTGGTTTTATCAGCTGCGGAGTACCATCAAATTCCCCTTCCTGCAAGGATTTCTACAGAGCCTGACCTACAGGTGCCTCCACTCTGCTCCACCCTCTGTTCCACCTCCCTTAGCAGATACTGTTGTATGGGGAATCATCATGGAGCTGCCAACCATGTTCCATCCGGGGAGTAGCAGCTGTACTTTACCCTATAAATTCCATATAATTATAACTTCTGTTAGGATGTGAATATAACTTCTCAGTTTCCTCTAATTTTACCCCCAGCCATCTTCCACACCCCATCTTGATGCTTTTACTGCTCTTGTCTTATGCTAGTCTGTACCTTTCCTAACAAAGTCTCTGCCAATGTCTGTGGAACTTATTAATCTCTTTTTTACATTCTATGTCTGTTTCCTATATCCATAATCAGAATTATCTACCCTAACTGTAAACTTGTGGAGATAAGTGCTGTTTCTCCTCAGGGCACTATCACAGTCTTGGTTGGGTCCACAGTACTGCTACAGGGCTGTGCGATAATGAAGATTAATGACTCCACAAAAATCCTATTACTACAGCTGGCTTGACATGTCTCAGTGAACATTTCATCTGTAAATGCTGATTCAGAGAGTTCAAAATGTGTCACTAGAACCATCTTCAAACTGAACCTCCGAACTGCTGTCTGGATTCTACCAGTCTGCTCTGTCTCTGTCCCTGCCAGCTGCCCAAAACCTCAGTTTCGTTTCCCCACTGCTGTGATACTGCCATGCGCTCATCTGTTCTGCTCTTACAATGGCACATCATCTCAGACATCTCACTGACCAACCACTGAAACCTTGCGGTTTTGCTCAAGAGGCAGTACATTTTTTCTCTCTCTCTTTGCAGTAGAGAGTACAGAGTGCATATTTCAGTGTAAAATACCTTCTCTGCTATGCTTTTTGCTTTGTACCAACGCCTATACAACAAACATATCTGGTCCAGACTTCTGCCCAGGATAATAAGCAGTGTTTGTTTCCAAAGGGACAAGTGGGTTTGTGCTGATTCCAGTATACTATAAAATCTGGTGCTGATTCATTCATCAACATGCATGGAACCAGGTCAAGAACCAGCTTAGAACAGACTCTAGAGTGTTCCCCAGAGCCTGGGCTGGAGGTTGAATTAATCCAAATCCAAGCTCCCAGCAATTCAGTTGGGCCAGATGAAGTGAGGAAGGTAGAGATATAGAATTACAGAGTGTGATGCAGTGATCCATGAAAAGTTAGGTCCACCTACAGGCAGTGTGAACGCTTTGACCCTAAGTGAAAACCAGTGATACAGGTGTAAGACATGGAAATCACAGGGCTCTTGTTTGAAAGTTTGCTTTTGGACATTCTCTTCACCATAAAAACATGGTTAACATAGTCTGAGGAACTCTGGCAGACCAAAAGTAATATGCTTTGGAACCATGGCAGCAGCTTTGAACTGATAGGTAATACATAGGTAAAAAAATATGGAAAAAATTTCTGTGACTTCCCCTGTGACTTTATTCTAGAATGAAAGTTTTGAATTCTTCCAGGACAGACTTTCATTTTTCTTGGAAAGGTAGTAGTTCATAAGAATTCTTTTCTGATGACACTTTATGGTGTATCTGATATCTAAGTGCTGAAAAATACTCCTGAGCCATTTGCCTTCAAAGTTAAATTTGTGCATGAAATATCTGCAGTGAGTAGTGAGTTGAGCAATAAGGAGTTTCCATTGGTAGAAGTGTTTTGAGAGGTGAAATACACTGTATGGTCCTAGTACTTAAAATTCTCTCCGAGTTAAGGTTAGGAATCAAATTTCAAAGTTAACTTCTGCTATGAATACTTGTGCAATTAAATTTTAAATGTATGTTTGCTCATGTGGATTTGTTCATTCATTCAGTTACAAAGGAGAAATATTATCAAAGCTTTCAGCTGAATAAAATATTCCCCTAAAATCTCCAGTAGGGAATAACTAGAAGAGAAATACTGCCTGCTGTATCACAAATAATTTCTGAAATATAAGGACTCATAATAACACATTGAATTATTTCAGATTTATATTTTAAACAAAATATCTTTTATATTTAAAGAGTAGGAGAAACACTGACAAGTTGTTTTTGTAATTTTTCCTTTGTAAATATGCTTTAACATAGTTTCATTCAGAAATCAGTGCCTCTTTGTTCCCAAGAAATACATCAGATAGAATTACATCAGAATTTAAAAGAAAATTAAGAAGATACACAGACTACATTAAGAACTGCAGTAACTGCACTGAGGAGTTTATGTTCTGGTTGACCTCTGGTCAGAAAAGCACTGATATATTAAGATGTTTTTTCTATATATACTTGATAATATGATGTTAACTGGTTAATTAAAGGTATCTACTATTTAGATACTAAAGGAAACCTGTAAGAGAGAACTTTTTAGAGAGTGATCAGCTTGATGACTCATTGGTTCCACTTGATAAGAAAGTGTCCTCTCTGATGAGTAAACCACCTTCAGAGTAATGGAAGATTTTCAAGGAAAGTTTAGATCCACAAGAAAATTTTATCAATTCTAAGATCAATGAGGCTCTGCAAGAGTTTTTAGGAAAATCTTATTCAAACTGTTCCCTAAGGGATGGTAAATCAGATGTTAAATGTACCTGAGAGGGGAAAAGATATTGTCTCAGATGAGGCGCTGTTGTGCTTTAACCTGGCAGGCAGCTAAACACCACACAGCTGTTCACTCACTCACTTCCTGGTGGGATGGGGGAAAGAACTGGAAAAAAAAAAGTAAAACTCATGGGCTGAGATAAAGACAGTTTCATAGGGCAGAAAAGTAAGGGCAAATAATAATAATGATAAAATAGTATACAAAACTAGTGATGCACAATGCAGTTACTCACTATCCACTGACTAATGCCCAGCTTGTCCTCAAGCACCAGCCTTGGCCATGCCTTGGCCAACTCCTCCCAGTTTTCTTGTTCAGCACAATGACATATAGTATGGAATTTTCCTTGTGTCGGTTTGGGATCAGCTGTGCCAGCTGTGTGCCCTTCCAACTTCCTGTGCACATCCAGCCTGCTCGCTGGTGAGTTTGGCTGAGGAGCTGAAAATTCCTTGACTTAGCAGTAACTAAAACATCAGTATGTTATCAACATTATTCTCATCCTAAATTGAAAACACAGCACTATACCACCTAATATGAAGAATATTAACTTTATCCCAGCCAAAACCAGGACAAGCATCTAAAAAGGTGGTTTTGTTCTCAGCACTTCTGAATTTAATATTTAAAGAATGAAAATCAAAGTAATATTTTGAGTTCAGCAGTAATTCAGACTTTTTCCTCATCTGCAATACCAGTGAATACTCAATCTCTTACAAGCACTATTCATCTCAAACATTATGATATATTCAGAAGCATTACCAAAACATATCAGAAATTCCTGGATAAAAAACAAGAAGCTTTTTGCTATTGTGGCTATTTTATTTTTAAATGAATGCAGTTTTATTTTCTACAACAACCATCTCTTTAATTTTTATTCTTTATAACAATCCCCATTTGACAACTGTTTTGTTTTCTGTGACATAAATGAATGCTATTGGAAAGTGGTCTTGCTGTTGAGTGCAAGAATTACAATTTAGCCATTGTTCAGTTAAAAAAAAAATGTCCATCCCAAATTATTTTAAAAATCTGTTAATACTATGAAAAAAAAGTTTAAAATGACATTTTAAACTAAAAATCTATTTATTCAAGCAAGCACCTTACCATTTTCTAGTCCATATTTCATTAATTAATGTGAAGTGGGTCCAACTTCCTGAAAACTGTCACATTTCTTTAAAAACGCTACACAAAACCCCTGTACATACACATGTGTGGATTAGAAATGTCAGTCTTTATGTAGCAGACACATCTTATTTTCATTTTCCATATGAGCAAATTTGCTCCCCAGAGAAGTGGTCACAGCACCAAGCCTGACGGAGTTCAAGAAGCATTTGGACAACACTCTCAGACACATGGTGTGACACTTGGGCATGGTCTTGTGCAGGGCCAGGAGTTGGACTTGATGATCCTCGTGGGTCCCTTCCAACTCAGCATATTCTGTGATTCTGCTCCTTACTTATGAATTAATTTGATAACTTTTGGCATATGTAGTTTTAATGTACTAACAAAACCTAGATATATTTGGCATATAATTGCATTTTTGTTTTTGCATGAATCCCTAAGACTCATTTACCTCTTTTGGTTTGAATGCAAGTGTCTTTGAGAAGGTACAACTTAATATTCAGGAAGCATCCTCAACTGTATCAAAAGGCAAAACAAATGACTACAGTATACAGCAACAAGGTGGCCTTTATTTGCAGCAATTAGCTAGAAGCCCTTTATGAAGTGAAAATTGTACAGCAATACTGAATAAGGAGTTCAGAATTAAGAATCATTGCAGGCCCAAACACTCTGTCCTCAGCAATTGCTTAATGTTGCTTAAATTGAATAATTGTAGGAATGTAACTTTTAAAATCAAAATGAAATAAGTTTTTTTTCTTGTTAGTATTTACTGCAATGCTATTATGATTTTCATGTGAAACATTTATTTAAAGACTAATGTAAATATCTATTCAGCTGCGTGTAAGTAACCTTGTATCAGGCAATAAGAAGCTGAGCAGTTTTCTTCTGTTACATCAAATCTGTTTTGCCTATGATATATGCATGGACAGAGATACCCAACAGAAAAAGTTGAGAAGACATAACGGAGAGGGGTTTCAGGGAGTTGGAAGTGAGACCATGACATTTGGAAGAGTAAGTAATAAATTGTGACTGATTAAATGAAAATTTCTTTAAGAAGAAAAAAACCCTTATCTTCCTCCAGGTTCCTCTATGACATAGAGTTAAGGAGCTTGCTGTTGTCTAAATTTTATGCCATGTTTAATTTCATATTCTATGTCATGCTCTGCTTCTGACTTCAAGACAAATAGTGTATTTTAATCATACTTCTTAGAAATATGGAAGACAAGTCTGAAGTGAAGGCTTTATTAACCTGCTAATTAATGTTGTTGGCAGCTGAAGGTTGCAATGTCTGTGAGATATTTGCATAGAAAATGTAGATGTACTGGTACTTGTGAAAAGTAGAGAGGGAAGAGAGGGAGAAACATCTTTTCACTATCCACAATACTATTATGAAAATAGTTACTCCCGTGTTTCTCTGGAATTATTAATTCTGATAGGACTAGAAATGTAGCTGTGAACATTTTATTACCAGCTATTACCAGCAAAAGAACACTCCTGAGAAAAGGTTTGGATCAATTTGTAGGTTTTAAATGCCTCAAATTATGAACATGAAGTACGTTAGCTTTCACTTGTACAAATCATCACTATATTTTCCTCTGCCTTAAGGGGCAGAATATTGTGGTTCCTCTTGATTTTAGCAACTAGCCTGCTGCTATGTGATCCTCCATCTATGGCACTCATCCTGATGTTTCTGTATTTTTTTCTTTGAGGTGTATAAAATTCTGCCATTTATAAGAGTTGGCTTGAAATAGGGAATTTATTCTCTATGGCTAAGCCTGTAGGATACCAACTTTACTGTGCAGTATTTGATACAAACTGAACTTTTCTTCTTTTACAAGACATACAGAAGGTTGTAGTTAATGATGGTCTTGTCATTTTGCTGCCCAGCTGTGACGGGCAGGGATTAGCTACAGGTTAAATCAGAGCTCAGAGAAACACAAGCTCTTTGGCTTCAGATATTCTCCAACTTGCTGTGCCTGTTACTGATGACTTAGTTGTTTCAGCAGTTTCTGGTTTCTATCAAATCTCCAGGAAGTTATTGAACTTTTGAATGTGTCATATCCTTAATAAAAGGCAAAAGGTCTTCTGCAGCATGTGATGCCTGCTGGGATGTCATAGAATGGTTTCGGTCAAACTAACTAATTGTCCAAACCTGTGAGGCTTTACCTGTTGAATCAGAGTAACCCCCCAAAAAAAGCAAAAAACAAAACCCCAAGAAAAAAAACACCTTCTGCTAAAAATTTTCCCCTTTGTTCTATTTTTAAAAACATGGAGGACTTACAAGAATTTTTAAATAGCTCAGAATACTTTCCACACAGTTTTCACAATTAATAAATGAATTAATCAATTAATAAATGAATTAATCAATTAATAAATTGTCCATATCACAATAGTAAAGTCTGCTGGAAAAAAAGCATCTGAATCACAGCATAAAATTCAAAATTTTTTGGAGTTGAATATGTAGCTAAACTAATTAATGGATTGTATGAAGATCTAGCCATGGTTTTTAAAGAAAGGTTTCTCCAAGTATTGTCCTTAATTTGAAAGATGTCTGTTGGTTTCAAAAAAGGAATCACACATCTACTGCAAACCTCTTGGAAACAAGGGTGACCAAGAGAATGGTAACACTGAGATTAGCTCAGTTGGTTAGAGCATGGTGCTGATAACACCAAGACTGTGGGTTTGATCCCTTTATGGACCATTCATTTCAGAGTTGGACTTGGTGATCATTCTGGGTCCCTTCCAACTCAGAATAATTAATAATTATGTTAAGTACATATACACCTTTTGAAGACTGAGTCATATACATCATCTTTTAGTAATGGATAGGAATTCTAGGAATAGGAAGGAATTAAAGAATGCCAAAGACATTCTTGCCAAAGACTACACAGATACTACCTTTTCATTATCAGTCTTATTGTACTGGACAGCAAAAGATCTCTTTTGAGAACTCCATAATAATTAACTGTGTGACTAAAAGTATTCTTCTGAGAAATTATATAGTAGTCTATATTTCTTCGGAATACATTGGGAGGGTCTTCATTCCAACAGCTTTACCTAGACAAAGATATGCACTATAAATGTATATAACTAAGATTTACAAGTGCTCCACAGATCTTGTCTGCATTTTCCATGGCAAATTTCAAGTGCAGCATATCTTCTTGTTTTGTAAACATAAGTAATTGCACTTGAATAAAATAATTAAGCCAATTCCTGCTAGGAAGAGGACGAGTATCCGATGTTCAGTTTAAGTTGGTATGGACCTGTTAGACTAGTTTCTGCTGCTAAATTTGCAAGACTGGGTTGCTCACACTGTCCTGTCTGCTAATGTTCTTGGTAGATCAATTCATCCACCTGAATTTCATATAGGGATCACTACTGAAATGCCATGAAAATTGAATTTTCAGATTTGCTCATCCTCAGTAAGCCATCAATTTTGGCTGACTTTTTTTTCAGTTGAGAAGGTCAATTATGCTCCAAAGCATAATATTGCTTTACAAGCTTAAAATATGAAAACAACTGTTTTAATGGTAACAGTACATGGGATCAGTGGATGTCCTATGAACTACTTATACAAAACTAGTAGTCTTGGTTTATTCTGTTCAAGGGGAATAGGTTGAAGGAGAAGTAGCCTTTTAATTTCAGTGGTGTTCCCTGGTGAGGATCTGCTTATCTATAGCTTAGCCAGTTCCCAAAAGATTGAAGCCAAGCAGAGTTCTATTTGGATGAAAGCTGGAAAAAGAGAGATTAAGAGGACTGAAGTATTTCTCTTTTTATCTTGGTTTCATGTTGCAGTCACAAGCTCACTGGTAAAAGGAGCCAGAAAAACAAACCTATAGGTACATACAAACAACAGTTCAGTAAATATGAGCATTAAGTATTAGAAAGTCACATCAATTCGCAGCATTAACTAAAATCTATGTTTCTGAGGTTTTACTGGGTAGATTTATACACTGTAGCATGCAAACTCTGTAGGGTTGTTTGTACATTTTTATAAGGAGTGTTGTAAATATCCTGACTTGGGAGAGAACAGTCTAACTAGACCTTGCAGAACACAGAGAAGTCAAATGGACAAACATAGTTTTGGAAAGGCAGGTAGATTCAGTGATGGGATAGTCTTCCTTACACAAGGAGTTGGGATTCTTCTGCTTTTGTCTCTGATTCATCTTCCACATCTTCTAAGACCACTGTGTACAGGATATATACAATTCTGTTATGAACTATGCACCCATCCACTGACAAAGAGCTAATGTGTCTCTGGAAATTAAGTTTTTGTACTCTGTGGCAAGAATAATCTGGTGAAAAGCTTTCTGAGATACCAATCTTTAACTCTACAGTTGTTTCTCTAGAGGAAAAAAAAAAGAGTGTACTGTAAAAAGAGGCTCTATCTTTCTCACTATTTCCCTGTTGTTTAATCCTAACCATGAACCCAGACAAGCAGAAGTGTCCAATATTGCTCATCAGTTTTTGGAAATTGGATGGCCTTATTCTATATGCTCAAAAAAAGACATTTCCCAATTTTCTACTAGGAAAATCTCACTAAAATCTAAATAGTTCTAATCACAAATGTTAACTACAAAGACAATGATGTAGTACTTTATAATGTAACATAGATGATATTTTCAAGTGAAATTGCGTTTGATATGAAATTTTATCGTATCTAGGATTGGTTCTAGGTCTTAATCCAAACACTCTTTGGTCTACTACAAGCTACCAGTTGTTGCTTTTTATCTACTCTCACCTTTCTCTGCTTTCTGGAGGTGCTTGCCCGTGTGTTAACTTTGGTTCTAAACTACCAAGATCTCCTGACTCTAATTGTCACCTATTAATCATGAAGGAAATCGATAACCTGATAGTGGCCACTTGTAAAGAGACTGACAGAATAAAAGAAGTTAACTACTAATACAAAAAGAGTGTTTTTTGTTTCTTGATTATCTCAGTGAAGTCATACCTATCAGCAAGAATTGCTCTAGAAGATAAAACCCATTGCTGTGGGCTGGCATCTTGTTCCTTGGCTGTTGCATTTGCTCTAATTCTAATCTGATAGCTGGAAAATGAAGCAAATTATCCTACTTTCTGCCTAATCTGAGAGAAAGCTCATATCCAAGATGATGCTTCAGAGGCAGAAAAATTTGGTATGTTCCTGTGAAGCCATTACCTTATTGCTAATCTGCATTTAATGTCTCTGATCTCTTCACTGGCCACAGCAGATGCTGTTGGGTTTTTTTACTAGAGTGTCAGGGTGTGCATCATGCTGAGAAAGCACAAATGCTGGTGTTTGATTATTCCTTTCCCTTTTGATGCCCTTTGATTTCAAAAAACAAACCAAGTTGCTGTCAAGTCTTTTCTTTGATTTTATGTTGTTTCTCAGGCTGGCTTGCTGCTTCTCAGAGTAAATTTCAAGACAGATTGGTTTGCAAAAAGTATTTCTGTGGAAAGACAGTTGTAAGAGACTGCTGTGTTTTAATTTATAGTGATTTTTTGCTCTTTTTTTACCTTTTTTAGTGATGCTTTTTTGCATCACATAATGAGATTATGGGAGCTGAAGTCTCCAGGTTTTTTTTTGTGGTTGTTACCCAAGCTTCACAGCAGTGTATAGAAAGAACTGTGTGTTGCGATGGAGGTTCCTTAAAGTCAATAATTCAGTCAGGGTGTCTGTGCTGTTTCTGTAGTGACAGAGTGTAGTGCCTGGCCAACACACCAAGAACACCAAGGCAGATCTGCATCTTACTGCCTGCTGTTCGTGTTTCTTAACCTTGAGGACCCCTATACTTATTGGGTGTAAGTATTTCTGTCTTAGAAATCAGGTAGATATTCCTGGTGTTTTTTGGTTTTTGTTTGTTTGGTTTTTAGGTTAAACTATTAGGACGTAAAGTTTCTTTTAAGAGGAAGCAAACAAAACCAGGTGTGTTTAGAAAGTAAAACTGTGTTATACATGTAGTATTCAGTTTTCTGGAGAAGTCTCTTGACAGGCCAACCAATGTCAAACTTTGTTTTTTAATTTCTTAATAATAATAATAATAATCTATTAATACACTGAGGAATCTTGGATAGAAGACTGCTTGTGCTCTTAACTATATATTAGTGTAAGTGGTTCAGAATGATAAAATATTAAACAGTGTTTCTCGAGACATGTGTTAACCTCGTTTTTAGTGGCTGATATCAGTGCTGAAGAAATTTGAACCAGTGTAATTTACTCACTTTCAGACTGGAAAGGGGAAAAGAAAACAGTGATTCCATGCAGAGAGTATTGATGCAGAAGAGCTACATTTTTTATTTATTTCTTTGGTCTCTCAAAGAGAATTTTATTGTATTTTTCTTTTTATATCCTGCTTTCATTTTTTATCTTTCATCTCTTGCCCTAATATCTATTACAAGCAAGCATATTGACACAGGTGCAACTGATTTTTACTAGATTGGGTATTTCAGTGACACCAGCTGTCACTATGGTAAATCTGTCAGTCCTTAAAGGTAAAAGAATGGTTCCAGTACTCTTAGTTATCAAGGTAATGAGTTTCAGAGGTAGAAAATATAAAAAACCCATGCAGTGGTTAGCCCTCAAATTTTCATCTTCAGATAAAAAAGTTTAATTAACCGTTATCAATTGCACATTGTGTCAGTGAATACATTTTGTCTTGTGGTGATGTGCAAAAACCTGCTATCCTAAGTAGTCTCAGAGCTAAGTCTTGCACATCAGAATAGAGAATGTTTGTTGGGATGAAATTACAGTGGTCAAAATTCATTTTTGGCACATAGCAACATTGTTGTTGAATTATAATTTTGACCACGTTGGTCTACAGTGTGTGGCCAGAAGTTAATACTTCTCTGATTCTCTGCAACAAAGAATAATAAGACAGGATGGACATGGGCAGCAAGTGGATGTAATTATGACTCTAGTGACAAAAACAAAGCCGCAGTATAGAAGATCAAATTGGAGAAGTCAATAGCTTGTGTAAGTTGTTGATAACCAGTACTTCCAGACAGTAACATTACAGACAATTTCTAAGTAATCTTGTGTTCTACTTTGTATCTTTTTGCTCTTCACATGAAGCTGATGAATGATGATTTGGAAGAAGTGAGATTTGCTTGGTAGCATTCTTGATTGGCCAATTTTTTCTGCTGTCACTCTGGAATAAGACAGCACATCTCTTAACTAATGGATCTGATAGATATTCTGACAATCCATTCAAGAAAGATAAACTGCTGAGA
Source organism: Corapipo altera (assembly GCF_003945725.1). NCBI lineage: Eukaryota > Metazoa > Chordata > Aves > Passeriformes > Pipridae > Corapipo > Corapipo altera. The sequence continues at coordinate 4,219,585 of NW_020884876.1, read as the reverse complement.
AGAATTCACAATTTACCTAAATAAATACTGGTTCAAATATTAAACTTATCAGAGAATATTTTTTATTGAAACTAAAACCTAGCTAATAATTGTGAACTTCTGTATGAATTAATAATACAGAAACTTGGAAACTTGCATATTTAAGTGACATACTCTTCATTCTTTAAACTCTTCCAGTTTGCTTGAATTCGAGTTACTCAACCACCAGTTTGTACTACTGTATCTGTGGATGCTCCTACACCAATCTAATCTTTCATGGGCTTCAGACCATGAAACTTCAATATACTATAAATTATAAAAATAATCTCTTTTCAGAATATAGATTAATGAGTTTGTAGCACTCCTTCCAGAGAGTAGTAGCTCAGAATTGAAGGCTCCTAGCAGTCAGGCTGCCTGTGCAGTCTTGGGTACCTTCTGTGTTTCTTACATGTTTTGTCACTCACACCTCTGTTTTTCTTATACTTCTTTCAACAGCTCTAGCTATCCTTCTCTTCTCCTTTTTGACCTGTTCATTTTTGTTGTCTGACTTGCATCATTCCTGTTTCTGTTCTGTTCCTTCTCTCTAACCCAGCTCAGTACATTAAGATTACTACTTTTGAGGATGGAGACAGATACTCTCCAAAGGGCTGTAACGCCTACGAGTCTGACCTTTCGAAGGTCTGTATTATGCTCTGTTTCTCACCTCTTCACACCTGTGCTGCAAAATTCAGGCATTGCTTCCTTTCTGTATTCTCTCTCTGTGGGAAGTACAACAATGCAGAAAAATAGAACGATAGCCATGTACAGGTCTGTAAGTGGTTTATTTGTTAATAAAACCAAAATTGCAATATATGTATGTTCTTTGAACAGTATATTATTTACCTATGTGCAAACTTTTTTTACATTTGTATGTGTTACAAGTTCATTTGATAAATATACATTTGTATGGGATTTACACCTGTACAATAAGAGTTGAATGATTGTGAAATATTGTGAACTGCATGCACAGAAATAGAGAATGTTTGGCTCACACTGCAACAAAGATGACTAGAAGGAAGAATAGAGGAGTTCTGCACACATTTACATGTTTTCATTTAAAGCTCTTGACTGATTTTGGTTACTCGTTTTTTTAATTTAGTAATATATCTCCATAGATAGATCTTCTATTGCAAATATTTTTGTAAAGCTTTTCCTTTAAGTACTTCTCTTTGGACTACTTGATAGCAGAAGCTTGTTACTAGGATTTTTATCATTTTATTGCTAGAGATAGATGTTAGTAAGTTTTAAGAAATACTTCTGGGAAGTTTTTGGGTATGAAACTGTCCATCTTTAAAGGTATGTATACTTATAGTTCTTTATTATACTTCATAAATGGCTATGGAAAAGTGCAGTGACAAAAATGGAGAAGTAGCAACATTTTCCTAATTTATTGAAGATAAATATCTCATTAGTGAAGAACAATGTTTTTAGCTGTCAAGTCATGTTCTTGGCTGGTGTAACATGCACAGCTCAGTCTCTATCTTCACTTTTCTCTCTAGAGTTTATTAATTTCATTTTTAGACACTTACAACTTTTTTTGTATTGTAGCCAGGGAAATTTGTATTTCAGCCCCATGCCTCTTGGGCCCTCTTCTGTAGGGATTTAAATAGCTCAGCATGTTAGTCAGGATAATGTTGGTTCTTGAATTCTCATTTACACTGTCAGAAGTAAGCAGTATTTTTTTTTTAATATTTCAGCCTTCGCTCAAAATAAATTTAGTAGGTTAATAGGAACTAAGCCTAGTAGAGGCATTTTAAACAGGCTTTCCTTTTCTCTCTAACGTGTCCTAGTTCAGAAATATCATGCATCTTTTTATATAGAGTTCATTTACCATGTCCAGCCTGTCTTTCCTCACAATATATGTCATTTTCATAGATTTTTTTTTCTTAGCTTTTATTCATAGCATAGAATTTTTCTTGTTTTCTTTTCATTCCTGGTAGAAACTTGGTCTTGCAGCTGGCACAGTTCATAGTGACCTGAAAGCCTGTCATATAATCCGAACAAGAAAAAACACCCCACTTTAAATAACTTTTACAATAATACAATAAACCTGTGTGAAAAGGGGCACTCTGAAATACTTGCCACTTGCTGCTTTGACTGTACTCATGAGTTTTAAAATCAATTTTCCTTATCATTGGTGTTTGAAAAGCTCATGGCAGGTAAATTTGCCTTAGGAATTAAAATATACGTGAAGCAAATTAACAGGTTCACTTGTTTCCCACTTACAGTCAAGACAGTGTTTTGTGGGTTTTTTAGAGACAACATATACTGTGTTTATTGATGTGTGGTTTTTCTCTGATTTTTATTTTCAATTTCTCATAAATTACTGTGTCAAGTATTTACAGAGTTCGCAGAGTTATCAGCTAAAACAATATTAGTTAAAGACAGGGAAACTTAAGAACATAAAGTTTAGAACTGTCTGTGCAAACTGGGTTAAACTACCACGATAAAAGCTTCTGCCATGGTCCTGGTTTCTGAGGAGACTAACAAAAAGAATATGTTTATCTATTTTTTACACTTTTTTGGTCTCTATGTAAGATGAAAATATTAAAATAACTAAATATGGAGTTTCCAATGTAAAAAGTCATTTGCCTTTTCATTTTACACTTTATTCAAAAAGGCTGGGAATGGAGTTTTACCTCTTTCTAAACCCATTTCTATTAGTTAAAAGTAATTTTACATTGTCAATACAGAAAGATCCACTCAGACCCCTTAGGATCCTAAATACCTTAGTTCATAAACGTAAGTCAGAAGTCCATATGCAAAATTTTTAGACAGGAATTATAAATATTCTTATTTCTTTTTTTTTTCCCCTAGTGCATTCACTTGTTTGTCTGGTTCAAATTTCCATTCTAATGTTGTATTGATGCTGGGCTTCATCTTGCGGACATTTCGTTGAAGTAAAGAATTTGTACAAGAGTCTTAAACAGCACTAAAGCACTTCTGTTGCCATCTCCATGGCAAATCTGCTGAATGAATTTCAGCAAGCATGAGTTTACTCCACAGGTAGACAATAATTTTTAGAATCTGAGTAAGAAGCAACAGCATTTAAAAACAGTGATGTATTAAATTAATTTCACTTACTGCAGCTGCTACCGAACATGGTAGCAGGGCTAAAAAAAATATTAATTGGATTACTAAAAGAAAGACCATTCTGACTCTGGTTTTTGGTGGTTTTTGTTTGTTTGTTTGTTTGTTTTTATTATTTCTTCTGTCATTCTGCATGGTCTTGATTTCTGTTTGGAAAGCTGCAGTATGGAACTCCCTATGAAACAGAGCTGTCTGTCTGAGATATCTTAAATGCATTAAAAATATTCAAGCAGAAAACTGATTTTGCTCAGCAGGATTTAAAGGGCATTCCTAAGAAAATAGAAATTTCTAAATTTATCTAATTTTATGTTGAAGTAAAACCATATGTCACAAAGATGATAACATACCATAGTTATCAATATCAGAGCTTTTCCCTTTATTCCAGTTTAGTTAGCTTAATATGGGGAAATTTATTTAATAAATCTACAGAGACAATGATTCACTTGTTATCCTTTATTTACATTTGGAACAGGATGATTTTCATAGGCACTAGATATCCACTAATCCTAATAAAGTCAGCACAAGCTTCAGGTGTTTTATACTGCTGAAAGTAGGGCCACAGTGGTTTAGAGAAAAATATATAGCAAGCCTGTTTTAAAATACAGTATAGGACAGTGTTGTCAGATTCTGATAGACAGCTAGCCAAAAGTCTTATGCAGACTAGCAGCACATTTAATGAGTTATATCCATCTATAATAATTCTGAAGTCCAGAAAACTTAGTACATAAATTACTTTGGTTTGCATGCTTTGCAAAAAGTATTTTAAAAATCCAGGAAAAAAATGTATTCCACAGCTAAGAAGTTAGAACAAATAGCTTAAGAAAGTCTTCTGGCTACTTGCCAAGAAAATCTTTAAACCTTCACATTCCATGTCTGTTTTTAGCAGATGAGGTTCAGCTCTTGTTTGAATTGTGTTTTCTGCTCTGAAGTGCTTGGCACTTCAAAAAATATCACTTCCTAGTCTCTCAGTGTTTCTGTCCATGGTGTGTGTGGAGTTGCGTTTGTAGACATTCAAGACAAAATTAAGCTTTTCCTTTTCAGTTTACTGCATTCATTTGGCAATCTTAAGAAGAGAAAGCATGTTCTTTCTCTACATTGTCAGTAGTTTTTTAATTTTCTCTGGATCAGAGTGAAGGAATTTAAGTTGCATAATAGTCTCTACAAATAAAAGAAATACCCTTAAGACTGAGCTGTGAATCTTCTGTTGCCTGCAATTCTGACCATGTACTTCACTCTGGATATTTCTGTAACTGTGGAAAGCTGACAATCCCTTTTAAAATGAGAGCACCTCTGGTTATATACTAAATAAGTAAATACTATTGCTCGGAATGGGCAAAAGCAAAGTCATATTACATTTATCTTCAATCTCTATTCAACTGAAGGCAGTAATTCTGTTCTTTGTAAGATTCATCAGAAAGAAACAAGCAGAGCATCATCACAGGGCCTTTTTCAAAAGAGATGAATACCATTTCATAGAGTTTCATGATACCATATGTGTCCAGAGCAATAATAAATTCCATTAAACACTGAAAATATTTTTACAGCACTTTTTATAGTTAGATTTTTTAGTTCAAAAAATGTAATGAAGCACTGCTAAGCTCTTGCTGTGAGCTTGCTTTTTTCTGTTACTATATATTTAAAATATTTGGTATTGACATAGTAACTGCATATGTGGATTTAGTGGATTTTCAAGTTTAACACTTGAAAATCAGACCATAAGGAATTTAATAATATTTTCTGATTGAACACCTGCCCAAGTAAGGACCAGCTTTGTATTTTCTGAGAGAGCTACCCTTTGTTTAAAAAACAAAACCACCAAAAGAACAACCAAAGGCAAACCCTGCAAAAATAGAGATTCCACAATCAATCTGTGCCATCTATTATCTTAGGTCTTTGGTCTCTCCTTTAAAAATATTTCCCTAATGCCTAACCTAAGCTCAAATATGTTCCCTTTCTTTTACTGTCTGAGTATTGACAAGATTGGTTTCTCCTAGAAGGTTTCTCTCTATTTCAAGACTCTGATGCGATCCCTTGTCAGACTTCCCTTCAATTCTAAGCTGTCCATGCAGGGACTCTCATCTTAGTGCATGTCCTCATAGCGCAGTCAGTTCTTGATTCCTGTGAGCTATAACAATGTACAAAAGGAACACTCAATATAGCATTGTACCAGAATCCTGGATTTCTAATGCCTTGCTAGGTAGCATCTGAGCTAAATTTATTAGTTCCGCTGTTAATTTTAGAGAGCAATGGAGTGAAAAATGAAGATGAGACTCTTGTTTTACCTCATGAATATCAACTTCTTTTATTCCATGTATTCATTGAACCAAAAAGTTTGCATAGGAGTTCTGAGTTAGTTACAAGCTGATGACAAGCTGTTATGGTGCATTTCTTCTACAGCCTGATTTTCAGATTGTTACCTAGAGACATTCTGAAAATCCTCTGTGGTCCTGCCTTAAGATGGGGAAAAAATATCTTCAATTTCCTGGCATAAATCAATCTGATGGGAATGTTATCACAAATTACCATATCATAACAGAACATGTGTTGATGTTTCTACAGAACTCATAGCTTTCCAGCAAGCACAACCTCCTTAGTCTTTTGCAAGATAAAAATGATATTAACACCCTTATGTACGCCGCTCTGAGGCTGGGAATAGTGCGAATTTGCCCTAGGAGGGAGTTTACCAGTTTCATGGAAGTATATTCTTATTATGGTTTTTTTTAGGGGGAAGGGATAAAGGAAAACTACTAAAGAATTTTCTGTGTTGTCGTACTAACAGGCTTTTCTCTGATTGTTATTTGTAGTTATTATTTTGCAGAGCTTGAACACAAATTTAAGGCTCTTTTTTTTATATGGGTAGAAACTTTATATTCTTGGCACTTCTCTGGAAATCTAATTCGTCGTACATTTGTAATTTGACTTAGTACTTATTTGAAAAGGCCACATAACCAGTCCATCGGTTTGATTTCTATGAGTGGTTACAAAAAAACCCACACCCAAACAAGTGGCAAAGATGAACTTGTGTTTGACCAGGTAATTTTGTTTCTTACTAACTATCTAAAATTGTACTGGTAACTGCTGCATAACTATCTAGCAAATGCAACCATTGTTTGGTTAATCAGCTGAGAGTAAACAAATAAGAAAAACTGATATTTGCCATTTTTCAGAATGGACAATAAAACTCTCTTATATCTTTCTGACTTCTTAGGAGGAGTTCTCAAAATGTGTGTTTGTAGGAAAATCAAGGTGTCTGCCTCACGAAGATACAATTTCATGGCTTTTTCTCCTATGTTTTTGTTGTACTCTTTGATATGACATTAGGCTTCAGGATTCTGATTGCTTCTGTCTTCTGATTTACTTGTTTTTAAATAAAAATTGTACTGCTAACACAATAGTTGAAAGTAGAAAAAGATAGTCTAGGCAAGTGACAGTCAAGCACCAGTTTATTGCTTCCAGTGACCTGGCTACTGCATGGTATGAAAAGGAAACACCACTTGCTCTCTTATTTTTGTTTCCTAAACCATATTTTTTATGTCATATCCTCTCAACTCTGCCATGATAATCTATTGGGGTGCTGAGAAGAGCTATATATTATCAAAACAATGATCAGAAAAAGAAGAAAGTGCTGCTTTGATGGAGTACTCTTTGAAAGTAGGCTTGTGCCCTATTATCCCTTTGTGGAAGGTTGTTTTTATTAAATATGTTATCTCAGAAGGACTACACTGTCACTGATGGGTTTGGCCTTATCCAGTTGCAGGTCTGTCTTGAAGCTAGCTGGCATTGGCTCTGTTGGACATAGGGGAAGCTTCTCATAGAAGCCACTCCTGTAGTCTCTGTTCCACCCCAACCCCCAAAAAACCTTGCCACACAAGCCCAATATACACGTGCCTGGGCTCTCCACGGCCTTTGCAGCTGTGAGACTGGAGGGAGGGTTAGCTGGCTGCCTGGAGTGTCAGCTGTGCTAATATCAAAATAGAAGCAAATGCTATTATCTCATTTTGTGTTGTTACCAGGAGCATTTTTACAGCCCCAAAGCTTTTTCAAATGAAATTGAGTAGAGGCTTCTTGTTTAGGAGCTATGATATTACTTCCATTTCCATGAAACAAATTTCCCTTTTGACTGGAACAAATTATGTAGTTCTCATAGAAAAGAGAAATGAAAGAAATGTCAGGGCTATCATCCAAGGTGGAATTCAATCCTTACCTTTTCTATTACTGAAATGTGAAGCAGAACTATTATCTCTTCGATGGAGGCTCTGCTTACTGAACATAAAGTAATACAGTTCAAGTGAAATTGCTAATGATTTTATATAGAAATACTGGTAGGGAAAATAACCTTTCTGGGAAAATACAACTTACTAAAAGATGATTCTCACCTTTAGACAGAAGTAGTTACTGTTATTCCATACTAAAATAAATACCTTTATATCCTTTTTCCTCAAAGTATTCATTTTTAAACCAAATTTAAACATTATCTAGGAGATCTGCATCTTTGCTGAAGACTGTTTCTTGAAAACCAATGCCCCATATATATATATGTATTGCTCTAACACAAAGGCTTTCTAGAGAGAAATGTTAGGTAGTTGAATGTATTTCTTATTATTTTTCTTATTATTTGGATTTACTGGATTAAACTACGGCAATGTAATTGTTATATACTTTAAAACATTCATTATATGCACCTAAATATAATCAAGCAGAGAAAAACCCCAGACTGTGCCAGGGAGTATCTACCCATTTTATTTGTCAGGCATCATGTGAAAATTTCAGAAAAGTTTCAGTAAATTTTGAATGCTCACACTATTTTTGTTCTTAGGAGAGTGAGTGTGGGGTGCAGATATTTTCTAGTAATAAACTATTTTCCAGTATTTTTTCTGTATCCTGGCATGATCTTTGCATTGAGCCAGCAGGATGCTTCTGTTCTGAATTTGACTGGCAGGTTATTCTGTTTAATCAGTTGTCATGAGTTAAGTATTTCATTTTCTATAAACCTGAGTCATTTTCATATCTGCCAATAAGCTCCTGTCATCTTTTTCATATATATATATATATCTTTCTCTGAGAAGGTTAAAAAGCACACTAGTATAAAAAGTGATGGGCATCAATTAATCCTGGAAGGGGAAGGAATTAGTTTAGTTTGGGGCAGATCCTTGTGATAGAAAGCAATTAAGAGAAGAAATTTATGTACCACTCCCAACACTACCTCTTCTCTTGAGTACATTACTTTGTAAATACTGGATTATCATTAGTCTTCCTGTACACGTAAATAATCAAGAAACTATACATTTTGTCCACAGCCTAAACCACATTAACAGTAAACATGTCAGTGCACAAACAGCATGGAACATTAGATAACACTGAAGTACCTCAGATCTTTTTCTTTATCCTTCTCCAAATCTAGTCATTGATTCATTCTCATCTGCATGTGGTCCTCCAATCTGACTTGAAGCCAAGGCCCTGGGTGAGTGCATCTTCACAAATCACTACCGATTTCTTTCTGAAGCTAACTAGAGGGACAAAGATTTCTTGATGTGTTTTGTTTGATTGTTTCTTTTCCTTTTCTGTGTAATGAAAAACAAGAATCTGATTCTTCCTTTGAGACAATTGCACTGACAGTCAATATTTTCTTTTCAGAATAGGAATTAATTTTAAGAAAATAGAAGCATATACTTAAAGGTGTGCTTCAAAAGACGTTAATAAAAGTGATGAGAGGAGTTGACTTCATTGTAGTGATCAATACTTTTTGAATAAATTCCTACAGTTATTTCCCTTTGAAACTGAAGTATATCCAAACTTTTTGAGGAGCAGAGGAAGAAGGTTGAAACAAAATCATGGATATGTGATCAACAGTGTGAATTTCTCACATCTCCTTTTTATAAGCATGAATGACTCCTTTCTTCTAATAACTTTGATTCTATTAATTTAAAAAATTTTCACTATCTCAAAGCAAACTTCATTTCTTTTCAAACTACTTCTCTTTAAAAAAAAACCAACCTGAACCAGCAAACTGGCATCTCTCTAATTTTATTAGTTTCCCTTTGCAAAGATTTATTTTTCTAAAATGTTTTATACATAATAAAAATCAAATTTATTTCATTTTTACCTCATGCACAGAAGTCCACACTTCTCCCAATTATGCTATTGCTCCCTGTTTTTTATGAAGCCATGCCTGACATTACAGTTATCACAGTATAGCACCTTAGAGACACAATACTGTTATAGATTGAAAGGGAGGCAGGGGGACAGAATTGCATAATAGTGTCCACCCACCAACATAAAAAGACAGTGTGCAGTCACAGACAGATATATAAGCCCAATTTTGGTGCAAAAAGGACTGTGGTTGTTTGACTGGCTGGATGTCACATGCCCACCAAGCCACTCTATTGCTTCCTTTCCTAGCTGGACAGAGGAGAGAAAATAAGATGGAAAACAACTCATAGGTTGAGATAAAGCAGTTTACTAGAGCAAAAGTGAAAGTTTGTGTGCACACAAGCAAAGAGGGAAAAAAAATAGGTTCCTTGTCTGCTTCTCAGCCATTTCCTGAGAAGCAGAGATTCAGCACGTGTAGTGGTTGCTCCAGAATGCAAACATTGTAAATAATGAATGCACTCCCTTCCTCCTCCTTTTCTTAGCTCTGTATCTGAGCTGATGTCATACAGTATGGAATATCCTTTTAGTTAATTTGGGTCAACTGACCTCTCCCAGGATCTTGCCCACTCCCAGTCTACTGATGGGGGGAATGTTGGAGAGAGAGTGCTGATGCTGTGCCAGCACTGCTCAGCAGTAACCAAAACACTGGTGTGTTATCAGCACCTTTCTAGCTACCAGTGCAAAACATGGCACTTTGAAGGCTGCTGTGGGAAAATGAGTCCATTGTTTAGGAGAGTGGTTCAACTAACTTGTTCAAGGACATGTGCCAACACGTGCCAACACGTGCTACTTCTTTCAGAGTGGAATCCTTTTTTACAGTTTAGAAAAAGAGACACCCTCCTGAATCTTCCCACTCTTAGTCAAGTATGTTATCTCCTGTCAGTGACTACTAGGGCCCTTGAAGGACTCATACTAAACAATTTTATGGAACAAGTTTAACGAATAACACACTTTATTAATAAACATAATGATAATAGAAAATGGTGATAAGTTAAGTTTTGAAGATTGCTATTTATAGTAACTGTCTACATAAACAAATTTGAAGCAATATAGAGACAAGCTCTAGTCACCAATGAAAACTAGCTCGAGATAATAATTTCGTGTGCGTAGAGTAAGTTTCTTGACCAAAAGACATCCCTATGAGGGGATAAGAGAGGTTCAGCCCATTGCCTGATCCCAGGAGATCCCAGAAGAGAGTGCATGCTCAGTGAGAGGTGGTCATACCTTGGAGGCAGATAACTTTGGGATGGAGTGTGAGTTAGTATTATAATTAAGTTAGAATGAACCAAGTACACCTGAGGACAGCGATTCTCCCACAGTTACTGGTTCAACAGCAAGACATCTATCTCCCTTTGTGGAGTAGCAGCTACATGGTACTATCACGTTCCTATCCCTGCGAGGATTAAAACTGAGCCTGGCCGTGGTGTTTCCACTCTGCTCCACTGTCCATTTCATATCTGTTAGCATGTGCTTAAGGTTGCAGGCTGTGTACGATGGGAATCATCATGGAATAGAATTTGTGCATGCCAGCCACATTCCATTAAGGAAGTAGCAACCTGTAATTTCTGTAGTATTATATCTTCTGTTAGAATGGGAATATAAATTCCCAGTTTCTAATTTTACTTCCAGTCATCTTACCACAGACATAGTATATGCAATCAAAAAAAGGCTCTGTAACAATATGTAACAATGTTTTAGCATTTCACAGGACCATTTTAAATCTGTTACGTATTACAGTATGTGATTGTTTATTAGGTAATGTCAAAGAGAATATAAAAAATACTGGGAACTGGAGGAAAAAATGAAAGAGATTAAGGGAATTTTTTTAAATGAAAACTCAATATATGCGACTGTTTTTAATATTGTTCTGAGAATGTAATGACTGGTTTCTCAAACCTGCTTCTAGTGCATATGATCTACTGTAAAGATTACCGAAGGAAAGAATGTATGAGCATCAGATGGTCAGTTCACTCATGCATATCATCTTAACGATGATTTGGGGGGCTGCTAGTGGAGAGAAAAGGATTATGGAAACATGAGAACAAATATAGACAGAATCACTGAAAAACTCCTTTTCGGTATTTCTGTTCAAAATTATTCTTCTTTTATTCTCTAACTAACTATACAGGGTAAACCCATCCGTGCTTAGAATAAAATAATAACTGAAGATGAATTTTTACCATCTTAATTTATCCTTTGCTTTAATCTTGAGTGACAAAGTCATGTGTTTCCATTTACCTGCAGCAGTATAACATTTTAGTGTTGTTTCATATCTCTGTGGTGCATGTAACAGAAAAACTTGATTAAACTGCATCTGGCTTTAGGTGGTCACACAGACTACAGCTAAAAGGTTTGGCATATCAGCTTAGTTTATGTCTCCAAGATCAGATTTCTTTCTTATATTGGTAAGATACAAGGTAGCATGCCTTTGAAAGCCAGCTACCATGACTAAAAAATGCATGCTAAGTAGTGTCATTGTATGTTAAGTAGTTAGGCCATTCGTTAAGTTTATGCATCAGATAATTGCAACTTGAGTAATTAAATCAGATTTGGAATTTTGAGCTCTATTTGCAGTGTAAGGATTCATTCAAGTACGTGACAAATACTTCCCTGGAAGGTACTGTCCTGGGAATTAAGACCTTATGTAATTCTGGAGAAACAGTTGAGATAATTGTAAATCTAATCAACATGCCTGCTGCAAGAATGTTATCTTGTTAGTGGTCTATAACATTTTGGCTGTATGTTCATATAGGAGATTGGATATGTAAAGAAATTTCCATATATGTTCGAAAAATCTGGTAGTGTTGATGTAGTAGCAAAGCTCTGAAATTGTTCCGTAATTTTAAAATCTAATATTTTAACAGAAAAGTCAATTATGACATTATTCATTGCTTTTCTGATTAAAAAGCATGATCTGCAAACAAGTCACAGAATAGTTTGATTTTCATTAAATACCTAACCCCTCATGTTATACTGATTTGTATGGAGGATTTTGTTTTCACAAAAGTATTTTAGAAAAATACCCAACATATTTTGACAAGCTTGTTTGATTTTTTTTTTTTTTTAATCGAAAAGACCATTTTTGTAAATGAGATATTGCTGGGTTTTGGAACAGTCACACAGTCTCTTAGGTAAGTAGAATGTGGATTATAATCTAGAGAACACATCCTAGACGCAGTCCTTACCACTTGATTCTCCTCTTTTCCTTCTGTGTTTACTTTTGGGTTTAATTTCTTCTAAGCAAACCTAACAGATTTGATCTTGATTCCTTTGTACTCTTCACGTAAGTGAGCAAGCAAAAGCTTACTACTGCATGTTTTATTGTATGATTTGTCTAGGTTGTTCACATCACTTCCCTTAAGAGTTGGACATTTCCTATGCTTTCTACCACCATTTAATTTCAAGTGGTTTTATATTTAATTCTGCGCTCTGAATTATTTGCTACTATATTACATATAGGAGGGAGTAAGAAGAAAAGAAATCTTTTCAGCAGCAAGTTCGTAGGAAGACTAGAGAAATATGAAACATAAAAAGAACAGTGTATTTTCTTCACAGAGTTCTCTTTCAGTTTAAAGAATCTGTGTTTGGAGGCCCACATAAATAGGAACTCACATCTATGGTGAGATCACAAAAAATATCTCTTTTCAAAATTTTAGTTAACTCTCAAGTATTTTTAATGTGTTTCCACCTAGTATTTCAAAATGTGACCTTGGTAGCTCAGGTAACCAGGAGTCCTACCATTTGACAGACGCTACTCACAGCCTACTGAGCCAGCCAGCAAAGAGAACCCAGAGGCATTGCACATAAATGTTGTAAGAATTGAGGAAGCCAATTAATTTTGACTATGTGATGCAGAAGGTATTTTTTTTTCTACATGTGCAATACACAGGCATTGTGCTTATGTACATTTGCAGCTCCCCAAGGGGACTGTGGTGAAACTAAATGATCTGCTTTGGTTAGTTGACAAGTTTCAATAAAATATTTCATTTCCAATTTGTGTCTCTAATCAAACCAATAAAACAAAATGCTAAATTTAGACACTGCTGTAAAAATGTGATTTACAATTAAATTCTTGGCGGATATTCCACTGATCACAGAAAAATCTAGTAAGAAGTTGGATGAGACCTGGACTTATTTTCTTTTTCTGTTTGGGATGAGCTTCCTTCTTTAACTCCTAACTGTGTTTTAACCAGCTAACAATATTAACTACTTTCAAGGACACATTTAAAAAAAAACCCAAACAAAAAAACCAAAAACAAATGAAAGAAAGCCACAAAACAACAACAAAAAGCCACATAAAAAAGCCAACAAAAACCCCCTCTTGTTTGCCAGTTTTCAGGGACTGGTAGCCAGATATGTAATTCTGAGTGATCAACTACCAGCCTACTATGTCCCTCTTAATTTTTTAAAATTTGTTTGTTAGTTGTTTTTTTTTCTTTTTTCTTTGAAATGGATGAGCGTTGATAGGATGAAAGAGATAGTTTCTGGACTATCCACTAGAGTCCTTGCCTAAACATTTGTGTAAGAACTGGAAGACCTAAACTCAAGTCCTCTTTCTTTCTGATTCAGAGCAAGGATGTCAGGTTTTCTCATCCTAAGGGGTTAACTTGTGGTTTGAGACCCCCAAAAATCCAATTTCCAAGTCCAAGCCTCCCTCTCACAATTCACCCCAGTGTGAGAGGGGTTTTCCAGACATAACACAAGACTCAGTATGGGGGGAAGGGAATTATATTACAATTACTATACAAATAAATATTATAATACATTATATACACAATTCTAACTATCAATCCTATGGTAAAGCAATATTTACATTAGATCAAGTCTCTTCTCCCTCCAATAAAAGTTCAGAAGGGAAGAAGGAAAGATCCTTCCAATTGAGGAGGTATGGAAAAAGGAAGAAATAACAACCCTTTATTAAAGGATATTGAAAAAAACAGCAACAGAACTCAAAACCAACTAAACAATAATCCTGTGCCCAAAAGTCCCCTTCAAAGAAACCAGTTTGATACTTCTCTGTCCTCTAGCGTGATTCTAATCATGGTTGGCAGCAGTGCTGTTGGATCACTGGAGGAGCAGAGCCTGCAGTGCTCAGTATTGGTCAGCAGAGGGTACTGTTGGGCTCTGGTGGTCGCCACGTGGGGCCCTGGATCTCAGGAGAAGCCGGAAAATGGAGATTTCCCCCCCATCAAGGAGGGGAAGGGGAACAGGGGAAAGAGGTGGTTTCCTTCCCACTAAACTCACGCTGTCTGCGGCTCGCTGTGATCAGGACTCCCCCTTTTTTGTTGATGAGCACAAACTCTCCAATGAATTCTGAGCAGATTTGGGCTGGGGCAGGGCAGCACACAGGCAAGCTGATGCTGGGGAGCAGCCAGATGACCAGGTTGAGAGCAAAACAGCCTCTGAGCTTGTCCAACACACCTGGCCCCCATTAAGGCAAAAAGTGAAGTGTCCCCTATTTGTAAGGAGAAGAGGAGAAAAAACTCCTGTCCGCTCCCTGCAGTTTTTGATGGGCCATTAGTCTGGAATGCAGGTCAGCCAGCTAGTTCTTTTGTATAGTCAATCACCCCTTCCCCCTCCCCATTTAATATCCTTCTTTTACAGTGGGACAAGGGAAAGGAAAATTTCTGCTTGGATTTTTAGAACAAGTAAACCTATGACAACAAATCAAATCCAGACATATATTTAGGATAAGAAGGAAATTAATTTTTTTTCATGAATGAAGCTAATAGAATTACAGGGTGTCATAATGTTATTTTTTTAAGCCCTTCACAAGACTAAAACATTTTAGAAATTTTTCTGAATTTGACCTTGATAACATTTCGTACTTTTTACCATTTTCTGTTAACAGTAAGAGATATCCATGTCATTTTGACCTTTTAGTCTGAACAATATATCCTTTGTATGAACAACATTATGTTCTGCTCTACCCATATAAATACCTGAGCATTTTCTTTTATAATACTGTTATAAGTGGTCACAAGTTTGCTGAAGTGAATCTATTGTGACACACAAAAAATATTTCTGAAGAATTAGAAGCCACAGAATGTGACCATGGGAAAAAATAACATTGTCTTTCTTGTGCTCATCGTTTAAGTATAAACAGATAAAGTAAGAAAATGCAGAAAAAAACAAACAATATGGAGCCAAAGATATTTTCTGAATTGAGTAAAAAAATGACAATCAGTAACAGGAAAAATATCTGCAAAGGGAGACTATAATCATGCATTTATATGCATGTTTCCATATGCACACTTTTGGCTCTAAGAACAAAAATACTGGATTGTGCTGTAAAGTAAAAAAAAAGTTTGACATAATCCATCTTTAAAATTGCTATGGTGTTTCAAAAACCCTTGAATTCAAACTCTTCAGTTATCTTCAATATATTTAGTTTAAGAGAATCAGACTGCTTAATACATGTTACAGAAGAATATGAAACAATAAATTGTTCATGCCTTGAGAATGGCAATGTCTCGCCCTTCATTTTGGTGCCATAGAAGTCATGCTACATCAGTTCCATAGCCTTCTGCAACAAGGACACACGGTAAGAAAATCCTAATAAATTGCCTTGTAGAGAGCTAGAATTAATTTGAATATCCAAATTTTAAAAAATTTTGATTTGCTTTTTGAGCGATTTTTTTGTATACTATATTTATTCTTAAGTTAAATACATCAAACAATTACCATTAAAGGATATCTTATCTTTACCTCTATAAAATTAATGTGGTTTTTTTGAGAGTCCAGTTTTCTATTTAAAGTCATAATCTATCATACAGAAAAAGCATTATAAATATACACACACATTCATATTGATAATACAGAGGTATCAAGTACCACTTGTATGAAATGATCTATCCTTGGTAAGCAGATTTACAGGTGTTGTCATAATCTACTTCTCAAATAGTCAACTTCTCTTGTGCCTTTATGCTGACTCTTATAATGAAAGAAGATTTTTTGCTATGTTTTTGTTCATGTTGTTGTGTGATGAGAATGAAATTGTTCTGGATAAGGTGAAATATGGCATTTACATTGTGTTTGTGTACTTTTTGGGTTTAATATTACCATTTACTATTTTGTTTTGGTTGATACAAAGGCACATTTTCAGTTATATATGAGTAAAATTTAAAGCTAACATTTTGCAACTCTTAGCTTATTAAGACACCACACTTCAGTGGTTAGCTAGTTAAATAGCAAAGAGCTTAATATTAACTTGGGTGTTTACTTTTTCTGTATCAAATTAGACCAAAAAGTGATGTGGGCATAGTTTGTGCTTTCATCGTGATCTACAACTTTTCATTGAAAATTGGTGCCTCTAATTATGGGGATTTTGGTTTAGTTTGGTTTTAAGGAAGATTATTGCAGTTTTGATCTATGAGGTTGTTCTAAAGCCACTGCTATACATTAATATTAATAACTTATACTGTGCTAAGTATGCTATAGTGCTCCAAATCTCTTTCATCAGAATTTATGTGATCTCTTTCCCTGAATTACACTCTCTCTTGCAGAGTATTTCCTTTCTTGCTGAATGCATACAATCATAATTTCATTATTGATCTCTCCTTTGGAGAAATAAATTCTAATAAGTGAAAGAGAAAGATACTGGGGATGGAAAATTAAGAATATGAACACAAACAGTTGTTTTGCTATTTAATGCAGGTTTTGTCTATAAATTAAATGAGCTTACTCGTGCGAGAGTATGAAAAAGTCCACAGGCACTTCTACAAAACCTTTCTGTTGTAAGACAAAATATATTTAGTGAAGTACAGGATGGACTTTCAGAACCACATAAATCTTGGCATTCAGTTGACAATAAGACATGGAAACAGAGATACTGCTTTGAGACTGTCTTCACAGCTGGAGGTGCAGAGCTATGCATGTAAGCATTTCTATTACGACTGATAAAAAATTCCATGGAAAACTCTGATCTCAGGAACTGAAGAAAATTAACGTGAAAGTTTGGAGGGCCAGGCTACATACCACAACTGAGGTTTAGTGTTTTTACGCTAAACAACCTGCCAATACCTTTCATAAAGCTTAGTCATATTGCTGTCTCTCATTTTTACCAAGTTTTTCTTGGTAGCAATTTTGTTAGATACATCAGACAACTGCATAACCATGTTCTATGTCCAAACACAGAAATTTGAAGGTCTCTCAACTCTCTATTAAAGTCTTTTTCCATACCACAGATATATAGATAATTAAACAATTAGAATTTATTACCTTTTCATGACCTGCAGCCTTGAAAGAGTCGGAGATATTAGGGAGGGGCTATTCCAGAGAGCAGGGAAAAGAAGCAGAACCTGTTTTCCCTGTTCCCTTAAGCAGTGAGCTAACGCTAGGTTTCAATTACATTTCTCTCTTGTTTAGAGACAGGATAGCTTCTCTTTTTCCTCAAAGTAGACTACAGGCCTGTTGTCCCAAAAATGTCTTCTTTCACCTGGTGTGCAAGGAGCTGAGTCACCTAATGGGTAGAGATTTTTGTCTATTATTTTGTGTCTGTTTCAAAATACATCAGTATGCACTTGTCTAATTTCTAAATATGTGCCTACTTAATAGGTATCAGACAATCTTTTGCATGCTTTGATTTAAAGCTATAGCACATTTTAAATTTAGTGTACATGTTCAGTGGGTGGTGGCCTTTATTTGGAGGTGGATAGGCTAAGCTTTAAAGGTGTTGTTTTCATATCATAGTGAGCTAAGTTCATCTAAAGGATGTGTTTTTAGCTGATTTAGTGAACTTGAATAAAACTTACGGTGCATTGCAAACGTGGTGTTTAGTACCTAATTCAAGGTTTCTCTGTTCATGTTATCTCTTTACTTGATTTTGAACTATTCTGCAAGACCTTGCCATTTCCCACTTAATTGGATCTCTATAGTATTTCTCGTTCTCTTCTCTATGATTCACTCTGCAAAATCTTTTCTTAAACCACTCATCTTTCATCCCTGTGATTAGGGTTATTCAAGGTAAAGGAGAGATAGACTGGAGTTCCTTCTGAAGAGCAGGGCAAACAGGTCTCCCACTTACTGAATAGTGTAACCACTTGGTTTCAAAGCAAATGCTAGTGGTGCCTGCATCTTCAAAAGTAACAGTTGGTTGTGCTGGAATTAAGATACAGTTAGACATGTAGATAATTAATTCATTTTATCACAGGTCTCTAACTTTTTAGTCGAGTCTTTAAGCTTGGTGGAGTGAATTTCAGAAACTGTAGTGGTTATTCCCAAGTGGTAGGTGCAGAAGGCATGTATTTTGTCATTCAGTAACAGTGAAATCAAGGGCTTGACTTTGACTTTAGTTAACTCCAGTAGGTAACTTTTAGGCACTTCAATACTGTTTGTGTCAGCAGCCATTTACTTTTTTTGAAACAGCAGCACATTACTGCAGGTGAAATATTTTAACATTGTATAACTCAGCAGAAATGTAAGTTATATGCTACAAAAGTGATCATGGTGTCAATTCTAAGTGTCCAGTTCAATCATCATTATCATCTTGTATTTGGAGAAATTACTGCTCAGTAAATGGACATTTTGCCTTGAGAAGAGTGCCTCTATTTGAAGTAGCACAGGAATGGTAGTACTAGAATACTTCCATCATATTTATATTCTTTTCTTGATGATGCAGGTTATTTATTTAGTAATATATAAATTATTGGTGGATTTCTTCTTGACTGATGGTTATGTGTACTTCTCTTCTTCTCCCAGCCTCAGTGAAAACAGTATGATATCATACACTGAATCTTATTCGTTTGAATTGTTGCATTGAGAGTATTGTAGCAAAGGTTTGCATTCAATTAAAGTTCACAATTCAACCTGGAAAAAAAATCTAGATTTTATAGCAAAAGTTAAAAAATTTGCTAAACAATATGTAAAAAAGTCCTACTTTTTTAAAAACAGAACTGTATATTTTGAATTTTTAACATATTTTTTAAGCTTTTCTACATTTTACTTTTTTTGATGGCTTCAGCTTCAAACAACTTCAAGTTGTTCAAACAACTTCAAGTTTTTCAAACAACAACTTCAAGTTGTTCTTTATGAAAAATCCGAATACTTTCAGTAGTTTTTTTCAATACACTTTGAGCACTCTTACTAGTACTTTAGAAACCTTTTGTTCCCCACAAATGTTCTGTTGCCATGATTATTTTCACATCTGATAATTATCCAGCACATTAAATTGATAAAAAAGGGATATATTGCTATTATGCTTGCAACCCGACTGCATGCATTTCTGCATTTCAATTTGCTACTGCCCCTGAGAAATTGGCCTCCTTGTCATGTATATCAAGAACTTTTTTTATTTGACAGTGACTCTCACAGCCTCTTTATCTGATTAATTTCATATTTAGTGTTATATTACTGGCACTATATATATATGTATTGCTTTTCTGAGCTCAAAAGGCTGAGAAAAGTTCCTGAGCTGATGTCTCAGGAGCCCTTTGTGAGAATGCCACCACAACCTTAACCATGCATTTCCTTTTAGTATTTTTGATAACCTTTCAGCACCAGGTAGTTTTTCTGCACTGATAAAAAGACTCTTAGTTACCAGGTGTATCTTAAGACTGAGAGGCCTGAAGATAACTTTTCTGTGAGAGTTTATTTTAATCTGTGCCATGATTAGAAAATGCTTGTACACCGAGGAGGAAGAGAAATGTGTATTGGTAGAAAACAGTGATTATTAAATCTCAGAAGAAGGTGATTATTCCCTAGTTTGATCATATCAATCTGGAATATGATCTTACAATGTACGTTCATTAAAAAAATAAATCTAAATTTTCTCAGTATTTCTGTAAATATTTTAATAGCAGATGCTTAGCAAAGTATGGTATCTCTAATGATATCTATTCTTTTTTTTAAAGAATATGTAAGCCAGTATCTTGCATCATAGAACACAAACACTGGAGACATGCTTTGTTATTTTAATCTAGTGTTATTAGAAATGCCCTAAATTTATGGTTTGATTTAATCTTTATGTTATGATGTACTGGATGTTGAAAAATAGAGAAGTTACTTTAATAGAAATATGCAAATGTAAGATTGTCCCTTATTAATTTTTAAACATACACTGACCAAAATGTGGCTTTTTGTCTGTTAACTTTACTACAGCAGCAGGCAACACCTGTACCTTTGAAACAGACAACTGCACTATATCCCTTTCTTGGTCTGCTCTTAATAAGTAAAGAAGCCTGTTTCATTCTCTGAGGCACAAGATTAATTTGAACTGCTGGATTTTGAGGCTTGGATGCCTATTAGGAAAGGAAACCAGCCCTTTGCCACTGACTACAATTACTCCAAGTGTTTCTGCAGATTTATCTTTCTTACTTACCAGTGGAGCAGAGATAACCTTAAAGATCCAGCACTGTCATATTATAATCCATTTATGATAGATGATGATGCATTAGAGCAATTCTCGAAAGGGCAAAGTAAACTGTCTGGGTGACTAGAATCTGCTTAATCTTTTATACTCTACCTTTTCATGACTGTCTGTGCGTAGCAATCAGGATAGAAGAGAATCTCCAAGTCACCTGCTCCTCAGATCAGAAGGTGATTGTGGCTTTGAGTAGATATTAAGCAGCCACAGCACTGCCTGGTCAGAAAGAGCAAGTGTACTAGCCTTTTACGTCTTGAAGATCTTGGTCCTCATCAAATGCTAATGTTCGAGACCTGGAAGAGAATGTTGTTGCTTCCCTGTGGGCACCACATCACAAACTGCCTTGCCATATAGGCTGGTACCATTTATCATAATCTCTCTTCAGAAGAATCTCAGAGCAGAGTATCGACAATACAGGTGAGTGATAGTGATAAAGTGCCAACCTCTGTGATGTCTAGCATCTCTTGTACTTTACCGTATGACAGAAAATTATTTTCTTCATTTTCTTGAAGATATACCTCTAATCGCTTTTGCAATTTAAATCAAAGACCTGCTCAGTTGGGAATAATGTAATGAAAAGTTTCTTCCTAAATGTGAACAGATGAAGCCTTTATGGAGCTGAAACCTATTTAATTTCTCTTACAGAAATAAAGAATTATGTGGATACTTTGAAATACTAAGAATGAACATAGTGCTTTGGAAGAACAATGCTATAGTGTCTATGGAATAAAAACGCCTACCATGTTTGCTTCAGACTGTAATTAGATCCTTAAAATCAGTGTGATTGCATTGCATGAATAAATTTGTTTTTCAAGATTATCTGAGGGCAGCAAGACTGTGAAATGAATAGATTTAGAAAATTATGAAATTATAAGAACTGCCTAGGCCATAAGGCTATGATCTGGATCGTCAGCCAACAATCATTCAGAAAAGGTAGTCTTAATTAAATATCTCACTAAATACTGGGACTGCATAGCCCATTGATTCACTTTCTTTTGTGAGGCAGATTTGTCACTCAGTTGTTAAGTGGCAGTGAAGCAGCATACTTTATAAAGGAAGCAAGTAATCATATGTGCTGTAATTATATAGTGACCTTCTGGATATTTCAATATGTGTTCCTTGCCCAGTTAGAAACTTTATTCTACTATAATTCTAAAATCTATTAAGTTGGGGTTTATTGCAAGTGAATTTTATAAAAGATAGCCACTAGCACTAAAGAGGAAGGGTGACAGCCAGTATTAGGTCTTGGAGCTGCTGTCGGTGATACTAACCAGCCATAATCCACAACCTGGACTGGACTTAGTTAAATGCCTTGCCACCTTTGCCCTCCAAACTCAGATCTATGCTGTTAAACTCTATTATATTTGTATAATGTCTTTTGATACTTGTAGGGTGCTTTTTTTTGTCAAAATAACTATCTTATCGAAGTGTCTCTCCAAAATTAATTCTTAATGAGTATAGCAAAATCCAGCTAAATTTTTTTCACTAACACATTTCCAGACTCTGGCATAGCTCATATTTAATGTTTTAGATGATACTGCAACATCCTTCCTCTTTCTTTTTAGTGATTAAACAGCAGTGATTTTGAAACCTGGCATGTGTGGGCTCCTTCTCTTTCTCTCTCTGAGAGATTCCAGCCTGATTTCAGCTCCTGTCTCCTCCACCTTTTCTGTCTGCTTGGGTGAGCTCAAGAGACCAAGAACCTTGTGAGAAATATTCTAATCTGAAGGGATAGATTAGAATATAGGGACTGCAAAATTAGTTCTTTGGTAATGTGGCACATATTGTGAAATAAGAGTTTATGATATGAAATAATTGTATGCTTTTAAGTAGGTTACAATGGTGGTTCTCTTCCAGGCAATAAAAATATTTATCTAATGTTTCCAATTTTGTGAATTGTTTAAGGGATAGTAAAAAATAAGGAATAGAAAACCTTAAAAAATAAGGTATCTTATCTCACCTACTTAACAAAATTTCTAAAGAAAAATCTGGATCAGAAATTACACGTCATGAAACAAAATGTTTTGTATCTGAAATGAAAGGCATTCGTCAAATCCTATTTCTGTAATATGAATTATATGATCAATTAGCTACCTTGACAAGTGTGTTGTTTTTTTAACTAGTGTGTTTACTGACCTAGTTTTGTGTACAGAACCCATTGAATTAAAAACAAATTCTGAAGTGAGTTTGGACCTTCCAAAATGCCAAGATTTCAGTTCATCGATAACACTGTAGATATGTACATTTCTCAATATTGTGAAACTCAGACCTTCTAGAGAAAACAGAACTTCCTCTGAAAAAATAAACTGAAAAATGAGATGTTGGAGATCCCACTGTGGTTAACATATTGGTTCTTCTCTGCATGAATGATGAACTGATGTCCAGTAATTGCTGTCTACACTTTAGATATTCCTTCAGTGGGGACAGTAACAGTGTCTCTCTAATATGTCTTACTGCTGTTTTAATGAAATAAGTGGAACTTAAGTCTAGAGTGTCTTAGCAATGTCAAATTTGGTTGGAGCTGGACAAGGACTTTAAAAATGGTGGGATTTTTTTTTCTTGAGAGCAGCTGAAGTAGAGCTAGAGAAAGGTCTTAGCACATCACTTCTTTAGCAAACCAAGAAACATCCTTGTTCATTCTAAATATAAGCAGTCGCAAGCTACAGGAAAGTGAAAACAACTTTTTAATCGATTATTCCTGGCTAGTATTTTTTTGAGAAAAAACAGCATATATGTGCAGCAGTAGACATACCAGGAAGAGTAACTGTAATAAAAGAGAAAATCTCAATAAAGTAAAATGTACCCCTAAGTATGCATGTGTTCTGTGTCTAGGGACTTTGATTATACACCTATACTATATTTATTTAACAGTGGTAAGCTACTCCCATACACTAACTCCAAGTTTAGCAAGTAGCTGCATTCTTAAATACTTTATTTCTTTCTATGTAAGTGTTTTGGAAGAGTTGTTTGTTACAATGCACAGTATGAATACTTTAAAGTATTAGGTTAACAGAAATACCATAATCATTTGGGTGTTCTTTAAAACACAATGCAAGCAAAGAGTTCTATTGTTTCTGCATTCCACTGCATCAGTTTTTGCTTGCTACTTAATATTGATTTGTTTTTATGTTCACTTTTTCTGCAGGAGCAATGCATAATTTATACTATATTTCTGTAGGTATGATAGTAATGTAGAGATGATCTTGCAGTACTCACTTCAGTATACTCACTTGTTTTACTTGAAGCAGTATGTGGGGTAAAAGCAGTATGTGTCAAAAATGTGATCTCAATGTCATTAGCTGGACAACACAAGTTTGAAAGAAACAATGGTTTTGATTTTTGAATGATTTTCTAAAATTATTACATACTATAAGTTTGGGGATTTTTATGGGTCTCACAAAGTCTTAGAATACCATAAAAATTATTATAAACAGTAGTTAAGGTAATGTTGCAAAGATAAAAAATATTTTGTGAAAATAACACTTCAAAATTTTGGTTAATTCAGCTTATATGGCTATAAACATACTTTAGATGTGTGTTAATATTTGATTAAAATTATTTTAATTGTTTAGAATGGTGTTTTAAATCCTCTTTTCACTATTATAAACAGATGACCTAGATACCTAGATACTTGTCTGTGACAAGTGCCTTCTGCTTGCTTATATAAATTTTTAGAAGAAATTTAAGAGAAATTTAAAAGAATACAGAGTAGGCACAAAAAGATTAACCAAACACACACTTTATTATCTGAAAGTCCTTTATACGTATCTAGAAAGACAGGTGTTTCTTTCATAGAAATGGAATAAAAAGTAGATACTGATCTATACAAAATTATTCATGCAGTGTTCACAACTTCTCAATATTAGAAAAACTGAAAAACTAAGAACTACTCATCATAATTTTCCTTTGGTTTTCATAAGTATTACCCTCACCCAAGGAAGCTGTGACAGAACTCTGGCGCAGACTTTTAGCGTCCAAAAAACTTACTTATTAAAACTGAGAGTAATCTCAAATCTCTGAAGTTGCATTTGTTTTACTTTGTCCTGGTAAGATTTAATCCCATGTGACTCAGAGACAAACTGACTCGTGCTTAGATCTATTTCCTCTTCCTAAATCAAGTAAGACCTTGCAATGCTTTATGAAAAGTGTATATTGTGATTAACAGAAATCTCTACTTTAGTCCTTTTTTTTTTTTTTAGAAAAGCATTTGCTTTCAAGACATTACCAGTGCATGGTTACTTAAGGAACTTAAACTGGTCTTGAGGTGACAGTGATACTTTTACTACTTTTTAATTTTACTCTGAAGAATGTGGGTATGTTGCTGTACTTTTGTAGACCTACCTTTACCTAGCTCAGATTCCATCAATCTAACGTAATACTAATTACAGAGCTGTGTGTGGTGAGAACTACTTTAGGTTTGACAGTCCATGCTAAAATTACTGTTTGTTGTCACAAGAATCTGAGCCAAGAAGTTAGAGGTAGCCTGAATATGTGTATAGGATTCACCCCATTAATCTTTTATTGATCCTATCTGTCACAGGATAGCTTTGGTATTCAAGATGATTTAATTTTTACTGGTGGTATGTTTTTATAGCAGAAATCTTCGTATAGATATCAACCTTGGTAACTACAGACTTTGCTTTGCTCCTAAATTTTTCCTATTGTTTACAGAAAATCTCATCTGAAAAGATCAAACATACATATTTAATTTCTGAACAAAGAAAGGGGAAAAAGAGTTCTTATGATGCTTTGGGGAAAAATTTTTTATTATGCTGCATATAAAATAATAGCACATTTTGTATTTGTAGGG
Source organism: Corapipo altera (assembly GCF_003945725.1). Classification (NCBI taxonomy): domain Eukaryota; kingdom Metazoa; phylum Chordata; class Aves; order Passeriformes; family Pipridae; genus Corapipo; species Corapipo altera. Next base: position 4,194,155 of record NW_020884876.1, on the reverse strand, counting down.
ATTCCAAATATTTTTGTATGTCACATGGGTACTAGTTCTATGTATTTGCCGGTGCCAAGAATGGATTCTCTGAGACAGGTCATACAGATTTTAGGAAGGTTCAGAATGTATTCAGTGACTATCTGTCATTCGGTGAACAGCAGGCTTGACTTCTGTGCAGGTGAGGTTCTGCCCAGGAGTACTGGAAATGGTGGTCTGGCAGTAAAATGAAACTGTCTGGCTGGTGCAGAAGACAAGAAAGGGAATGGGCACCAAGCTGTTCAAAGCTTAGACTTTGATGACTTGTGGTAGAGCTAGTAGGTGTTTTGTGCATGATTCTAACGAAATAAAAGTGGGAGTTTTTTGTATGTTTGTTGTTTTTTCTTTCTTTGACCTGTTATTATGACAAGACTATTTGAAATGAAGGAAACTAACCTTTTGATGGCTCTGTGTCCTCCAATCTGTGTGCTTCTTCATTAGAAGAACTATAACAGGGATACATATACTAATTAAGACTATTATAAAATTCTAATATAAACCTAGTCTCAAATTAAAATCAAATGCGTGAATGTTCCACCTGTGATTTATATGAAAAAAACCAAAACATCTAAAATATCCAAATACCATTTTCATGAAAATTAGTTTTTTATATTTTAGGCAGCATAGTGAGGAAAATTTGAGGTAAACTTGTTTGTGGTTTACAACTTTTAACTCCTCCTGAGCATTGCATTCTGAGATTTGGGTGGGTTTTTTTGTTTGTTTTGGTTTGGTTTGTTTGTTTTTTTAAAAGATAATACAAGAACCTTAGTCATTAGGACAAGGGGAGGACCTCTGATCTTATTTTACTTAGGTCAGCTATTCATAACAAATAACATATATATATTTGCTAGTTATTTGATTTCATAGTTCAGAGACTATAATTGTATGAAAACATAAGTCTCTGTCAGTTTCTGTGAATTTCATTTTTAGTTGGTCCAAACAACAATTTGGAAATAAGGAACATTTCTTGTATTGTCTGAACAGAGAGGTACAGAAACCAATGTTACTAATATTCAGATAGATATAGGTAGCCCTGGAGATGCCATGTAGGTAACTTTCTTCCTAGCTGATTATAACAGTAATATCTTAAGGCTAGTGATGTGGCAAACTATGGGATACACATGAAAAATATGTAAAAAGTTGTGCATCAGCTTCTGGAACACAAGAGCATGAATGTGCATCATTCATGCCTCTGATTGTAAGGGATTGTGCATGCAAATTACACACTCATTTACTGTCTTAGCCCATTTGCGTTCAGCTGAATTACACTCGAACAGAGTTTAAAATGAAGAATGGAACAGAAAGCTTAGGAAGCAAGTGAAATTCAAATGAAGGATCCCCTTCATTTCTTTCCACCAATCTTTTAGAACTGGCTGTATGTATTGCATTGCATGAGTATCAACTGTAGTATACTATGTTTTTTCACCAGTGAAACAATTATACTAATGGCTGCACTACTCTCCAAGGTCATTGGTCTACTGCTGTCTTGTCTGTTTGAAGACCTTTACTCTGGGAATTAAAGAGCACAGGTTTTCAATTTTTTAAGATCATTGTTGTTTAGTAGATGTATTGTTCTAAATACTGCTGTTGTGTTTCTTATTCTCTGCACCCCTTGGGTGCAAGGGGAACACAGAATGACGCTAATGAATAATTAAAAAATATTTTACTTGATTGTTTTGCTTGGTTTCATGTCATTCTGTTTTTCTAGAAAGCTGGATCACAAGTTTCAATTTAACACTGCTGAACAATGACTGACTGTTTCTTAGGTTGAAAAAATTATTCTCTATTGCAGAACTAAAGACCATACTTTTCAAATATTAAGAGTCTTGTCCCCTATGTATATAGAAACTGAGATCTTAACAGTGGTGATAAATGAAATAGAGAAAAAACATGACTGTTATGTTTTTCCAAGCTTCAACACTGTTTCATCAAAAGTTTAAAAGAGTATGTACTTTAGAACGTGACGTACTGACTAAAAGTTAGCTAGAAGGACTCTTTTGTGTACCAAGGCCATTTCTCTCTGCTGACTACAGATCACTTGCAAGTTATTAAACAGAGGGAAATAGACTGCTAAAGTGAATAAATCTAAGCAATATACTGCCTAAATTGGGAAACTGGGGAGAAACCCCAATGTCATGAATGCCCACAATACGTAACAGTGTAGATCACAGAATTAATTCTAACATTAAACAAAGTATTTCAGTGGGTTTCTTTGAAGGAAACAGAAAGTCTGTACAAAATTCAGCTGTGCATTTTTGAAACACTCTAGCCACATCTAAGCATCTGGCATCAACACTTCCTTGGAAGAGAAAGGAAACTGAATATGTCTATTGAATGTGAGAACAAAATATCTTTTTTGCCAAACCCAGTACAAATCATTAGTGTCAAGGCAAAATGCCTTCAAAAGCTTGGCAGAAGTCCGCTAAGACTTATTTTAGTCAGATGTAAGGAGAAAGGAACAATGTCAAACTGTTATTTTGCATTAATATTTGTTCATATTAGCTAAAACCCACAAAAACACCCACCCACATACTTAAAAAAAGTTTAATTGATTAAACTGTGTTGTAATTTGTCACAAAGCAGTTTTCTTTCATTCTAGTTTTAATAGCAACTCTTGGAAACCATTGCTGAAACTTGTTACCAACAGATAATGATAACTCAGATCAGTTGTACTGTCTAGTACCTGAGGAAGTCTTTCATCTCTAATGAACTCCATTTACAGTAGTTGGTAAGGTAAGCATCTTCAGGAACTAAGGGTTCTGAAAACTACTGAAGTTTATTATGGCCAAAATGCAAAAAACCCAAATCACACAACTCACTATCCATGCCTCAACAAATACATTTAAATGCAGATAAGCATGTAAGCTTCTAACAGAAATGGCACATTTTCATGCTTTTTCTATATTTAAATTTACAAAGATGAAAAGCTGCTACAGAATAGACCGAAAGAGCCAAGTTATGGAGGAGTTTGAGGCTCAGGAGCTTAGAGTATTGGTAAGAAAAGAGAGGAATAGGTATTTACAAAACAATCTTTCTATTGTCTCCTACTTCTAAACAAGCTGAGAAAGACATGTTCAGGGAAACAACTATTGCACCCCACTGAAAATCATAAATTGTTGTGTATGTGCTACATCTCTGTGCTTCCAGTGCCTTCTTTTGACAAAAACAACACTCATAACAAAATTTTTGTCACCATTTATAATATTTCTGACCGAGCTTCATTTCTCATGTTCCAAAACTATTCCAGAAATATCCCTGGGTCTGCACTGAAGTAGTTCAATTACCCCCATGTAAGGAGTAAGGAAACCTTTATTTTAGCATTGCTTCCATATACTTTTTATGCTTCTTAAAAACAAACAGAAGAACCCCAAACAAACATAATCAACCCAATCCCCTGTCCCTGTTATAACAACAGTTGTGGTACTTCACGGCTTCAGTATTAGCAGTTAATGAGCTATTTAGGTAAAGACATAATAATGTTTTCATTTCACAGCTTAAAAAGTAAAACAGATGAAATTATTTATTAGCTGTACTGCTTTGGAGAATGGAAAAATTATATCTGAACTTAAGAAATATACTTAGGCATTTAACCACTCATGCTCATTTTCCCTGTTTTATTATCTTCATATTTCTTCTCTTTAGAATGCTTCTAATTTGCTCTAGAATTCCTAGTTATTTTAAAGACACCCTTAAGTATTTTGCTAGTCTGCGTACTCCTATGGGATACACTGATGCTTCAGAATGAATAATATTTTACTATTAAAAGAAAGGGAAGTAGATTTCACAAAAAGTTTTTATTCCAACTGTAAATAAAATTTGTGTTTGTTAGTCTTATGCGTCCTAATTTAGAATTTGCAGGTTTTATTTTGGGCTACTTCTTTTTGGTTAGCATGTTTTACTTTGTAATTGATTTCATTGATTCCTTTACCAAATGTTTTTATAATTTGTTTTGACTGCTCGCACTGTGCGCAGCCATATGCAATATCAGTTTTCACACTGTCTTTGATGAATAATATAGTTCATATCTGAAGTCACTGAGAATAGTGGGAGTATCTATCTTGTACTCTTGATTAAGTATGAAGTAGTAGCCTTATGGAAAGTGTCTGTAGTAGTTCTAGTACTTACAAGAGAACTCTTTTCCAGTTTTAGCACATGGTTTTAGTCATTGTGGGACTTCAAAATTGTAAAGAACGCTGAGTTGTTTTTTAGTTTAATGATAAAAGCTACTCTAAGTTAAATCACTGAATCCATGAATTCTGAGTTCTAGTCTGCAGCAGAGATTCACTGTTTCTGCCTTTTTTATGCTAATCACTCGTACTAATGCTTGTTAATTGCATGCTACTTTTTCAAGCCTTTACTTATATCTTAGATATCAGTTCCTCTACGTGCGTCACAAAGTTGAGTTTTATAACTTCAAACCTTGATCTTTCATATTTTAAATAAAGCCAGAATTTTGAAATGACTGGAGGTCTGGAAGTAACTTGATTAGCAAAACAGAATTATCTGAGACAGATGTCCCATTGCTCTTTCAGTTTCGGTTTGTTGAGGCTTTTATTTGAATAAATTCTAGTACATTTAACCAGATAACATGGGATCAGCTTTATATTACATGTGATTACATGTAAAAGCCTCTAAAATATTAGATGGAAATATGGTATGTTACTATCAACCACTGCCTGTTCTTTCTGTTAATAATATGGTATTAAATGAGACAAGATGTGTGCCTGTTGTGTACATTGGATTAACTGATAAAAGCATGTTTATGGATTGCTACTGCATGAGATAAGTGCTTTGTAATGAGAAATGTTGAGGCTACCCTTTCCATTTGCATTCCCACTACCAAATTTCAAATTATTTTTTTGTATATTAACCAACCATTTCTTCACCAAGTTTTCTCTTTTAATTATTTTTACTTTCATTTCCAGGCAGTCTTCCTTTCACTCAGTAGAATTTTCTTTCTCTGTCCCGTTCCTGTAGGGAAATAGAATTATACTTTGGCCTGCCTCTCTCAAGTCTTGCTGTCTTTAAATGGTATTTAAATGGTATTGCTACAGCAATTCCATAGGCTGTAGCTCTCTTGTGAGGCTTCCGTGCTGTCAACTTGCTTTTTGTCTCATCTAGTAGAATGTAGTGGATTTGCTTTTATAAAAGTAATCTCATCCATGAAGTATCCTTTTATTTAAATAATCATCCTTTTCCTTATTGCTTTCTCTATGATCCATTTAAAAATTTGTTAATGGATCTATAGCCTCTGAAAATATTTTCTAGCCTCTCTCTGATAGCATTCTCTGATCCCCTTCTCCATTTAGGCATGATAAAAGGAGTAAAGGATACAAGCAGAATTAGTGGGACTTGAACAAAATGTTGAGTTTTCTGTGATGATGAGAACTCTGGGACCATTCTCCAAAGGCTGCTCTCCTCTAAGAGTTTTGCATTTGCATACAGAGACACCAGTACTTCTTATCTAAGCTTTCAAAAAACTCACCTGCTCTTTAATGTAGCTTTTATAAAGCCATTTGTAGCCAAGACTGCTAGCAGAGAGTATGTCAGGCTTCTCCAAGCAGCACCAGTGCATCCCACCTAGTCAAGCATCTGACTGATGGGGTAGTCTGAAGACTTTGTAATATGTGTTTGATGGTATGACTAATGACAAGTTTCCTTGTTTTTTGTTTCATTCTTTTCCTTAAAAAGGGAATTATGTGCACAGCAATGTACTTTTGCCTCCAGTGTATTTTTCTAACATTTTGTTTTGCCTTCATCTTCTCTCCTCTCCACAAAATCACTTCTATATTCAGCAAATTGAGATATTTGTTACACTCAGTGAGAACATTAACACTGTTGTATCAAACTGCTTTCCACAAAAGATTTAACAAACAGAGTAGTTAAAAATTTCTACTGTAATGTCTGTGACCATTTACTCAGTTGTACACAATTTGAAGGCTTGCTACAACATAGAGTAATATGATTAGTCCATGGTTTTAAAGCGCAGATCACAATGATTTCTCTTCAGCTTCATGAAAGGATGAAAAATATCCAAAGGTGTGAGAGATGGCAGTATGATAGGATTATGACATATCTCAGAGAGGGACACGTGCCTGACCTTACCTTGCTGCAGTTACCTGCTGCACTAAATCTTTCACTGTTACCAGCAAACAGCTGCCTTGCAGCACAGGAACAATGGCAAAAATGGCAAACTTGCCCTGCTGTCTTTGTACATTCAGCAGGGAGAGCAAGGAGATTCCATATAGTAGCTCTGTCTTTTCGTGTAACCAGCCCTGTGCATACATAACAAATTTTCCTTTGAGTCCTACAAAGCTGCAGAGATGTTGAGGCAGTTCAATAGTCAGAAATATGTTTTCTCTACATTTCTTCCCATTTCAGCTGCAGAGAGTGAACTTATCCTCAAAACTTGGTATTATCTGGGGAATCTGATCTGGGGAATCTGGGGAGTCCTGCAGTGCAGGACTCAGTAGAAAAAGACTTGTACTCTGCCATTCAAACTGAGTTTGAATTTATGCTGGATACTATCTGTAAAGTGAGGCAACAGCCTACAGCAATAAACAGCAAACTTTCTAATCCACCGGCTCCAAACACTTTCAACTGACCCATCTGCTATGAAAACAGTCGTGTTTGCCACAAATATTTGCACATATTCGATACTACAAAATTACATGTGGCTGGAAGGCTATTGATTTTCCTTTTTTCTATACTTGTTTTGATTCCCTAGAACAATACATGGTACGTAATGTTTTGGGGTTTGTCCCTTCTGGGAGTCCACGATTTTCCAGATCAGACAGAGTAATTTTGAAAGTTGCTACTGCTTTATCGATTTTCTGCCCAAATCCATTTTGCTAAATAAACTGATATAGGAAGTAGGGCTTGTGATCATCTTGCAGGCACAATAGCCAAGCCCTACCCCTTTCCAATACACCAAAGCTTTATAATTTTATTAAACCTAGATGACCTGTAAAATAGGAAAACCTCAGATCTGCTGGGTAAGAGGGAATGAAATTAAACAAGTTCGCAAACCTGTTTTCCCTTGCTCACCATGTCCTTGCAGGGGTGAGCGCTTTTTCTGCTTCTACTTAGTCAACTCAGACACCAACCATGAAATTCCTCCAGTCCCCTCATGCTTCTTGAAAAAAGGCCTTTATCTCCATTCCCAGAGGGACCTAGCCTGCCAACACCTCTTCTTGCAGCCAGTAAGCCAGCCCACTGTCCACTCCTTGCGACCTGCTGCCTCTCTGGTTCTTGAAGTTTGCATGAAGCTGGTGGCCTGTGCTCCCTCATGGCAGGGACACAGCCAACACGCATTGCCTTCCCTCCCATCACATCAGCTTCAGTAAAACCCTTCCTACCACTCTGGCTGCTCTCCGTCATGCTTCAAGGACAGAAGCTTTTCACAGCAGGATGTTGAGTCAGGGAAACGAGATGGGGGAGCTGTATCTTCTTAGTCAGTGAATTAGGCTGCAAAAATGACTGCCAGGGCACACCAGGCACCTGTTCTCCAAGGTCCGTTCATACTCCTGAATTTTTCCTGCTGCTATGCTCGCTGCCTTGCCTGCTGACTCTGGTGGAGCTCTGGTGGTGCTTCAGTGCATGGGTACACAGGGGCACGAGGCTGCACAGCCCCCTGTGGGCAGCTGGCAAGGCATCCATGTAAGCAGGGCAGCAGCTGAGCCCAAGGCTCAGTACGTGGCAGGTTTTAGGCTCTTTTTTAAAAATTTATATATATTTTATTTATTTTAATAATAGTGAGAGAAAGAACAATTATCATTCAATTTGCAGTAACTAAAGTCCCATTGTTCTTTAGACTGATGTCCCTGATTTCTGTTCTTTTCAGGACAGAAGCATCTTGCAGAGTTCAATGCTCTCTCAAATAGCTGTTCTAGGGGCTTCCTCATTGCAGAACCTTCACAGACAAGTGAAGGTTATTGCATAATGGTGATTGAGCCTCTTTTTATGCTTGTGCAGAATACTCATAGAGTCTGGGGGGATAAATATTCCCTTTTCAAAATGCAGTTAGCTCAAATGAGGTTGTATGGGTTTTTTGCTAAGGTTTACAAGGGTATGCTGTATTGCATTTTTGTCCCTCTGATGCCAGGTGCAAGTTCAATACTTTAAATACAGTGGCTCATTTTCATGATAAACTTTGTAAAATTTGTGTGTGAATGTTTTGTAGTAATGCTGGGTATTGATTTCTGTATTTTTCATGGGCAGTATAAACACCCATGTATGCTGGAATACCAAAACTATCTGATGCTACTGATGAATACTGTTATGGTATTCTCCTGGCTTACTTGGTGGATAATAGCTCAAATTTCTTAGATGTTTATTTGCATTCTGTGAATAGTGGGTTAAGAATTTCATGGCATTTAATTAATTTTGGTTTTACCTACAAGAAGGTTGAATTACTTTTGTGAACCTTCATTCATTTCACATCTCCTCGATATGGGGAATATGCTTTCTTTACCTCTCTTTGACATGGATTATGGATCAAGGGGGTTTCAGTGCCCTGAGCTGGAGGACCATGAGTGTGAGAATGATCAACTCCCAGTGTCAAGAAAGTTTATGCGCAGGTACCCCCAGATACCAAGCAGTGAAGAATTTAGGTAAATTGATTTCCAAAAGCCGAGAACACTAACATCACTGCATGGGCTGCACTGGGCGTTAAAAGACACACCGCTTTTCCCTCTCTGCATGCCAGAGGCAGAAAAGTTGTTTTTACAGCCACTGGAAGAAAGAGTGACATTACCCTTCAATATTCTCACCTAAGGTTTAACAGCTTCTCATTTAAGTGAGAGCCTAAGCTTAACGCCAATGACAGGTTTTGGTCAAAAGAATGACATGGGTCCTTGCTTTGATGAAAGTCTATTTATAAAGACTGGTTTTAGGGAGAAGGAAGATGGACTTGAGATAGCCAGGATACAGCAGCAGGTAGGTTTTTCCTTAGAGGTTAGGGAAGAAAAGATGACTGTGAAGCATGTGACTAGCTGGCACTTACTGCTTGGCCACAAGACTATGACATTTATTATGATGTATGAGGAAGAAGTGGACTGTGGTCATTTTAATATTTAAGCATTTTGATATGTGGTTTTCAGCAGCCACTTGTCTAATGATTAGAAATGTGTTTGGCCCCTAACTTCTTTTAATATGATGACCTAACAGAAGGTATAATGCCATGACATATTTAAGTACTAGCACTGCTTCTAAGTGCAATTCCTTTAGTGAAAAATGCTGTTGTGATTTTTCTATGAATAAAGTATATTTTTTTTTACATTTTGTTTTCTTATGCATAGGAATCAGATTTTTATTAGTCACTTTTCTATTTCTTTGTGTCCTGTCTGGCCAACAAACATAAAATTTCTGTCTCACTTTTCCCCTTCTCCCACTTTAAATGCAGTGACAAAACTCTTCCTCCGAATCCAGGAGCTGTGTAGAATGACCATATGCTCATACAGAAGAGCTTTCTTTTTCTATTGGTTAGCATCTTCACACTTTGAAAGCACAAAGCACACAGCAACTTTTCCTTTTCCAAGCTGAAATTATATCATTATTTGCATTTTTTTTCATTTTTCTGTTTTCTCAAAAAGTAATGAGTACAACTATATGTTGTGCATTGTAATACCTGTTGGTAGAACTGACTTAGCCAACCAGTTTGCATTACTGAAATGAAAGCCATGTCTTTGTATTCATTATTGCTTAGTTTTGATAGAGAATACCCCAGAGAGCTAATTTTTTGTTAGTTTAACACAGTTCATTCTAAATTACCACTGTGGTGTCACAAGGATTAGTGAAGGTTGGACCTCAAAACCAGAGTAAGTAGTGTATAAAATATTCTGCTGAGCTGTAGTGAACTGCAAACAATGTCCTGTGTGATGATTTTTAGTATGAATTAGTGTGTTTGTCCTTAGCTGTTTGAGAATTGTCAATATAGTATGTTAGAAGGGAGAAGCCGTAATACAAAAAGTCACTTTTACATTCATTTTGGCAACTGAATCTGTAAAAGAAGTCTGAAAATTATGTGACAGTTTTTAATGAGAATGGCCATTAATAGCAGTATTTCCCCACTTTTTAATGACTTCGTGTCAATATTCTGTTGCAAATCCATATAGAGGAGAAGCTACATAGTATCTTAATCTCAGAACACCAGGTTGTGCCAGTGCAGCCCTTGTGAATGAAATGGTTTCCTCAGGCCAAGAGTACAAACTAACCTAGGGTTTGGTATAACCGGGCACCTTGGCCTGGGGCATTTTCAGGCAAAAGCTTTAAAATCCCTTGTCATGACCTTTATCTGCCTCTACTCCCAGTACCATGTCCTAAATCTGAAGGTATCTGTGTGCTGCAAGCTCCACTGACACCCAAATGCTCTGGAAGTCAGAGAACAGTGGAGAAGGCAGTGAGCTGGTGCTGCAAAATGCTCTACTATTCCAGGTAAATCTGTGCCCAGCATGTCTGTTGTCAGGCAATGCCCGAGATTTATGGAAACAAACACCTATTGGCCATGAGTTGACATAAAAAACATTAAACATCATTCAAAGAAAAATCTGATTCCTTTTGTCTAAAAAAGCTTAGTATATATTTAGGAAAAGTTGAAGTCCCTTGGTATACTCTTAATTAACATTTTTATAAAGGCAATGGATAAATTCAGAAATACTTAAATATACAAACTGGTTTTTAACTAGCAGTTCAGATTTTTATGAGAAACGGATCTATGAAGGTTGTGAAACAAAACAATCTTGCCATCAGGGAGCTGAATTCTAGTAGTTGATATGTAACAACCAAGTTGTATCAAGGCAGTGTTTTGCCACATGTTTCATGCTTCTTAAGGATTATTTGAAATTATTTCTGATAGAAATCACAAAAGCCTTAAGTAAAATTATATGATTAAATAAATTTTAAATAGCTGCTAACATTTATTTTTGAACATTGTTAGCTTGCTTTGGGAATAGCATGACTGGAACATTCTTTGTCTTTTGTACACCTGTGGCCTCCATGACTATGGTTAGGAGATAGTGCATGAAATTTTATATTAAAGCAGGTGTTCTGGTGTTTATTCTCAGTTGCTCAAACTTATGCATGGCAGCAGAAATGGCTGCTAATGACCAGGACTGAGGAAACGTAATAAGCAACATAAAACTAATTTCGATTGAAAGAATCCATCAAATATCGCTTTGAATTTGCGTGAGTGGGAGGGTGTGTACATTTCTGCAGAGGCCTTAGGAACATGTTTTCTGCAGGAAATGTAATTATGGATATTTATATCAAGAGTTGCCATTCTGGAAATCCCACTGCTTTTTTACAGTAATTTTTTTACTGTCCAATACTTATATACCAGTATAAAATGGCATTATTAAGGAGAATAAAACTTAAAAAATCCACTGCAAAACATGAGCAAACCCAAATTCTAGGATTATGTTAATGTATTAAATGTTAAGCATGACACTGTGTTTTTAAATGTTGATCTTTCGAGAAAACAATGCTGCATGGAAGTGGGGCAAACCAGTTTTATTGTGTATCATGTATGTTTTATAGCCATTATTACACTTGAAAAACTGAAAATTCTTGTGGCTGTAAGAATTTTAAGCTTCTTTAAACTTACCTGTAATCAGTATAAAGTCTGTCTTTTCTTCTTTCATCCACCTCATCTCTCTGTTTTCATCCTCAGCAGTTTTACCAGTTCCTGGCATTTGTTTTAATCATCTTCACTATACCTCTTCTAATCCAGGTAGAATATTATTTTTGTTTGATGAAACAGGTAGTTGTAGCCATCAAATAAAGGCATGCCACACATTTTAGCAGTTAGTAGTCATAGTGAGATAAAGTGCTATGTAATTGAAAATGCCCTAACACTCCGAATAAGAAAAAATTTTTAGCTAGCTAGCCAGCTCAAGGCCATATCACCACAGTATCTTTTGTACTGTTGTTTCATTTTAAATAATGTTTCTCAAGCTATGGATATACGTTATGCTATTGATGTATATTTTATAAACAGTCTGTAGATTTCTTGCATTTAAGTCTGAGGAGTTGATAATTGTACAATATTATTTCCTTTATTCTTTTCCTTACTCACAAATAATGTATGCTGTTTCATTTCTAAAATGCATCATCTTTGATCCTTCATCATCTTCAATTACTTGCAACAGTTTTTGCCAAAGACTTATTTCTCCCTAGCTGATGAAGTCACTATGAAATTGCAAATGATTACAGATAAAAACCCCATTTTGTCTGTTCCATTCTTAAATTTAGGATCTCATAACACTAGACTGTGGTCTCTGCTTTAATCTGTATTCTTTCTATTATGCATTTATATACTTCTTGATTAGAATTTAGTTCACCAAAAATTTTAATTTATGTCCAGTATGAATTTAATGTGATTTTTGTATTTTTTTGTCAACTATTAATATTAAAATGAATAGTAACTTAATACCACTATGTGTTTTTATTACCATAACTGAAAAACTTCCTAAGGCTGAGTAACTGTGAATAAGAGACAAAAGAAATAATAGCAAGTTAGCAGCAATTTGCCCAGACATCTTTTGTCAAAGATGTTAAAGATCCTGTGTACCTGGTAATGGGTTTTATCTGCATCAGTGTTCTCTGTTTCATAAAAGAAGCTTTAAGCTTTACTTGTGAGCCTCCATATCTGATATTTTTTCACCTTGTACCTTCCTCTGCTACTGATGCTATGCTTGATATTGTTACAGATGAATGAACACCATACTTTAAAATAAACCGTTTTGTTTTTACATTTCTCCTTTTATAGTTCTACCAGAAAGGAAAATATGTATGCCCAATATCACTCCTCAAATAACTTTTTCTAGCTTTGTTCCTATGTGCACAGAGGAACTCAGCCAACTCAACTGTTAATGTTTCAACAGTTTTCTACTAACATGTGCAAAGTTGAATATTTATTGTGGAAACCCAGGAAATCTGGCTATATGTGTTTGATTGCTTATGTACATGTCTCTAGTTTACAACGATATGCACATTTGCATGTGTTGCAATAGTTGTACATGGATATACATATTTGTTTATATATATTGCAGTCATACCCTTGACCACTATCTTTCATGAGTACTACCCCACTCTGTAAAATCATGCTAAATTTCTGTGGTCTTTTATCATATTTTAAGTCATGGCTCTACTAATAGTTTGTAGTGCAGCATGTACATATGACTTTTTATTGATTAAAAACTTCAAGTGGGCATAGGATCTTTATCCTAACATGTACTGAACAAAATTGAACATAATAATACTGCCACAGTTGTGCTCAGAACTTTACACTTTGATCACATAAGCATAACACAGTGCTATAAAGCCATAGCTTTACAGCAGTTTTGTTTGGTTTTTCTCTATGTTTTTTTTTCTACTAAGTATATTTCAATGTTTATGGATTATTTTATTAAATGTGTAGGTTATAACTGCATTTTGCTATTACTTTCATGTAATGATGAAAAAATTTTTAGGTAATTTCATCAAGTAAAGCAGTCAGTTTCCAATAAATGCAAAATTTAGGCATTTCAGATTCGGGGAACCTTGAATCTTTGTCTCTCTGAATATGTTAATGCTTGTGTATATAAACATAAAAAGTTAAAAGCTTTTGTACTAACTCCTAGTTAGCACTAGTGGTATTTGAAAAGGATGCAAAACTATATTATAAATAAAAGCTTTCTGAAGATTCACATTTTTTTCTTGAGCAAATGCTTTCAAATGTGTAATGAAATGTATCCGTTTTTTGTTCAGACATGAAGTTCTTTAGAGGTTCTTGACAACCAGATAAGTCACTCTTCACTTGCAATAGTCTAAATAAAGAAGTTTAAAAATAACAAAAATAACAATTAGTGCAGATACTCAGTTGTCCATTTGGATTAATTTCTTTGTAGCTCAATTTTTTTCTTTGTAGCTCAATTTTTTTTCTGATGGTTTCATTATCAACAAATAGTAAGTGTGGTTTTATGGAGAAGTTGATACTGAACACAGCTGAAAGCAAACAGCAGGATAGAAAAGACATTGAAGAGATAACTAATTGTTTTTTAAAAATCATATTAGACAGATGTACTGAATTCAGGAGTCAGTTTTCTTTCAATATTTTGCAGCAATTTTAAGGTCATATAATTTCCATATACAGAATTATGTGAAATTGGAAAATTAACTTCTAGTTTACAAGACTATGTATAGGTATTCATAACCAAGAAAATTAATTTTTATTGTAGTAAAACTGTGGTTTTCACTCTTAAAACCTGTCGGGTAATAGCTTCAGAAGCAGCTAGAAAAGACTGACATAAAGAAGAGACTGCTGAGGACACTGGAGTATCAGTGTCATGTGAACTGTGAATTGTAGTATCTTCATTTTAAAGATTAATGTAGACTAGGCATCAGTACCTTAACATTATAAAGTTCAGTCTAGTTGTGTGTGCAGATTTTAATTATGGCTTGCTTTACAATAATTATATAATGGAAGTCTAGTCTAAATTAAAAAAACTAGTAATTCCATTACTGTGCATAATAACCTTTATAGAAAAGTTATATTGTAATTTTGTTTCACTTTTGTTTGAGGACAGAGACTTAAATGATACTTTTATAAAAAATTATACTCTTTCTGTGGAAAAATTCCTCATCAGTTTAGACAAAGGTGTTGGCATGTGGTTTCTGTAATTCAGCCACTTTTTTCCAGCCTGATTTTTTTTGTAAGGACAAGAAAAACAGTATCTGATGGCAGTCTTAGGAGAAGAAGGAAAACTGCTATGATTTTTTTAGCATTTACTTCTAGAATTGTCTGTTTTGTTTAACTCTTTAAAATTATGGAATGGATGATATATCAGTATCATACACCTTTAGTCCAATGTCCTGTTTTATCTCCAGAAAGGCTTCAAAACTACCAGTGGCCACTAAAAAATGCTATTGAAACAGTGCTCCTCTGCAAATGCGTTTAATAACTCTAAAATTTTCTTCTTTTCTCTCCATGGCAGAGTTCAAATCCCTAGTTTGTAAGATTTTCAGTAGTATAGGGAACTTGGGCCTCAGAGAGTGAGAGGACACATTTAGATGCTTGGAGTGTCAGGCACTGGAGATAAAGCAGAACTGATTATAAGGTTGAGACTGTGAAGCTTCCTACTGAGGTATACCAAATTGAACATAAAACAGTTATATAGTTAAATTTCTAGGAAAACCAAGTTTGCATAGGAAGAAAATAAATATAGAGACAGATTTTTGTGTATAATATTTCAGGGTACTTTCTTGGCTTTGTGTAGATTTTAGTCAAGAGTTTAATTTAATAAAATAGGATGCTGAAATATTTTGTTTTGGATTTAAGGTCTACAGTGGTAGATAATACTGTAAACTTACAATATATGTGACAGATTTTTGTTGCATAATATTTTATATGTGTAGGTCATCCTGAGATATTTTCTTGTCCTAAGTATGGCAAAATTGCAATGTCTCTGTTTCAGCTTATTTTATGAAATTTGAACTGAACACAGAATATAATGTTTGTCTTTGAGGAAAAGTAAGTTTTTTTGCATGATGCTTGTATAAAGAACCTTAAAATAAATATGAATTAATTCCTTAAAATAGTTGCTATTATTAGTTGTCCCTCAGGCAGTGGAGGAACATGATTTAGTACTGTTTTGTCTCAGGTTTGTATTCACAATTTAATGAAGGAAATAAAAGTTATAACAATAATAGATCTAAAATGTGTGCCTTAGATGTGTGCAGACGCATGCAAAAATCACATTCAAGTAGAATTTTTCTTAAACCCAGTTGAGGAAAAGCTCACATGAAGTAACAATGGCAGATATCATATTTAGGAAAAATGCACTTCCAATTTATTTTATAATGATGCTTTAGGAGAAGCCCCTGGTATTAAACAAGCCCATATGATTCTGACTGCAGTTTTCAATTAAGCATAAAATGTTCTATTCATGTGTCAAAGAAGGGGGACGTGGGGAAGATTTTTTTGTTAGCAAATCTTGAATTTGAGTAAGCACTTACAAGAAAAGTGTATTATACCTGTATGCAAGTTATTTTCTAGATTGAAATAAACATAGCTGCCTTGATTAAAGGTGCACTTCTTGAAATGCTGACAGAAAAAGATTTTTAATTAAATAGTTTTTGTTAGATAATGGGAAAACATTTATCTGATAACAAACTAGTAAAAACATAAGCAGTCTTTGATTTGACTTATACTAGTCAGTAAAAAACTTGTACATTTTATGCAGAAGAAGCTGTCTGAACACTTTGAGTTTTACTTTCCAGAAGGATGTTTTCCTACTTTTGAATGTTTTGTTCTATTAATACATCATAAACCAAAAACTCATTCTAGTATTAAAAAGTGATGTTGCATTGTATCTATTGTAGTATCTGTATCATAGTATCTTCCCCTTTTCCATACCTCTCCTGTGCTTTTATAGCCAGGTAGAAAGACTTTAATGGAGAAGTAAGGGAGGGACCTCTGTTCAGAGTCCCTGGATGTGCATATGTCTCAGTACTAAGGAAAAACTGTGTATGTATTCTAAGTGTGAGTTTAATGAATGTAGAAGGGAAGTTGTATTGTAAGCACTGTCACCTCCAAACCACAGTGTTGATTTTTGTTCTTTTATTGGTTTTGCTTTTTTTTCCCCATTAATCAGGCTTATTGTAGAGGTTAGTGAATTACAGGTATGCTACCTGGAATTTAGGAGCAAAATCACAGGTAGAACATTGTAGGAGTAAATACCTAAGGAACCAACAGTACAAAAGTGATGTATTGTCTTCTCACCTGCAATCATTTAAAGATTAACAGTTAAAGCTAATTAAAAAGCTGAGTGTGAAAGCCTAAGTAAATCCTTAGTTGAGCTGAAAGGTGTACTCTACTTCTTCAGAGGGCTGGATATTTTAACAGGATTATTTTTGCAGAATTGCTGCTTTAAAAATTACTTTTTGGTTTAATCAACGTTTCTCCCTGACAAGCTAGTCACTGTGACCAGCACCAGTTGAGAGGTAGCCCTTTTCCTTTCTTCCCTAAAGTGTCAATCTGTCCAAATAGCAATGATGCTTAGCACTGTTTAAGTCTCCCTTGTAAAACCTAACAAGTAAACTGTGAATACTCCCACATAAGTTCTGAAAAAAATTGCACGTAATTTGTAAGATAGCCTCTAAAAATAATGTTAACCTAGACTACTTAGCAGAAAAGTACTCAAAATTCCATAATATGTGACCTTACCTCTTTTTATAAATTGCTTTTCTAAAGTATCTTCTATTTCCTTCCTATGAAGACATGTTTCATGGACTTGCATCTGGTAGAGGCATCCTGCCTGTCTGTCCAAACAGCACACTATTCTACTTAATATTCCTTCACAACCTGCAGTGACCTATTGTTCATTTTATGGTTTTCATTTCCTGGGAGGAGTAGGTTACAGACCATCACACAGGGATGTTCTGCAAAAGTGGTAACATTGATTTAGGTAATTGAAATTTATTCCTTTTAAGAGTACAGTTCTGACTTTTATGCACTCTGCAAGATCAGAAACAACTAGTGACAAAAGCTGTATCTTTTCCTCTGATTGCAGTGCACAAGAGCTGTTTCTCTTCAGCTTTTGTAGAGAAGTCCTGTGATCTTCCAGATGGGCTTTGCTACAACAGTAGGCAAAACTTCAAAGAATCCGTTACACAGGGCAGAATCTCTATTGTCTTTATTGTAGTCCAGTTCAAATACATGCTAGTTAAAACAGAAGGAATGATAAATTGATAAGACTGGACATTTGCAAAAATCATACCTGGAAATAGGACTTTCAGTTCAACAAAACCCAGAAATTGTTGTTTGCTCATGTCTTTGTGCTTGTTGCATTCTAAAATTTATTCTCCAGAAGTAGACATCAGTGGATTATTTCAGCATTGCCATGAAAGTCACATGGATGAACTTGGAGAAAGAAGATTTGAGCTGTGCTGAAAAATAGCTAAATCTACATCTAATTTTTTTCAACATAGTAAAACAGTAATAAACTGCAGAGATTTATCTTCCTCAGCTACCTCATTACAGATTTGTAATTAATTTAAAAATACTGTGTTCAATTTGTGTCTGTTTTTCCTGAATTGATTTACTCAGGAATGGTAACCATTTCTTTCCACTATATAGTAAAAATGGAACCTGTTTCATGTGTGACTAAGAAATGTTGTTAAGGTTCGGTGGATATAATAGTTAAAGGTGATGTTTTGTATGTTTGTAAACAGGAATTGTAAGAAAATGGTGTAAACTTCTAAATATATTCTTTGGACAAATGTTTGAGCTATATAGTACTTGTCTAATATTCCCACAGTGGGATCATGTATTGGAATTCACATAGTTTATTAGATCATGGTGCATGTAACTAGTTATCATGCTTTTGTTGAAGAAAAGTACAAATTCAGTGTTTACAGAGCCATAGTTCTGTCTACTCTCTTATATGGATCTGAATCGTGGGTCATCTACCGCCACCACCTGCAACTCCTAGAACACTTCCATCAACGCTGTCTCCATACAATCCTAAACATCCACTGGTCAGATTATGTGACCAATACATCTGTTCTAGAACAAGCAGCAATCACAAGCATTGAGGCCATGCTGATGAGAACACAGCTGCACTGGGCAGGGCACGTCTCCAGGATGAAGGACCACCGCCTCCCTAAGATCCTGCTCTATGGTGAACTTACCACCAGCTGCTGCATGAGAGGAGCCCTGAAGAGAAGATACAAGGACTCCCTGAAACAACATCTCAGCTTTGGCCATATTGATCAACATAACTGGTCTACTCTGGCCTCCAATCGGGAGGTTTGGAGACACACCATCTATAACGCTGCTGATGCTTTTGAGAACACACGCAGGATCACTCTTGAGGAGAAAAGACAACGCAGAAAGAATCATACCTTGCAGAATATATCTCTTAAGGAGTCTTTCTGCTGTGCCTTTTGCAACTGGACATGTCTCTCTCATATTGGCCTTTTTAGCCACCAACACACTTGTAACAAATGTGGGTAGAGCCCTTCCCAAATTTTCGTTCATGAAGCCCAGCCATGATGATGTTTCATGCTTGACAACCTCCAAAACATCAATGTGTTTTGTAGCCAGCCCCTCATGGCACTTTGGATCTTATTTACTACTTTGCTGATAAAAAGATATTTAGGCTATATTTATTTTGCACATAATATTGTATGAACTGCAAGAGAATTTTCCCCAAACTTTACTGGGATTGACTACTGCTTGTTTCCAGCTTGCAACTGCAAGTGCAAATGTAGGCCATTTATTTTTCTGTAAAGGTCTATATTGCTACTTTCTCTCCATCTTCTTTCCCCCTTCTACCGGCACCCCTGACCCCAGCTTTTTGGAACCAAGATTTGAACAGTAGAAATACAGTGTCCTGTTAACAAACTTCAGATTCTTTTGGCTAGAACTTGAAAAAAATACTTAAATTTGAAAAAGAAAAACCTCTGAAAATAGTTGGAATTGCATAAAATGTTTTGGTAATTGTACTGTTCATGTGAAACTTACATTGTGAGTGAGTATTTGTGTATTTGAATATATTCAAAATGTTAACTGTGTGAAAATGAAAGATGGGTAATAAGAAAAGTAATATAGGATAAAGACGTTTTAGAGAGATACCAAGCTAAGTATTAAGGAAAATTAATTATTATGATTAAATGTGACATTTGAATATATTTAGATGAAGGCATCATTAAGACAGTCAAATAACCTTAATCACCTTAATTCTGGTCTTTTTTTAGTGCTATTCACTAGCACAATAATTATGATATTGCAGTATTTCTGAAGATTAGATTAAAACAATTTCAGAGTGTCTTTGTATCCTTTTCTGCCTCTTACCTACTTTGGCAGATATTTTCTGTGCGGTATTTTATTACTTTTCTATATCCACTGTAGAGATACTTTTGAGGCTTACAGCCTTGTTTTGCTCAAACTCTGGTTGTTTATAAAGGTTTTATAAAATATATATGCCAGGGTT
This sequence comes from Corapipo altera, assembly GCF_003945725.1. Taxonomy (NCBI): domain Eukaryota; kingdom Metazoa; phylum Chordata; class Aves; order Passeriformes; family Pipridae; genus Corapipo; species Corapipo altera. The sequence continues at coordinate 4,174,164 of NW_020884876.1, read as the reverse complement.
ACAGTCTGCTTTATAATAATTACATTTTTTTCATTAATGAAAACTTTAAGTTATAACTGTCTGTCATGAATATTTCTTTTAGAGGCATAATTCCTTAAAGCATTTTTGAAGGATTTTTTTTTCTATAAACAGTTTGTATACTAATGCAGGTTGTGGTTAATAGTTTATAGAAAATAGTTTAGAATTGGAAATAGATTTTAGAATTTATAAATATAATTTAGTTTGAATCTAGAGTGATTTTATAGAAAATGTAAATATTTTGGTTAATCTAAAATTCTTAACAAGCTCATTTAGAATGCAAAGTTGTGTTTTGAGGACATCAGCATTTTTATTTTTAAATGCTTAATTGACCCATTTCTAGAATATTGTTCAAATAACCTATAAGAAAACAATATAAGAAAGAGTAGAGGAGGCAGTCTACTGCTTGCGGGATTGTAGAAGTTATTGCAGACAATTACGGAATTTTTCATCTGTGAGAATTCAAGGCATTTGATCTGAGTCCTTAAATATTTGTGAATAAAGTATGTACCAGTTTTTAATTAGTATCATTTCAAACTATGAAGAAGATTGAAAAACAGTAGGATAACATTAGTCAGCAATTGTAAGAAAATGAGACTTGATATTAATGTATGTTTTGCCTACTGTCTGCATATTAATTATTTTGGAGCTCTCACAAAAGAAACAGGTCCCAAGTAGTAGAGAATCAGTGCTGAAAGTTAAGCAGAATAGGTGGTGATGAAATGCCATGTAATGGAATATATTTTGCTAGATAAACGTAGAGCCTTTTTAATGACCCTGATAAGAAAATAATATAATTAAGGATTTCAGAGTTAGGAAGTACCAGAAATAAGTCTAGCTGTATTACCTTATATCACATCTCACCCACTTGTATTTCTGTTTAATCTGATATTCTGTATATATGTATATATATGCATATATACAGAGTTTCCATGAAAACTCTTCCTTTGTTTTTGGGTGTTTTTTTTTTTTTTTTGAAACTCTCATTTTATGGGAAGGGAAAATTCAGAGACTGAGTGCTAAGTTGTTTTTTTTCTTTGAATTACTCTGTAGCTGATCCGTTACTCATTCATTCATAAGTATTGTGTTATGCTCTAAAGACAGACTTTTTAATTTGCCTTACCTTTTTTTAATACAAATTATCTTTATGGTACCCAAAAACTTCATAATCCTTAATTAATTCATTTTTATAGTATCATGAAAGGTGAAATCCATATTTCCATCCTTATGCTCATAGTAAGTGACAAAGTATGAATGGTAGGATCTTAAGTCTGAAGTATTGACTAATGCTAAATATTTGTTCTGGGACAGTGATATTTACAAATGGTTATCAGTATGTAAGATCAGTATGATCAAGCACCCTCGGCTTTAGTTGCAGGTAGAAGCTCTGAGCATTTCTGTGCGTTAGATCCCAAAAATATAATTCAAATCTCCCTTGTTTTGTTTGTGGAAAGATACCAGTGTTAGTGTCTGACATCCCAAAAGTTTTAACTTGTAAATTCATTAAAGTACTTTGGTTTGTGTCTTCTGCTTCTTCTTCTTATGCAGAAGTAAATGAAAGTATAGAAACAAAACCACAATACCTACTGGAGTACAGAAATGGTTTTAAACTGCCTCTGTGGTAACTAAGGTAACCAGCTCTTCCAAGAAATTGAATTTATATTTGTCAGTTTGCAATATGTGGTTTTATGTGTGTCTATTTTAGATGCAAATTTGAAAAATTCCATTTTAAAAGTAGGTCAATGAAGAGACTTGAGGTTTTTCAGTGCTTGATGTAAGTGACATGACATACAGATATCAGTCATAGATGAGTCATTTGACTTGAAAGAAATCAACCCAATACTAGAAAAGAAACAGTCACAGAACTACTTAATATTCCTTGATCTTTGTTTTGAAGTTTTACTTTGATGTATATTCAGGCCTGGGAGAAATGTTACCAGCTTATATTTGTACGAGCTTTTCCTGTAATTTGCACAGCAAATTGAATCGTAGACTTACTTAGAGTGGGAAGGAGATCCTCCTGTCAAACCCTTTGCTCATAGTAGGTCCAGTTAGACCTGACTATGTAGACCTTGCCCCATCAAGTTTCAAATATTTATAAGGATTCATTTTCTTTAATTCTCCACTATTTGACCATTCTCATAGTATATTTTTTTTCTTATACATGTCAAAATTTCCTGTGTGGTGTTTTATATCTATAGTCCCTTGACTTAGCTCTGCGAACATCTGAGAAGAGTCCAACTGTGTCTTCTCTGTCTCTTCCCATTAAAATAGGGCACTAAGACCTTTCTCAGTCTTCCGTTCTTAAGGTTAGGGAAAAAAGTTCTCACTGTTTCTTCAGCAATCATGCTCCTGGCCATATTGTACTTGTTCCAGTATGCCAATGTCTTCCTTGCACTGGGGAGTCCAATGCTGCATGCAGTACTCGTGATGAAAAACGAGCGGTTAAGGGATCAGGGTTTTGTCCAGACTGGAGGAATGAACATCTAGTTTCTGTGTTTATATTTAAAGGCATTTAGAGAGAAGACAGAGCCAGGCTTTCTGTGAAAATACACAATGAAACAGCAAGGGGAAAAAGGCACCAACTATAATGGGGAAATCCTTAATGGGACTTACAAAGAATATTCTTCACCATGAAAATGTTAGTGATCGGAACAAGCTTCTAAGACACTGACAGGACTGGGCAAGACATAGCTGTGAGGAGCCTGGTCCAAGGTGGAATGTAAACCTACTTTAAGTGGCTTTGTTTTTTTTTACTTGCAGATTTTTTTATTTATTTTTTGTTGCTTTATTTTAAATGTGATATACTTAGAAAGGTATAAAATAATTATTTGATAATAGGAAAATTCATTGGCAAGGAGAAAATATTACAATTCATTGCTAAATCAATAGCCCAGGATAGTTGAACTTATAACTGATTTAAGTTGGATTACTGAAATACTGGTCCCAGCAAGGTCAGGCGTTTTTATGTGTGTATCTATATTTCGAGAGAGTGGTACTAGGAGAATAAAACTACTAGCTTGAGAGTGACTGCTTGAAGAATATTATAACTTTTGTGTGATGTAGGAGAATCTTATGACAGAGAATAGTGTCATAATAAAAGAAAATATATTAATAAAGTATGCTCAATAGTAGTATGCAGCTGAAAGGTAATGTAGCAATTAAATTAAGATGATTTTAAGGAGCTTTGCTTTAAAAGATTGTATGTCCTTTGTATGATTTCTAAAATAAAAGCTGAAATGTATGCATTTACGATTTTCATAGTAAGGTAATTACATATTTAGCATGGTATTTAATGTTTAAATAAGTTTGGGGGCTGTATTTATGGTGTTTAGTGTTGCCCTTTGACAATGAAGTTGCTTGTTCACACTAAGTGCTTGTTTGCCCTTAAAATCAATAGGTTCTTTTAACATATCTGATTTAAAGTTCAGATACCTGTTATGGCAGAAATTTTCTTTCTTGGGGACACTCATGAGATTTCTCGTGCTTAAATATGGTCCCCTCACCAGCCCTTCACAGAAATTTTTTTGAATTTTAGGTTAGTTTTTTTAGATAATTTGATTGGGGTTTAGACCATTGATAGCAATATTTATTCTTTATTTCCAAAAATGTATCGGTTTTATTCTTTGTAGCATGCTGTCGTAGCTGTTTTAGTAGTTTACTATGTACGAATTTACATGAGATGCAATGAAAATCTCATCCACAAAGTCTCTGCAAGAGTTTATGTCCAAGAGGTTTGGGCATTGTCTTAGGTGGCTGAAACTTTACAGTGCAACGGAAATGTTACAGTGTTTTTGCCATTTATTTTCTGAGACTTTTTATCTAATTTTAATGGCTAGATATCAAAATCTTGCAGACTATGTTGGAGAAAACAGTACATGGATTTAGCAAATTTGGAAGACAAGCAATCAGGCTTTACTCCCAATTGTGAAAAAAATTAGAAATGATTGTCAGTGTATGGAGAGTATTTCTATTTAATTTTTATTTGTATATTTTATAAGGTGTATAAAAAATAAAGAACTCAGTGTATTTGGATGTCAAACACAAATAGTAATAAAACAATAATATAATAGTTGAAATCCAAGATTATACTGGTCTAATTTACATCAGGTCTCAAAATACCTGTCTAGTTTGCACTTTTTAAAATCAACACAAAAAGTGATTTCCTGAATGTAGCATCTCAGTTCTTGGTTAACTAATCTTAAACAATTAATGGAACAACAATAATAATCTAATTCAGAATTCTGTTTTGTTGTGGACATTATACTTTCATTTTCTAAGGTAACACCCTTCACAAATTCATCATTGATTCTTGATATGTATTACTCCTCTTGCATAAAGAATTACTTTGGTTTAGTTAACGTTATTTTTACTCTTTTTAAAAATAATATAGGCGTATGGAAGTAAGTTTGTTTTGTCAAAATGTTTTCTGCCTGGTTTTGAAATTCATGATACATTTTAGTTACTTGCCTACTATAAATTTCACCGTATCGTACAGTGCTTTTACAGTACTATGTTTTGACTTCCTGATGTTTTATTTATATTATTGCAGCTCTATTAATTACATACTCATTGTATTTCATGGTTTCGAACTGTTGAGCATTGTGGCCACTGTCCATCCTGCAGTCTGTAGGATTTATGGAAATTTTTCTTTTTTTTTTTTTTTTTAATTACTTTGATCTTTAGGTTGGTTAGAACTTTAGTCTCTGAGGGAGAAAGTATACTTTATATTGATTAATCACTAAATTACTACTTGCTTACAGCTTTTATGGTCTCTTGATGTTTCCATTGTCAATGTGTACAAGAATGCTGCAGTTTCAATATTTCTCTTTTGGTCTAGGTAGAGGGCTTCCCCCAAGTAAGAGACAAAACAAAACCCAAAAAGTTAATAAAATAATGCACCTAAGAAGTGGAGATAATTTAGTGTAATCTTGAAAAATAAAGAAAGCGCAGTTTAAATGCAAAACATAGAGGCAAACCCCCCACTGTTTAGCAATATTACTAAGAGGTGTCAATACTGCTTCCCATTTAATTAGAGTGATAAGGCAAAATATAAATGTCGGTAGCTTTCTACACAAAGTAAGTTATTTGAAGCTAAGTTCACTTGTCTTGAAGATTCAGTTTTAGCTCAAGAAATAACTGAGTTAATAAGGTATTTATGGCTCAGTTCTGGAAATTTAGATAAAATATATGTGGAATCTAATTATATATTAGTATCTCTATAGCATACATTCAGTTGACAGTACAATATAGATAATATTTGGGTAGAAATTGTCAAAACTATGGGTAATTCCTTTTTCCTTTATGAAAGTCTATAAACTCTGGATGTCTAATACCATAGCAGACCTGTTAACACATAGCTTGTGACCTGTTATTATAAAAGGCAGCCCTCTATTTTACTGTTTTATAAGGCTACAGTTGCAACTAAGCTATTTTCTACTAATGTTTTGAATGTTAAGAAAAGCAGTCCTAATCCTATTTACTTTCTCTTGTGTTTTCTCATATCAAGAAACAAATATGTTTCCAATTAAGCGCTGAATGACATTTCTGTCCATTTCTTTCTCCTTCAGTTGAGACATTTTAAACCTATATTAGTAGAATCATAGAATCAGCTGGGTTGGAAGGGACCTCCGAGATCATCAAGTCCAACCCTTGACCCAGCACCACTGTGGTTACTAGACCATGGCACTAAGTGCCGCATCCAGTCTCATCTTAAAAATCTCCAGGGACAGAGAATCCACTGCTTCCCTGGGCAGCCCATTCCAATGGCTGATTACCCCTTCTGTAAAGAATTTCTTTCTAATATCTAACCTAAACCTCCTCTGGCACAGTTTAAGACCATACCCTCTTGTCTTGATCGTTGCCTGGGAGAAGAGACCAACCCCCACCTGGCTACAACCTCCTTTCAGGGAGTTGTAGAGAGTGATGAGGTCTCCCCTGAGCCTCTTCTTCTCCAGGCTGAACAACCCCAGTTCCCTCAGGCTCTCCTCATAGGACTTGTGCTTGAGTCCCTTCACTAGCCTTGTTGCTCTTCTCTGGACCTGCTCCAGCACCTCAATATCCTTCCTGAACTGAGGGCCCCAGAAGTGGACACAGTACTTGAGGTGTGGCCTCACCAGAGCTGAGAACAGGGGAAGAATCACTTCCCTGGACCTGTTGGCCACACTGTTCCTGATACAGGCCAGGATATTATTTTTCTGTAAACTTATGATGAAAAAACAGTGCTTTGGTCACAGAACTAACACTCTCTCTTACTTACCAAATGCCAAGAGTTAATGCCAAAAGGAACAGACTGCTCTAATTAAATAGTTGGAAAATCCAAAATACCGTACAGAGAATCAAAACTGAAAGAGATTTGGCATAATATTCCTGACTGTACTTAAGCTCATTGTGTTTGATTGGAAGAGGATTATTGAAAAGAGTTTATAGGAGCTTTTAGCAGTCAATGTTTTTACTTATGAAAGGGGTTAGAGCAACACTTTCCTAACTATTTTTAAATTTTAATTATTTGTTTGGAATATCACTGAAACTTGCAGGTATTTTTCTTTCAGGTTCTTTGTTGCATTTCAGATTAATCCTAACATTTTAACTTCTGAAATTTTACTTACAACTCCTACTGTGTTATGGACATGCATGCTGACCCCTATCATTTAAATACTTGCATTGGTATTACTCTTGTTCTTAAAGCCTTTTAAATACATTGCATTAGCAACCTTGTAAGAATACACTCTGAGAAAAAATACGTTAGCATATCTTTAACATTTTCTTTAATATTTTAACAGACAAAAATACAAGATATCACCTTCCCATTTTATAAACTTAATTAATTTTTAAAAGAATTCACAATATCAATTATTATTGTGTCAGTGAGACAAATGCTTACGGCAAGAGGTAAAGTATTTCAGAAGTGGAGATGTTTCCTGAATACACTTTTATCTGTTGGGTTTTTCTGAGAAAGACAAAAATTTTCAGACATAGAATTGAACTAGTGAGCTCCAGACTTACTTGAATTCAGCAGAGAAAAGCAAGAAATTCTAGAATCAGAGAATCATTTTGGATAGAAAAGAAACATAAGGTCGTAGGCCCCACCTGTCCACCACTAAATTATATCCTTAGGTGCCATGTCTACATAGTTCATCTGAACTGTTTCTAATATCTACTGTAGATGAACTCTAAATCCTCTTTAATTACATGACTTTCTTTCTTTTACTGTAAGGTTAGCCCAGAGTAGCACACATATACATGTTTGTGCTGTAGGTCAAGTTTAATCAGATTAAATGTAAAGATATCTCTTGCTCCAAGGAAGATGATACCAAGCACTATGAGAGAACCTAAAACTCTATGGTGAAAGTGTCCTTATGGAGAAAAACAGATCAGCTCAACAAGATTGGCTCATATTATCATCATGTGAGTGACGGATAAAAGATAACCAGCTTAAGTGGATAAAACTTAGGTCAAAAATAATTAACAGTTCAGAGGGCTGGAACACCTCTCCTATGAGAAAGACTGAGAAGGTTGGAGTTGTTCAGTCTGGAGAAGAGAAAGCTCCTGGAAGATGTAATTGCAGCCTTTCCATACTAAAGAGTGATTAAAAGAAAGATGGGAGCCCTGTAGTGGTAAGATAAGGGATAATGATTTTGAACTAAAAGAGGGTTGATTTAGATTGGACACAAGGAAGTAATTTTCTACAGTAATGATGGTGAGGCACTGGAACAGGTTATCCAGAAAAACTGTGTGTAGCGCATCCCTGGAAATGTTCAAAGTCAGGTTGAATGGGGCTTTGAGCAACTTCTTGTAGTCAGTCTGTGGCAGGGTGAGTTGACTAAGTGATTGTTAAAGGTCCTGTCCAACCCAAATCATTTTATGATTTTTTTGTTGTGCTTTGTAGTATTCTTTTTACTGAAGGCATCTGGTAGTGCCAAAAGCCTCTCATTTGGATTAAAAGCTGGGTTTTTTGGCGTAGGATATAACTCATCACTTCAGTAGTAGTCTGGTCAGAACAGAATCTTAAAATCTGAGTTTATCTACTATCATAAGAAGAAAGATATGGAAGTATAATTGTTATGAAAGATCATATACTGGATTATTTTTCATTAACCATGTGAAGAAAATGGAAAAAATTCTAAAGGACAGGCTTTGTCATCTTTATATAATATAAATTGGGGGGGGATATGTTTGTAATTGAAATCTTAAGCTTATTCTTGAAATAGTAGTCATCCATTGGCATAGATCAATGAAAAGATACTATTTATTTGCTGTTGCTGCTATTGTAGGCATTTGTTTTGTTTTAATTTTAAGTGGTGTGGGAATGGAGAGAGAGGTTCTATTTTCTACTTTGAACCAGAATACTAGCTGGTCCCTATACCATCTTCTCTAGAGTGACTATTGCTATGTTGAAAAAGTTACACATATCAGTCATAAAAGACCTCCCAGGCAATAAGAAAGTGAGGAAAGATTAAGCACAGCCTTTACTCCATTGCTCAACACTTCATCTTTCTGCTGACTAAAACATGAACGGAATAGAAGAGCAAAGATCCCTCAGTAATTTAGAAGTAGAGCACTGATTGAATTCTTTGCCAAATATGCCAAACCTTTAGCTTTTATATAATTCTCTGTGATTGATATTAGATGCTTTTGTGCTATCTACCAGTTGGAATGAAGTCTGGCATACAAAAAGTGGAGGTTTTGACATTAATGCAGCTTCAGAGAAATTAGGTTTTCTGTAAAGCTTTAGCAGCACTGAAGATAAATACAAAGGGTTATAAGCAGTGTAATGATCTTTGAATCTGCAGCTTCATCCTATCCAGTATCCCAGAAGGCTAATGTAATTTCGCAGGAAAAGGTACCAAGATGTATCACTTATCTTTCTCTTCCATGCCTGTGCTATCAACTAGATGTAATATATTAACATTATAATGAAAAGAATTTGTCACTCAGGAAATAGATAGAAGCATACATTTGGAAGCAGAAAGGAAAGAGAAGAGGAAATACAATTGTTGCTGCAAAGAGTTTTTACAATTTCTGACATGTATTTAATGTACTAAAATCTCTGCTTTGAAGTATAAATAAAAAGCACATATTCTGTCATTGATGTTATCATATTGATTTTGCTAGCCTTTTATTTATGCAGTAGTAATGTGAAGACTTCTGTAGAGTAATTGTGAAATTCTGAGTTAATCAAGGTATTTCAATACAAAATGGAAAAGGAAAAAGTCTCAATGGTTTTAAAATCTGAGAATGTATTACAGCACAGGTATGAATTAATTGAAATGTAAATTTTCACTATGACAGAAATAAGTTCAAAGTCACAGCAGTTCTTTTCATCCTCTTTGTTCTACCAACTTTACTTGCTGTTTTTAGTTTTTTTAAGGAAATCTGTAGAGGTTCTAACTAGCTAAAATATCATAATTAAAACTTTTTTCTCATTATTTTGTATTTTCAGGTAACATGCATTTGGAACAGGAATGAATACAGGTCAGGCAAAAAAAATCTTTAATACCCCATCTAGGCAGACATGTAATTGGAAGTCTAATCTCAATATGCAGAAACATCTATTTTCTCAACCATGTCTCTGATCCAAAATCTCTTACTTTGGTTTCACAGTTACTGACTGTTGTTCATATTCAGTGTTTCTTTCAGTCTCTAGTCCCTTTCTGATTTTTAATTTTTTTGCTCAAATGGCCAGCAAAAGCAAACCCCTTATTTTTGGCCCTAATGGTAGAAATCAGAGCATGTAATGTTACTACTTTTTTCTGGCAATTGTTCATAAATTTATGGTTTAAATTCAGTTTGGTATTATTTGAACATTCAGCCTTCCAGTGAGCACTGGCTGAGTAAAATCTAGAAAGTACTGTTTGTTCTGAGATTGCAAAAATCATAAAATCCTTAAATTTTTTTGGCATAACTTCTCCCTTAAATCCATGATTTCATATGAGCTCTCAGGTAAATTCTAGGATGTTTGCTTGAATTTGGGCTATGCAAGTTCTGCCCACCCATTTCAAAATCTGTTTTCTCTACAGAACTTATTTTGAGGAAATGCTGAGAATCTGTATCTTTTCAGTGACCATTAGAAATATAGAGTAATTTGCTTCTGATCTAATGAAAATACACTGATAAAAGAAGTCTTTAAAATTGTGAAACAATTTTCTCGGAAGAAGGTAAAAATTATTTCAATTCTGCTTGTTAGGTAGATTTTTAGCTCCATTTTAATGTGAAGGCACAGAGAAAAGATAAACCAGTTTGATTTGTAAATTTAAAAGGGAATGAAGTATTGTAAGTATTAAATTTGGTTTTGCATAATCAATTCATGAACATTTGAGTCATGCTTTGATACTAGCCATTTTGATGGTCTCTGTGTATACCAGTTATTTTTCTGCTGGTGAAATGGAAGTTCTGTCATAAGCATCTTTCTTTCATTTATGGAATTATGTATACTGAAGTACAATTTAACTGTGATAAATTTGTGTTATTATTGTTGTATTGGAGACTCTTTGTAAGGTAAAGAAGCACCAGAGGTCTAAGCAATTTTAATTAAGTCTAGTTGCTTTGATGTGTGTAAAATACAGTCAGTGCTTATAAACTGTGACATTTTGTCAGATTTTTTTTTCAGAATAAGAAATATTCCTAGTCTGTGATTTGTAGGATATGAGGTCAACGAGAAACTGCAGTGATTTCTGTTGTGTTTGGGTCAGGCTCCCTAGCTCATGGAATTCTACTCCAAATATATTTCTGAGTGGTTGAAAGCTATATTTGTACCTAGATCTATATAAACTTTGCGTAAGTGTAAAGCTTTAACTTTGAAATTTTCCGGTTAGGATGATTAATGAATTGCAGAAATGCCTTCAGGGAAAAGATGTCCTACATTACTGGAGAGAGAGTCAGACAAGACATCTATTTAGTTTAAAGCACTACATGTCTTGAAAGGGAAGACTGTTACTTTTCAAGTACTGTTCTACCTGTCTAAGACTATTGAAATCATTATCTAGTAACTAACTGTAGCTAATTGAGGCTGTTAATTGATTTTGAAATTACATTTTAAGTAAAAGTAGTTTACTTTTAGTAATGTGCATAAAAATTTGTGAAACTCCTTTTTCAAAACAACTTTTTGAAGCGATAGCTGATTCTTATTTATGATAATAATTTATAGGGGTTTCTTTTCATCAGTCCATGAACATGGAGTTTTTAATTTTCTTTGATTCATTTTCATACAGGCACAGTCCTATAAATAATAGAAAATATATAACAAAAATAATCCTCTACAGAAGTTGCTTTCCACATACCATATTTTTGTTGTTTTTCTAGACCGTTTCTGTCTGTATTTACTTACTCTGGTATTAAACAAATAACTTTGTGTGTTATTTACAAATTATTTGGATTAAAATGTTTGTTTAGCATTCATTACAGAATTACTGAGGCTGGTTGCATTGCTCTGAGGCCCATTGGCTTACTTAGGAATGTGCCAATATAAATAAGTATCTTTAAGTAAAAGTTATGGAAGTTAATGAGATGAACTGCCCTTCTTTAAGAAATACTCTGGGCTGAATTCCTTAATGTATTTCACAGGCCTCAGTGAATTTTAAAAATGTTAGTTATTTTAATTAATAAGACATAGTGTTGAATATGAGAAAATTGTTTTTGTCTTAGGTGTGCTTCTGAAATACCGACTAGTCATATGTAGCTTAAATCACAGAATCACAGAATCAACTAGGTTGGAAAAGACCTCTAAGATCATCGAGTCCAATGTATGACCTAACACCACCTTGTCAACTAGACCATGGCACGAAGTGTCACATTCAGTCTTTTCTTAAACACCTCCGGGGACAGTGACTCCACCACCTCCCTGGGGAGCCCATTCCAATACCCAGTCACTCTTTGTGAAGATCTTCTTTCTAATGTCCAACCTAAACCTCCCCTGGTGCAGCTTAAGACCATGCCCTCTTGTCCTATTGCTAGTTGTTTGGGAGAAGAGACCGACCCCCACCAGCCTTTCCTTGTGGGACTTATGCTCCAGACCTTTCACCAGCTTTGCAGCCCTTCTTTGGACACACTCCAGCATCTCAACATCCTTTCAAAATTGAGGGACGCAGAACTGGACACAGTACTCAAGGTATAGCCTCACTAGTGCCAAGTAGAGGGGAAGAATCACTTCCCTGGTCCTGCTGGCCACACTGTTCCTGATACAGGCCAGGGTGCCATTGGCCTTGGCCACCTGGGCACACTGCTGGCTCATGGTCAGCCACTGTCAGTCAGCACCCCTAGGTCCCTTTCTGCCTGGTTGCTTTCCAGCCACTCTGTGCCCAGCCTGTAGCACTGCATAGGGTTGTTGTTGGCAAAGTGCAGAACCCAGCAATTGGTCTTCTTGAACCTCATAGTGTTGAATTTGGCCCACCTATCCAGCCTGTCCAGGTCCCTCTGAAGAGCCTTCTGGTTGTCCTGCCAATCAACACTACCCCCAATTTGGTGTCATCTGCAAATTTGCTAATGGTAGATTGAATCCCCTCATCTGGATCATCAGTAAAGATATTAAACAGGACTGGGCCCAACACTGATCCCTGGGGAGCACCACTAGTGACCAGCTGCCAACTGGATGCAGCACCATTCACCAGCACTTTCTGGGCCCGGCCCTCCAGCCAGTTCTTAACCGAGCACAGAGTACCCCTGTCCAAGCCGTGGGCTGCCAGCTTTTCCAGGAGTATGCTGTGGGAGATGGTGTCAAAAGCTTTGCTGAAGTCCAGGTAGACTACATCCAGCCTTCCCCTTATCCACCAGGCGGGTCAGTTGGTCATAAAAGGAGATCAGGTTGATCCAGCAGGACCTGCCCCTCCTAAATCCATACTGGCTGGATCTGATCCCCCAGCCATCCTGTAGGTGCTGTGTGATCGCACTCAGAGTGATCTGCTTCATAACCTTGTCAGGCATTGAGGTCGGGCTGACAGGCCTGTTTTGGAAAGCAGAGCAGTCTGTCTGCTGTGAAAACTGTTTAAGTGTTTAGTTCATGGGCTGGTAAATTTTAACTTATTTATTGTTTTAAAATACAGCTTTCATTTCAAATTCATATCCTATTACATGTATCTGCGAATAATCCCAGTTTGAAGATACTCATTACACAAGCCATATATTAGGTTTATTGTTTTAAAAAAAGTTTTTTCCTAGCAATTATTTTCCAGTGTGGTGGTTTTGAAAGTACTTAACCTTTTTTTCTTTTTTTACTAACACAGAGGAGTATTTTTGTGCTGTCTATTATGTAATAATTGGATTATACCTTTAGTTTGATAAGCACATAACACTTAGGAACACGTTTGTAGGTATCATTTTCCAAAGAGCAGTTGTACCTCTCCTACTTATTTTGGTGGGTACACTACAAAGATATATTGTTTTTCATCTATTGATAACTGAGTGAATTTGAATATTTCAACAGAGCCTATACATTATTCAAAGCTGATCATGTAAATTACTTTAATCAATATCATAATTCAAAGACACAATCATCATCATTTTCATGCAAACAATAATAATTATCTAGAGAATACTTCTTTTACTGAATTGTTTACTATATTATTATAATCATAGAATCCTTAAAGTTGGAAAAGACTTTTAAGATCAAGTCCAGCTGTCAGTCCAGCACCAACACTGTGTTCACCACTAAACCTTTTCCTCAAGTGCCGTATCCACAGGTTCTTTTAATGCTTCCAGGGATGGTGACTCTACCACTTCCCTGGACAGTCTGTTCCACTGCTTTTAAACCCTTTCACTGATTTTTTTTTTTCCTAATATCTAATCTAAACCTCCTCTGGCACAACTTGAGGCAGTTTACTCTTATCCAGTCACTTTTTACCTTGGAGAAGAAACTGACACCCACCTCACTCCAACCTGCTTTCAGGTAGTTGTGGAGAGTAATGAAGTTCCCCATGTCTCCTTTCCTCGAGACTAAACAACCCCTGCTGCTAAACAAACCTCAGCTGCTCCTCATAATGCAAGATGGAAGATTTGGAATATACCTTACTGATTTTTCACTGGAGACTGATGGTTTTCATTGGGCAGGGATCATGTACAAACACTGTTTTTAACTATGTGTTCTGTGAAGTTAGATTGTGCAATTTTTCATTGTAGCTACTTGAAACATTTTAAAGGTTGTGGGTTTATTAATAGTAATCTAACTTATTGATAGCTAGGAAAACTTTATTATCCCTGTACAGAACCTTTTATTTGTATGTTTACTTATTGGTGTTCTGCAGACAAAAAAGGTGACTCTATATATAGGTATGGAATAGTCGTCCTGACATTATGAATCCTAATTCTTTGGGTACAGTATAAATGATGGTTCTTGGGCATGAACTGTCATAATATTTAGAGAGGGGGTTGTTGGTCCTTTATCATTCTTGTGATTGAAAGCAAACACAGAAATGCAAAATTACTAAAAAAATTATTTTATTCTTAGAACTTAAACACTTAGGAATTACCATGTTTCCTTTAAGTACCAGCTGTAACATCACATCTCAGCATGTGAAAGCAATGACTTAACACTGCTGTTTTGAAATGTTTCCTTTTGGGACTGTAAAACCCCTAAAGCTTTCTACCAAATGTTAAACTATAGCGTTTCTCTGAAGATGTTTTGCATCATTTCACAGAATGTAAAATCTGTATGTAGTCCATGATCTCTAGAGTAGGTACCTCTCTGGTTTGGCCTCATGATACTGTTTTCTGCCATTGATGAATGACAGGACCTCCTTTTCATAGAAGTTGTAAAATAAAATGTCTGTCTTCAATTTTATAGAGGAAAAAAAATATCAAGGAAAAAGGAGTAATGCCAGGTCATGTAACAAAGAAGTGATTGCAAAAATGTGAAGATTTTTTCTTTCTGTTAATTTTGTTCTGCTAAAGGAAGTATGCTAGCAAATGCTATAAAGCTAAGGTTTCCTTTCCATAGGAGATAGACTTAGAAACTACATCAATTAGGTGATCTGTTGGTAATTGATTTGCAGGTACTCAGTACAGCTTGGTCATACATACAGTTACTTGGATTCTGTTTGGTTGTAATTTTCTATTTGATTTTATTTTTTTTGGTGGTCAAAGGATCATTGGGGAATTGGAGGCTATCAAATTGCTTAAAAGGTCAGCTGGTTTTAGTAATCCCTGAACGTAAGCACAGGTGATCAGACTGCTGGGCTTTGCATGCCACAGTTCTTTTTTCTCATTTTACTCAAGGACTGTATTTGCTACCTCTCTTTTAGGCTTTCACAAGAAAACTTGAAATCTGTCCTATTGCTTTGGAAGGATTGTGTTACAATTCAGAAATTTAATTTTGTGATTAAATAATTGAGGAACCAAAATATAGAACTTCAGTTGAAGAAACTTAAGTGCATCTGGGCATTTGTGAAGAGGTTGTTTATTTCTCCTTTTCTCTTTTGTTTCTTCTTTTTTTTTTTCTCCTACCATATTTATATCAAAATCACTATTACTCTTAGGATAATCTAATTAAGCCTTTTTTTAGTACTGACTGGTATCCTGGAGTGGATTGATAATTACAGATTAGACTTTGTATACTCTTTTAAAATACTGCATTAAAAAAGACCTGTGGGGATTTTGAACAAGCTATCACTTAAGCAGAGGGAACCAAGGACTAAAAATGTAAAACAAATTTCCTCCTGCTACCTTTCTTAAGCAAGTGTTGGCTGCTGAGTAAATTCTAAAATAATCCTTACAAGACAGACTCTAATAAGAAGACAGTGCTGATCCTACAGAGAACCTACAAAATTGTGGTACAGAAATTGCTTTCACAGTATGTCAAAAAACCCAGAATTAAATTTCTTGGTTCTACTGACTTCTAACTCCTCTCCTATAATTGACATATTTCTTAGTCTTGAAGCTACAGAAGAACAATCCTTTATTTATTTTATTGTCCCTCTCAATCTTTTTAAGCCTAATCTGTCTGGGCTTTTCCTCTAGTCAGTGAAAAAAAGGTCCTTCATAGTGTTCAAGGTAAACATCTATTCTGAATCACCTCTTCTTTGAGGTTCACCAGTGGATGCTAAACACTGGGGTAACACCTGACCATCATTTCCTTGTCTTGTTCTTTCAGCTTTTGGGTGATGTTCACTTGGTATAAAATGCTGGCTGTCTTCTGATTTTTTTTTCTTATTGCAAGTAAAGCCTTTGATTTATTTCCACATTTCTTGTATATAGTGTTAGTACTGAACCCCTTAGAAGTGTTACAAAAAGATCTGTTGACTTAATTTTCCAGTCTCTGTGGGAGTCCAATTTAAATCATACTTTCTTGAACCTATTATCCTCTTTTATTTTCTCCAATAATTACTATTACTATCATTCTTGTCTTTTTTTTTTTTGTTTTATTTTTTTTTGTTACACGTGTTTTAATACTGTATGAGAGCAATGGATGGTAAGAGAAAGTAAACATTGCACTTTCTTTTAGATCTTGATTTTAATTTGATTGCTCACATATAAAGGATGCTTTGAATGCATTCTGATACTGTAGTAAATAGGAGTCACAGGCAATAGAATAATTTCTGCAATTAAACCCAGCACTCTTAGAGATTTCATTAGATCTAATTATAACTAATGTATTTAAATTCCCCTGAAAATAACTTAGTGGGCTAAAAACCATTCTGTTGTTCTTAGTTAATTACTTTTTAGTAAAAATGAGTAACTAAGGGCCCACAAAGAAGAATAGCAAATAAATACGTCAGTCACTGAGACTTTCTAAAGTCATTAGTTTAAATTTTAGCTTGACTTTTCTACTTGTAAGTTAGTTCTTTTATTATGTTTTGAAGCTAAAACTATGCTAGTTCCTCGCTGAAAGTGAGTTCATATACCAATCAAGGTTGTCTGTATTTATCAAAGCTGTACTGATGGTATTCCTGGGAAGAGATAGGATTAGATTCTACAGAGTTTTATTCATTCTCATCTTAGCAAAGTCAATAAATTTGCTCAACTTGGAACCTGCCAAAGTTATCCTTACTATTACCACAACAGCCATACCTATTAATATGACTTTTCTGGTAAAAATTGAGAAAACATTTTTTTTCCCCATAACATTATTTTTTTAGAGCAAGGTTAATAGGCCTATTGGTGTAACAGTTCCTTGATCATAGGGAAGATCTGTCATATTTGTTTAATAATACCTTCAAAAGAAAAAGAAAAAGGAAAGGAGCTGTAGTGACTTTCTCATACAGTGAAAGATACCTTTCTTGAGAGTTTTGACTGTATTGCATAAAAGGTCTTTCAACCTTTCCATAGTCTAAAGGACAGATAGCTGTTTTTGTGTGGTCTTTCCAATGTTGAAGAACATTGCATTTAAGGATTTCTTTTTGCTTTCATTTGTCTGAGAAATGGCTAGAAACATTGTTCTTCCTAATTCTGTATACTTGTAACATAAGGGAGCCTAAGACTAAGAAAAGATTACTTACAGAATGCTGTGCAGACTTGTCAGGAAAAAATAGAAATAAAAAGAATCTATGGTTCACTGCACATTTCTCCGTTGTAAAGTCTCTTTTCACAACAAAACTCGAAACTCATACAAATCTGTTCATAATTTTCTGTGTAGCGAGACTTTCTCAGCTGCTCCAAGCAAAAGCAAGAGTCTCAGCCTACAAAATACTCATCCTATGAGTACCATCTTGGTGTTTCCTTTTGTCCCAATGACCCGTGATTCTAATGACACATTTTTTGTTAAGCCTCTGGGCAGTATTCCTCAGAACAGACCTCTGTTTCTACTTTCTTTTTACAAAAATGAGGAGAAAAAAACCCTTGAAAATATCCCAAGGAAATATGCAAATATGACCAAGATTTTTAAGAACCTCAAAAGAAAAGGGGCTGAAGTTCCTTACACTTCAGACTCAGAAGGATGCTTCATGTCTTTAGGGTAGGAAACTTGGCATACAATGTTTGAAATGCTTTCCGATTGAGGGAATGATATTATTTGAAGACATGGAATATTCAAACTGGCGAATTTAGCTGCCTGATAATGCAGCTAAAATTACAATGAAATTTCTTTAGAGTGAAGAGATTGAATAGATGATGAGAACTAGGATTCTAATTCATCATGTGCATTCAAATATAAGACCTATTTTATTAGGTACAATACAGTTGTTCAGGTGAGAAAAGGAAGACAGGAATTGCATCTAAATTAGTATGGCCAGATTCTATTGAATTCTGCCTGTCTGTCTCTGAACAGGCAATAGCATTTTTCAGCTTATGAAATGGGAAAGCGTGTTAGTTACGTTAGTTTAAAAAGAAATATGGGAATTGCCCTTTATCAAGACAACAGTAGAACAATTTTTTTTTTTTTAATATCAGATGTTATTTCAGGAGCCAGATAATTTAAAAGTGGATGCAATATACAGCAGTAGATTTTCAGACAGACATCTCTTTCTATCCTTTTTTGCTTCATAATGTTTGAAAGTAAGAAATATAACTGAATTGTCTAGTTCTGTAATCTTTCATTGCAGA
Source organism: Corapipo altera (assembly GCF_003945725.1). NCBI lineage: Eukaryota > Metazoa > Chordata > Aves > Passeriformes > Pipridae > Corapipo > Corapipo altera. The sequence goes on along the minus strand of NW_020884876.1, from coordinate 4,155,681 downwards.
AAAATCGAGGTTTTCTTGGTATGTTTGATAGTGTTCTCATAATTATACATATTTATACTTAATTAAACAAAAGGTTAGAACTTTGTGCTTGAGTCTTGTTGGGAATTTTTATTCTCATCTGTTGTAATAATTTGAAAGTTTCCTTGATAAATGCTGAGTGATTATTTTTTGTCATCATATGTTGGAATGCATTTATTTATATAAATTAGTGGGGGTCTTGAGCTGTTAGAGATAAGGGGCCACAAAGCCAAGTGGTGTCTTCTTTATAAGTATGCTTTAAGCTTTTCAGGTCAAAGAGTGTGCTCTTCACTCTAATTTTGAAGATTACACACCATAAGTGAAAAGAGTAGGTAGCAGGCTTTTGGGATCTCTACAATTCCCTTTTCTTCTCCACTTTATTCTGCCGATAAAGGTGAAATTATTTCCTGCTGCTAAAGCTGTCGGTTTTGTCCCCGTGTATGTATATGTGTGTGATTTTTAGATTCCTGAAGAGAGGTTAGGAATGCCCTTTTTCAAGGTCAGTTGTGGTCTGAGCTCAGGACTATTTCTTGGAAGGTTTGGACCTTGCTTTAGCATAGGAAGGAATCACATCCATCTGGGATGAATGCTTTAGCCATAGATCTCCTAAAATAAAGTGCTTGAGCCTTGTTTTGATTTTGTATATCACAGGATAAAGTTCTTAACTCTCAAGGAGTGTTTTAAAAAACAGATCCAGGACAGAGCAAGGGTTCTTCCAGCAGGCTAGCAAGGTACAATGTTTAAGATGGGTGGGGTATCACTTTAATATTTCCTATCAGTTGGGAATATGCTTCTTAGCAGGAGCAAAACATCATTTTTCTTTAAAAAACAAAGAACTAAAAGCATTTCAGTGTTAAGCATATGCCTATAATACAAGTGTTTTGAGACCTAACAAGCATGAGACATAGACATCATATGTGCTATTTAAAAGATTCTGTCACTTAATGAAGGGGTTTGTGTCCATTACACTGTGCTCTTGCACATATTGGAAGCATGATAGGGCAGACTGACCTGTGGTACCTTGTAATACTCTGAATGTGTCTTCCAATAGCACATTTTCCCAACATAGTAATACCTCCATGCCAAGGACAAGTTAAATTTATTGACCCACTATGGCTGTTCTCTAGGACTACACCAGGCAAAGAGAGGGCAGACGACCTGAAGAAATTTCGGGTGTCATTGCAGAAATTCTGGGAAGAAAAGAAAGACAAGTAAATTATCAACGGCTCTCTCAGGTGTAATAAATGCCCTCTATGAATCAAAGTCCCAAGAGCAGCTGCTCCTCGGGTGGTTTGGGATCAGTTCTGTTTTGTCTGTTTGGTTTGTTCTGGGGTTTTTTTTGTAACATGTTAGCCATTCCACTAGGCCTTCTCTCATATCTTCCCACTTATAATGCTTTTCTGTCTGCAGTCTGTTTTCATTGATACGAGATCTAAAAGTAAAGCAACTGACACTTACGTGCTTTTCCAACTTGTGTATTATAGGCTGGTCATAGATCTGCTTTAGGGGTGACAGACATACTTTCTTCACATTTCCTACTTCTACTTTTATTCCTCTTTGTGTTGTTTTCAGTTGCAGAGAGACAGAGCATCATTTTCATGAAGTAATAGCACTTCTCCAGGCCTCAAATTTATCTTGTCTGTCTTGCCATGTTTCTGGAAGTCCCCAGCGTCATTGGTGTCAGTTTTCAACATCACAGGCATTTTTTTTTCGGTTTTATGTTGAAGAAAATGTCAGTAGGTGAAAGCCAAGTTCTTCATTGATGCTATTCCATAATGTGAACTTCTAAATACAATTCAGAGCATTGCTCTGTCAAGTTACATTTTTTGTTTGACACAATTCTGTAATGTGAGTTCAGCTGTGGCTAAATGACCAGTTTAAATTCGTACTAGCATGAATGCCTGTGTGAAATAAAAACTGAGTCTAGCTAATTTGTAATAAGACTTCTTAGGGGTATATGTGATTACTATGGAGCAGCTAACCCTTGAAGGACCTCCTTTCCCATGTGGTCAGCATTTTTGCGTAACTGCAATTTCATCATTTATGGAAAATATGTTGATCTTAGTATACAGCTTGTCTGTCAAACAAGTATTTATAAAAGATTATGAATCAAGCATTACTCAGTTTTAGACAAAATGAGTATGAATTGTAGTGTGACTGAGACTGCTTTTAGAAGCAGCTTCTTATATCTATTAAACTGAAGTTACACAGACCAGAAAAATAGTTTGCAGCATCTAGTTCCATGCCCAAACTACATTCAGGTAGTCCTCACCATTCTACCTCTGCAGCACACAGATTGGGTTCGAAGAGAGCTGCAGATGGGGAATTCTAATAGTAAATACATAAAAATGTGGTATTTTCAACTAGATTACCTTTTCAGGATCCACTGGATTTTGGGCCTGATAGGATACAAGAAAAGGGTGATTTTAAGTTCCATGATAGTCAAAGTACAAGAAAAGGATGATTTTACATTCCAGTCATCTCGGGATTGTTTATGCCATTTAGTTCAAATGTTTTCAGATGGAATAAGGAAGCAGCACAGATTTCAGTCTGGGATTTAGACAATGAAAAGGTAGCTATGATGACGGTGTTTGTTTTGGGGTTTTTTTCAGTTTGGTTTTTTTTAATGTTTTTAATTTGACCAGTAAACAAATTTCTAGTAATATTTAACTATGTTGCCATTCTAACTTCTTTAATGCTTCAATAAGTATTTTAAACAAGAGTTGGGGTTGTTCAGCTTGGAGAAGAGAAGGTTCCAAGGATATCTTACAGCAGCCTTTCAATACCTGAAGGCTACAAGAAAGCTTGAGAAGAATTTTTTTTTGAGGGTATGTAGTGATAAGACAATGAGGAAGGGCTTTAAAGTGAAAGAGGGTGGGATTAGATTATATTAGAAATAAATTCTTTACTGTGAGAGTGGTGAAACACTGGAACAGGTTTCCCAGAAAAGCTGTGGATGCCCCATTCTTGAAAGTGTTCAAGACCGGGTTAGATGCGGCTTTGAGCAACGTAGTCTAGTGAGAGGAGTCCCTGTGCATGGCAGAGGAGCTGGAACTGGATGATCTTTAAGGTCCCTTCCATCCCAAACCCAAAATTCCATGATTCTATGACTTTGAAAATTAATTCTTCAAGGGCTGTTTCTAATACATTCTTATTATTCATTCCTAGTTGGTCTGCGTATTCTGAACAAAAACACTCGGACAGAAGACCCAGCTCTGTAAAGTATGATGCAAGCCATGAATTTATAGCAAGCGAAAACAAAGGAAAACAAAACAAAACAAAGCACAAACCTTAAATTTATCACACGTGTAAGTGCGTCAAAGAAACTTGAGGAGTTTTTGTTTTCCTTTTCTTCATACAGGTGTCTTGGGAGAACCCAGGGACTCAGCCTGTTTGAACGAGGTTTGTTTATGGGGTAGCACAAACAAAATTTAGAAGGAAAACTTTTACCAGTAGGTATTTATGAGAGAAAAAAATGTGGTTTAGCACTTAATAGGTTGCTCTTTTACAAAGATGGGAAGAATAAAAGGGACAGTTACTACGAGGATGGTGGGTTGTCTTCATTTTTCTTCCTGCTGTTTACTCTCAAGGGATGCTAATGAACCAGCTGCTGAGGTAACCTGAGTTAAACCCCGTTGTGGTTTAACCCTAGACAACAACTTATTTCCATGGAGACACTTGCTCACTTTTCTCCAGGTGGGATCATGGGTTGAGACAGTTTAATAGGTAAAGCAAAAGGAATGCGCACATGCAAAGCAAAACAAGGAATTAAATCAACACTTCCCATGGGCAGGCCCCATCATGTGTAAGAGCAACTTGGGAAGACAAAACGCCATCACTTCAAAGATCCCCACTTCCTCCTTCTTCCCTCAGCTCTATATGCTGAACATGATGCCATATGGCCTGGAATATCCCTTCGGTTAGAGAGGGTCAGCAGGTCCTGGCTGTGTCTCCTCACAAGTCCTTGTGTACCTCCAGCATCCCCACTGGTGGGGTGGGGTGAGGAGTAGAAAAGGCTTTGGCCCTGTGAAAGTGCTGCTCAGCAACAATGAAAACATCCCCATACTATCAACACAGTTCCCTGCACGAATCCAAAACACAGCCCCACACCCATTACTGTGAAGAAAATTAACTCTACCCCAGACAAAACCAGCACCATCCACAGTGCCCTGCTGCAGTTTGCTGGCAGTGCAGGTGGTAGGACAGGGGCTTGTTTAACCCTCTTATCCATGAGGATAAATTCTGTTGGTAGGATACATGATATGGTATGGTATAGAATTATTGGGGTGGCAGGTAAGGTAATAAAATTTCTTATTTCCTTTAGGGGAGTATATGAACTCCAAATAGCATGTTTGTCACAAAATGAAGGGAATTGTCTTGCTACCTTGATCTGTGTAAAGTGCTGTTCTCCAAGATAGGGGCTTGTCATGCCAAATGTTCATATATAACCATTCATAACATTTATCAGATATTATCATAATATTTATCAGATATCATAGTGGTTATAGGAGACCTTGGAATATTTTATGTATAGGTCTTTAGTTTAGGTTGGTTGATTTGTTGTTTGTTTGAAGTTTTTTGTTGCGCTTTGGAGAGACTTCTATCCATGGAACAGATTTCCCATGCCTGCAAAAAGAAAGCAGAATTTGCTAAGAAATCTGTAAGCATTTCTGTCTGCATTGGATTCCATGGTAAATTGTAATTTCTTTTAGTATTTGTAATGAAACTATGGACTGTTAATGTGCTTGGAAGTGACCTCTGAAGGTTAAATTTCATCCTCTATTCTGATGAGTGACAAATGAAGTGGAGTTGCTGGAGTGTTGCCTGCTTCAGATGAAATTTGGCCCAAAGCATGATGGAAGATAATTTTGAATGCCATATAACCAACAGCTGAAGTCAGCCTTTTCTGATTAAAATATAAAAATACAGGTTTGGTTTTCATCAAAGCCTACTGCAATTTATTTCACTCTAGAGCAATTCAGAATAGCAAGTAAGAATGCCAAATGAAAATAGGTACAAAATATCTGTTAAGTAGAGCGACTAATGGAAAATGCAGAATCTGTTTGTTCTTCAAAAGGCAAAAGTTTGTTGATTATGGATATGGTATCTGAATAAAAGCATATAAGTGCTTATTTGGGAGCTCACTTCCCTGGGGTTCTTTCTTAAATCATGATGTATGCTTGAACAGAGAAACTATTTGAGCCTGTGTTTGTCTTGCATCTGCTACAGCCAACCCTTGTACTCTGACTAGACTTTCCAAGTTCTGTGACAGTAGAATAGGTAGCAGTGTTCAGGTAATACTTGGAATTCTTTAAATAAATTTTAATTTCCTGAAACCAAAGCTGTACCTTAATATTTTGATAAACCACATGTATTTTCCCTAATGTTAAGTTGAAAGGCAGAGAAACAACAAGTAAAACTTAAATTGAATAGGGACTCATAAAGAAAGCCAAAGAACACTTAATCCTGGGAATATGTAATTGTTCGTAGATAGACGAGGACTCACACAGTTAGAATTTGGCAAATGATCAGGAGGCAAGAAAAACTAACACAACAGCAGGTGTCATTGCTGCTGATTCAATCATGGGGTATCAAGCTCCAGATATATACCAGTATGCATCAATTATTGTGTGAGGTCAAAATGAATATGTTTTCAGCACTCTTTACCTTTCCTGACAGGTGTTTCTAATTTTTACAGATTTACTTTTGTTACTTTAAACATGGTAAAGGGACTATTTCTTATTCACTGTGATTTAAAATATTTAAAGGATAGTACTGTATTTCTACATTTTAAGTACGTGTTTGGGTTCAAAAGACATTGCTATCCTGTAGTAAAAATTCTGTGTGTCATTGGCATAGAAATTTTTTATAGGTCCTCTTTAATACACACTACAGGGGAAAATACATGCAGTGAACCAAAAGAAATTTGGATATTTTTTTGCTTAATATAAACAGAAGTGCATTGCCTATTAAACCATATCCCTCTGTTGTTTTAAAATGCCATGTTAGAAGTTGCACAGTAAATTTCACCTTATGGAATACAGGTAATTGCTTCTTCACTTTAGGTGACAAGAAGCTTGTCTCTAGTACTTAGCAGATGAGTACTAAATTTATGTGTAATAATATAGATCTGAGGATAAAGAAATGTTTTTAAATGCAAATCTTGATTATCATAATGAGTACAATCAAATAAAAGCAGTAATGAAAAATAAATCACACTTTCAGAGAGGCACATTGGTAATATGTGTATTTTACCCTGCAAATTCAAAGCAGGCTTTTATTTCCATCCTCATTATTTAAGGTGTGAATAACATACACTCTGATTTCTTGGGTTGAAGGCAGTGCTGTGCAGCTTTTTATCAAGCCATATTCATTTTGCCTTAATTTGGTATGCCCAGTCCCTTCAACCAGCTGAGAATCTTTTTATTATTTATAAAGCAGTCTTTTTGTGTATTTTTGGAGTACCCAGCTTTGCTAATTATTTATCTTTCAAATAAAATACCCATTTAAAAAGTTTATTAGATTAAGCAGAGACATTTAGAAAAAGGTATAAGTTGTAGATTAAAAATGGATCAGATGTGAGTAGCGTTTAACCTGATTTTTTTTTTAAAGTCACTAATCAAAATGAAGGGCTCTGAAGTGTAGCATAACTTCAGTAATGACAGCCCAAATGTGTATCAAACTTTCAAGGCAATATTTTTTAGGCTTGCCTCTGATATTGCTTCAGGAATAGGAAAACTTAATTAGCAGGCCATAGTCTTACAAAATTCCGGTGTTGGACTGTCATTGGGGAGTATAGGCTTATTTTTCATCAAAATGTATATAAACACATTTTCAGGTTGATTTTGCCCCTTCCTCCCATCAGAGTATGTTGCAGCTGCATTACTAGTTAGATTAATATTTTCCATATTAATTATAGATTAGTAGTTCCTATTACATTTGGCACTAAAAAGGCATGGAATGCAATGTTGGATCTTTTCAGTACAGATTTGTTTTATTTTTTTTGCTGTGGAGCCACCCTGCCTTCCTTACTGTCTATACTGAGAAGGTGATCTACATCTGCATGCTTATCAGGGGGCATCCATTATTTGAGAACATAAAGGAACTGCGGGCAGTTTTGATAGACACTATTATGACGTTGCATATCCTGATGAGCTCAAAAGACTAATAAATAAGGCAGGAAAGAAGCTAAAATCTAGTCAATGTTATTAAGATGTGCAAAATAGTTTCTGTTCAGTAATGGGGAGTAAATAGGGTGCCTGGTTGAGTCCTGGTTGTGTCTCTGCAGTAATCTAAGAACACATATTGAGAACTCTTGAAACATAACTTGACTATAACATGAGATCAAGTGACAATTAATCCTGCTTTCACTTGTGGGTAAAATTGTCAGTATGGTTAGTACTCTTTACCCACACTAAAGTGAGTAAAATGAATCTTCATCTTTAACTTCACTGATACCACAAAGAGGGCTGATGTCTGAAGAGTTGGTGTATAAAATTCAGTATATCTGATGTTTTGTGAAAGTATCTTTTGCCCAACTGATACACTGGTAGATGAAAACTCTTATCTGACAGCATTATTTTTTTATCTGGCATGACTGTCAATAGATGTAATAATACTTTCTATTGAATAAAAGGCACATTTCATTTAGTTAGAAAGTAAGTTGGAGGGGTTTTTTCCTTTGAGTGTTGACATACAACAAAAAGAAGATGCTAGTTTCTCTGCAGAATAACACATCTTGAAGACACATAGCCCAACTCTGTGAGGAAAAAACAGAAATGAGAAAGATCAATGAAATCACCTTATTTTAAGGTGTATATTTAGACGCGAAATTAAAGAGAAAAACTGACTGTATTACAGCACACTGCTACAACGTAGCATAAGGCTTTTTTTAGTCAGCTTGTGTGAAAAGAATCCTAATTATGGTATCCCAAAATGCAAGTTTATCCACGAACCAGAACTAGAATATTTGTGAGCTTGATTTGATCTGAGCTATTTGGTGGCACAGAGAGAGTGGTAGCAGCTATTTTAGGTTCATCTATAGCCTGGCCTAGTTGCAGTGTGATGATACTTGAGATTATGACCTATTACCATGGTACAAATGAAGAAATGGATATCTATAACAGATTGTTTCATCTTTAACTTATCAGAAGACAAAATCTCTTCTGCTAGGATTTTGAATCTTTGTACTGAGGTTGGATAAAAGAAAAAGGAAACATAAATAAAAGGAAAATCTTTTACATGTTCATTTTCATTTTCATTTTTCCCTCTTCTTTCAAAACTGTATCTTTGCTTTTTCAGTCTGCTTTTAAGTGCATTCTAGTGAAAATTGTGGTTGTTTAGTCATCTATGTGTTTGCTTTTCTTTCAGTCTGAAATTGTAAATTGACAATAAAATTATTTTAAGCCAATTTTAAACAGGATTTATGCAGCAATTGGTATTTGGAGATGGAAAAGAAAATTGAGCTGTAATCTTGGAGGTGACAGTGAAACGTGAACGGAATTATGTTTGCGTGGATTGCAAGGGGAGAGCTGACTGTGGTCGTTGCAGCAAATGTATAGTATGTTCACTCAGGACTGCTGAAAAAGAGATAGAGAACCATATCTAAGGTACTTCCCTTGCATCCAAATAAGATAGAAGAACAAATACATTTTCATGATGTGTGCTATTATGAATTACCTGCAGATTAGAATAGTTACCAGTAGACAGTGAAGTATCATATTTTATGAAATGATAGCACGGAAATCTTGTGAGCGTGGTTCCTTGGAGAAGGACTTCCCAGAGGAGATTCTGGCTCACTGAAATGGAAATAGTGGCTCATTCGGGACTGATTTCTGGAAAACTAATGTCTTTATTAACTAGTAGTGACACTATTGAAGAAGTAGAAATCTAGGAAAACCTCAGTTAATTTCTATATGGACATTTTCTTTCTCAGTCTGGTATAGCTTCTGATCTTCTGTTGGACAAGTCTAATTTCATTTTTTTGAATTTTTTTTTTAATTTTATTTTTTGGCTTTGATTATTTTCTAAATTATTTTCTAACATTGCTTTGTCCCCACCTTTGACTAGCCTTGATCCAGCATGCTGTTGCGTGACAGGTAATGATAGAAATGTTACTCTTTTGTTAAATTACTAAGCCCTTTTTTTTTTTAAATTTACATTTACATTTTCATGGTTTTACAGTAGCAAGTAATTTATATTTCCAGTATTCTTTTCCTAATCTTCCATTACAAGTTTTCTATGAAAATTTATGTTACTAATTAAACCCCCAAAAAAGTAAGAAAATGCATGTCTCTCAAAGCTAATGAATATGTTTATGTTCCCACTCTGAATTTCATACATTAGAGTGGTCATTTTATTAAAATCATGCTTATAATTTCAGAGTGGCTCTTGGTATATAAATTGCCTTGAACCGGTTCAAATTATGCACTGCATTTTAGAAGTTTCCTAATCCTCCAATACCTTAATTAAGATTCATCTTAAAACATAGTGATTTACAGTTCTACAGAAATAGAAACTAACAAATTTTTAAGAATACTGTCATTAGGATGAATGCCAAGACGGGATATGCTGAAATGAGAAGGCAGGCAGGTTGCGTGAATTCACTTTGCTGCTCTTCAGATGGACACAATGAAGGAGTAGCTAAAACAGCCATAACACAACAGATTTTCTTAGAGCGCAACTGCAATACTTCACAATGTGTATCAGCAAGTATTTTGTACTAGTTCTAGGGAAGGCAGAATTTGAGAGAGAGATGACTAGATTAGGGCAAGACAAAAGGCTGAGGCAGTGTTGAACCTGTACTTTCCTTTGATTTTCAATATATAAATGAAACTTTAAGAGCCTCAAAAAGAAAAAAAAAGTCAAAAACAAAACCAAAAAACGTTTGCAGTTTCCCTGAGGACGAAATTGGGATAGGGACAGCATTTATTTCAAGGAACAAGTGATTATAAAATTGGAGGCTTTATCTTTAAATAGAAGCATTTTAACTGAATTGATTTCAAGTTACTCTAAATTTAGAGGCATTGAAATTCTTAGTATGACCAAACTTCACTTGCTCATGTTAATGTGTGTTAGTAAAGGTGCAACTGCGGTTTCGTAAACCTCTTTAGAAAAACTCTGCTTGGCTAAAGTAACAGGCTGCTGCAGCTTTTGGGTGCTTTTATCTTCTGTTGTTTTAACAGCCTCATTAACTGTCATGATTTCACCCATGAGTTATGTTGTCCTTTCTACCATGTAGCAACAGACTGCTACCTTTCTCTTCACAGTAAATAATTAATTTTTAATCAATCCACAGATTTCCCTACCCACTACCCTTTTCTGCTGCATCTCATTTAATTGTGCAGTAAATACATTCAAGGTGAAATACGGTTCAATTTCATCTAGTCATCAATCTGTATACTTTTCCGCACTATTCAGGTTGTCTTCCACCTTCACATTCCAGTAAAACCACTTGGATGTTTCAAATTCAGTCTGTGAGGGTTTTGTTTTGCTTGACTATTTTTTTAAATTATTTTTCTGACATACAGAATCCTCTTTTGGTTCATTCCAATATTAGTTCTTGGTTTAAAAGTTATTTATTTTTCCAAAACACGTGAAATAATGATAATAAGTAATTGAATACTTATGTGTCCCAGTAAATTGTGTCTTTTTTGGTTGTTGTCAGCTTGTAAGTTTGTCAGAATATACAGATTTTGTTTGTCACTGCTGTAAGTGTACTTTCAGACAGTTTTAGTCAAGACAATAACGGACATCAATTTTCGACCACTAAGATTGGACTAGAAATAGTTTGTTCTTGTGAAGAGCAGTAATAGATGGTTGGTAACGTGTAAGACACCAAGGTCCATGAAAGTGAAAGATGTTTTCTACTTTGAAGATCTAGTAATTGCCTTAATGGGTAGATAGATATATAGAGAGAAAGCTACTGGATACATTGCCATCCAGTACAAGTGCTTTTTCAATTCTAGTCACAAGTTTGTGAGTGGTAAAATATGGTGCTTCTTCACCCTATTGCAATTCCTACTGGTTTTGTGGAACAAGGAATTAAACACTTGTCATACGATTAAACCCCTTTAGGTGACTGAAAATAGCAGAATTTTATGAAGTATATTCCTGCTTACAAAAAGGAAAAGGTGCAAAGTGGCTAAGACTTAGAAAATATGAATTAAAATACCTTCCTTTTAAACAATGCACTGAGTGAAATAAGGTCTTAGAATTTGTAAATATGAAATATGAAAGAGAGAAACTGAAATTAGACTAATAAATTTACGATAGAATTCAAGTCTTACAAGCAATGTATTTTACTTCATTTAAATGATGGAGGTGTGTGTTGGGGAGACATACCTTGAGCATCAGTCAGTGTGTTATTCAGGTCTGTACAAACTGGAAGCAATATTTAATATATACTTTATGGTTTTAGTAATTCATTGTGAAAATGGAATAAACTTAATTTCATAGTTAGGACCAATACTATTCACACAGATGACAAATACCAAACAGATAATGAGAGAGCCCGCTAATCTTGGGTTCAGGGTGTACAGGAAGGTTTTGATGGCTGTTTTGTCCCCCTCTCCAGGTTGGCATAATAGTAATATTATGCCAATGGACATAAGTCCACATTCTCTCACAGAATGAGACTTTATAAGAAAATTAAATAATCTTTTCACTTATTTGATTTAATAGTCATATTTACTGTTTCTCACCTCCAATAAAAAGTTTCACTGAATGCAGTTATCTTTTTTGAATCTTTTTGTAGGCAGACTGCAAGTCAATTGGTGAAAGCAAATGCTATAAATTTTGTCTCTATTCCTAAAGCTACATCAAAGACTACCTTATAGAAATCTATGAAAATACTATAAAAATCCAAAATAGTCTTTAATCATTTTGTCAGCTTGATATTTACAGACTACCATATACATTATTTGTCTGTATGTAGATACCATTCACTGAAAATCAGCATAAAAGGATTCCATGGCTTGTATAATTTTAAGATTTCATATATTTATCCAATTCTCTTATTCCAGTTTGTGTTGGAAACAGTCATGGGTTCACTATAATAGTAGTATCTCTCATCTGGATGATTTTATAAATAACGCTGCAAATCTTAGCTAGCAGATTCTAAGTAGATTTTCTGGCTTTTTTTTAAGGGAGTAAATATTTTTCTGAATGGCAAAACTGAAAGATTGAAGTGAAGGTATGTTTAAGATTATTCAGCTAACCTCTTGAGCTTTGTCTGGACTGCAAGTACATCTGGAAAACATACAAGTAGTTTTGCATATTTGCATACATTTTAATTAGATAATAATTTGCAATTAGATGATATTTATTATTGCAAAATTTGATGGAATACTTAATGATTATAAAAGTAATAAATTTAGGGCTATGATCTAAAAAAATACTTAAGCAATGAACTTGCATTAATATTTGGCTCAACAGCAGAAAAAGTGAGGTTTCAGAATGCAGTAATTTGAAGAAAGATGATGGCTTTCAGGTGTTTCAAGTGCTATTTTGTTGAAATAGTTTAGTGATATAATGAAAAAGGAATATTTTTCAAACTATTAGTCCTGTCAGAATAAAGACCCAGCTCTCCAACTCTGCAAGTCTTTGCATGAGCAGTGCTGAAGCTATGAACAGAAATATATCCAATAAAAGCACTTTCCAAAAGGAAAATAGAAAAAAAGAAAAAAAGTGCAAATATATTTTATGTCCTCAAGTTCATTTATTTAACCTCACCTTATTACCTTTTTGCTCATTAGTACTAGTCTGGTAGCTTCTGATAGCCTTTTCATTTAAACAGTCACTGATTTTAAAGCTCCAATAAAACTAATGTTATGTGATGATATCTACTGTTACTGTTACTCAATTTAAAATGTTCACCTATCCACAGGCAAGGATTTTTTAGAGTTTTTTTAAATCTGATATCTCTGAAATATGGCTTTTTTTTTTTTTTTTTAAGTTAGTAACCTGGACTCTCAAAAAAAAAAAGTTGTCAACCTTTTTTTATTTTTTCAGGAATCAGAATTCAGAAATCTTTTTATGCAAAATATTTATTTTATTTAGCTATCACTTTGTAACTAGATTGTTGCAAAAAGGCTTTTGAAAATTGTGAGCTAATTTCCTGACCAGTAGTCTGTCAGAACGAGTTTATTTATATCATAAAACTTATTTGTAAAAATCAGGAATATATTTGGAGTTTCTTTTCTTTTTTTCTTTTTGTCTCTTATGCAATACTTTTTTTCAAGTTTGATGTGATACTCTCAAAATTCTGAAAATTTTGCATTTGGATTTCTATACACAGAAAATTATTTTTTATTAATTTAATGTTCATGATAAAAGAAAAAATTCAAAATATATGGAAAAGTTAAGGGAGAAAAAATACCAAGGATTAGATGCTCCAGCTTGGAGCTTTTTTGTTGTTTAGTTTTTGTTTATTGTTTGGTTTTTGGTTTTAGCAAATAGAAAAAAACTTAGATATGTGGAAATAAAAAGAAAACTTCAGAATTTGCAATGAAAATGTCATCCACTTCATTTGAATACATTGTCAAGGCTTCTCAAAAAGTCTTATGATTGTTATTTTCTGATGATAAGAAGGAAAAATATGTACCCAAAGTCTGTAAAAGATGTAGAAGAAGTTATGGTTTGTTATGTCATCCGTCTGCCTTATCTGTCTGAAGATGTCCAAAAATTGGCACAGAAACAGGAAAAACTTCATTCACAAGGTTAATGTTTTTCTCATTAATCTGTACTTTTTTTTCCTTGTTAACTTTTGGAACAAAATTTTAACTAAGTTTTAGGTGGATATTTTTCTTATTATTGTTCATATTTTTACCAATTTTTTAAGAGCAAAGCATAGGAAGGCAAAACCCAGAAAAAGCTTTGAAAATAACATTTATGACCCTTAGGCGGGAATTATGTTTTTTGGTTGTTTGGCTTTTCTCATTTTTGTTTCTCTAGAATGCATACTGTGAAGTGTCCTTTGATGTCTTTCTATATGCATACATAAGAAACAAAAATTCAACAACTAGGCAAAATAGTTGTACTTTGTTGTTTGTGATGATGGAAAGGATTTGAGGCAAGGCAATGGTTCATCTATGATCTGCAATTCTACCTCAGCGAGGGAGAATGTGTATAGAAATGGTTGATTCTCTGTCTTCTGGACTCCTGCATAAACACTCACAAGTAATTTTTGCTGTAATATTGTGACAAAAACCCATAAAAGTATTTCCTGAAGAAATGTCATCTTTGGCTACACAAACTTACTTTGGAGTTGCATTTATTTATTATGTATGTATAGCATTTTTACCTCTGTGTGAATTCTGAATACAGGTTATCAACTGTACACAGTGGTTGTACAAAACCAGCTGGAAGGACTGAAGGACTAGCATTTTGCAAGAGGCTTGTACTAATGCTTTTGATGTATGGACCTTTACCAACCAGCTCAGAGACATGAAGAGAGGCTTAAGCAAGTTGCTATGTATGAACTGTAGACTTGATTTTTGCTATAGGATTTTTTTTTTGTAGCAGTTATGATCCCTGTTTTTGATGTGGTATGACTGGGAGGCAGAATACACCCGTGCCAGTGCCCATGGCAGGATCTAGTGTGTGAAAATGGTATCTCTGATTGTAACTTGCATTTTTCAGTGTAGTTTACTTCTCTAGATTGAGATATGTCAACAAGAGAAGACAAACTATATTTTAGTTTCTGGTTTAGTATGTCAGTATTTGATCTCTGTACACGGTAAATGAGTGGATGTATCTTTAGGCAATATTAACTCTATTCACTTACCCAGTTCAGACATATTACTATTACACAGATAGAAATGTTTTAAATTTCTAATGGACATATTCATTGTATTACTGGAGTTCTATCACATACTGAGAACGATACATCTTTATGTATCTATCAGCTGAAAGCTGATAGAAGCTGAGTTCCTATGTAAACCATGGGGGTGAAGGAAGAAGTGTATGTAAATAGAGATCCTTAGAAACATAATCTGTGCACAAGACTTCTTAGAATCTCTTGGATATTCAATGTACTGTTGGATGTTTCTGTGATTGATTGTTTTTCTGCCAGTACAATATACTGATCTGGGTCTTTCACCTAATAACACCTAGTCTGGTCTGTGACTTAGGTTTCTTGTTATGAGGATGGTTCCTTTTTTTCAGGACAATTTAGAAAACATGTCCTGTCTGATGATGGTTTCCTCAGTGCATTCAGAAAAAAAAAAACATACAAACAAACCCTGCAAAAAAACCCACTGAAAAAATAATGAGAAATGCTGAGGTTTGTGTGCAGTCAGGATATGAGTTTTGATTCATTTTGTCACTCCAAGGCGTATCAGAACTGAGTAGTAGTCTTGAAAAATATGCTGCTTTGGAAAGCTTTGGATGAGAATTATTTGCTATGTATTGCTATTGACAATAGCACAGTTTAATCAAAGAAGTATTTGATTCCTTATTCATAGAGTAAATGGTATATATTTTTTCACTTTGAAGTGGGTTTTCAGGGAATTTTGTGGGGGTGTGTGGGTTTTTTCTTTTGGTTGGTTGGGTTTTTTTCTTTTTTTTTTTTTTTAAACTATCTGGTTTATCATAGGATTCAAAAGCTTTTTTATTAGAAGTGCTGCCATGTACTTATTGCAGAGGTTAATTTGAAGCTTTTTGCTGTACTGGACCCTGAATATGTACTCGAATCTTCTGGTAGGAGATTCTTAAACGCTCAAGGACTAGTGCTATTAAGTGCGAGATTTTAGCCAGCCTTTAATGAAACCTGAGAGCAGCTGGAACTGAGCATTTAAAAAAATCTTAACACTCTGTGTTAGAGGTTCTTGTAGAAGTCTGGGAGAAGCTATAATTCTGAGCAGTTTCTTAAACAACTGTTTGTGTTTAAAACAAAGATGTGAGGCAGCAGAAAGTGTTGCCAGCTTCCATCTTTCATCATAACTTTGTTTCCTGGCTGGAAGCTCTAAAAGTGTTACTGGGGCTGCAGTGGAAGAGCTTCAAATCAATAGGGATTTGATGAAGAAACGTAACACAATTTTGAAAACAGTCTGTACCACCATGAATTTCCAAAAGTATTGAATTTCAAATTAATGGTTTTGAGGCTCAAGTTGAGTTAAATCTGGGAGGTTGAACATAACTATGATATGTGAAATTAGTTAGAGCATGAGTTATACAGAATTTCTTGGAAGAGCCAAGTGGAAAAACTAAGGATTCGTGGAAAATGTGCAGGTTTCTGAGAATAAATTCAGTAGGATTCACAGATGCACATAGAAAAAGCAAACAAATAAACAAACAGAAAAAGCAGGCCATTTCTTTTATATTTTTTATATTTGAATGAAGACAATACAGGGAATGTTGATGTATTTGAACTGATAATTATTATTTTTTTTGTAATTCTAATATACCTTGTGAATGTCTTCCACCAGATTTTTCTGCTGAATTACTAGCCATACTGTGAATCTCATATCATTCTTATACAAAACAGGAGTTACTAGTAAATAATTTCTGACAGGATTGCTACCATACAATCAACATTATTTTTGACAGCATGTGTGCTTAAGTTTGAAGAATATTCCTAGTTTATACCCCATATACCAATTTTAAAATTACTTAGGTTGTTGATACTTATTACTGATTAGTTCTGCTTCTATGATTTACCATCAAAGGCTCATTCTCATGATTTACTATTTACTTCTACTTGTGAACTTTCACTCTGATATAACTTGAGTGAAGAAAAAATTAATCCAGGATTTGACTTCTAATTTTCTGTATGGGATTTAATGTTCAGCTCATTGCAAGTGTGACTTGAGGTAATATCTGGAGCTGAATTCTGTAATTAAAAAACCTAACATTTGGGGTGCTAGATAAGGACAAAGTGAAGTAAGGGCATTTGTGGTCCAAAAAATGGCAGAGTCTTCATTAGGGTGTTGTAGTTTAATTTTTTTACGATATAAGTTTCAGAGGTAGCCTATCTTATTAATTTTTTAAATTTTAAAATTTAAAAAATTTAGTGAGGAAGAATATGCAAACAATAATATTCGTGGGTATGATTAATGAAGGTTGTTGAATGTTGTACATGGAAGCAAATCTCTAGTAATCATATTCTTACTTATGCTTCATACTTACCTCAGTAACTAAGGACTGATATTAAATAATCAATTTTAATACAATTTTGTGAATTTCAAGCTTTCCTTTCAGTTCTGTCAGTTGTGACACCTATTTCTGACCTTGTATTTATATACAGTTTTCTTCAAAGTTTTAATCTTAGAGGAGGCTTCAGATGAAGTAGTTTTGTGTAATTTGGTGTTTTGTTAGTCTAGTCCAAAATATAGTGTCTGACACTTTTATTTCCTAACACGCAATATAGTTTATAACATGTTTTTTCTTTGTTCCATAGCTGTACTTTATGAGAACTTCCATTTAAGAAAGGAATAGCCTAATTACAGGCTGAATAAAACAGATAAAATTCTGTTTCTGAATACCACGTCAGTGTTCTTCATGGAAGTCTATGTATAATAAAAATAAAAAGCAGATGAATGTGACTTTTACGGTACTTTGAATATAGACTTTCATCATCAAAATGTTGGAAAGAAAGAGAATAATTCTTACACAGAAATGGGATACTTCATATCCTTTCTGCATTACCCGTAAAAAATTGTAAGTGATAAGTTAGAGAAATTATAAATATTATTTGATAATTTGTTTCTGTGATTCTCAGTTTATTTCTGGGGTTGCTAGAATAGCCTGTCTGTAAATGTCTGACAGGAGTTTTGTTTATCAGAGTGTAAATTCAGCCTACTGTTTGCTTATTCTTTAGCAAATGGACATGAAAAGCAGAAGGGAAATTTGTGCTCGGTATAAGTGCTGTAAGTATGATTAGTACTAGTTGTGGAATCAATGGATCAACTGCTGGAATATACTGGCTTTTCTTTTAATTACAATGTCATATGTGACACGTCTGCCCTCCAGTTAGGTGCTGTAATGCAAATAGTTTTCCCACGGACCTTGGAAATCAAAGCTGAGGTTTACCTGCTGTGTCCCCTTTAGTGAGAGGGAGAGGAAGGCGCCTGGACCCAAGGCATGGGTAATGGATAATCTGGGGCTGTTCACTGCTAGGCACTGAGTATGATGTAGGATAGTAATACAAGCTACATTTCTAAGTTTTTGTGGGAGTGCAGCATTTCCTTTGGACCTGCTGCTGAATATGTAGCTGTGGGAGAGCCAAAATGTATGTAAGTTTAATTAAGTTTATAAATCATGAATTAAATCTCATCAGAATAAAATATCAGCTGCTTGTTGTAACAAATTATGTGTTTATGTTATATTACACTTTAATGATTTCATGATTACTCTGACAGCTGCTTTCCCACAATTTTGTCTCATTAATGTCAGTGTAATCTGCTCATCTCTTGTGCTAATTTGCTCTTTTATTTATGCAAACTTTAGGCTTTTTTGACCCTGTCCTTTCAGAATTGTCAGTCTTTCATGTCTGAATTATCAGGATTATTCAGAATCTATATTAATGTTCTGAAGTTTCTCACACAGTTTCCTTAATAGTATCAATACCCATTAAAACTTTTAAATTTCACTCTACAGGAAAGTGTCAAACACCTTTGCAACAATTTCTGAGATTAATATCCTTTTACCATTTTAATAGATACGTCATGCTGCTATTTCTTACATACTTTGTCTCTTCTGTATCATAATTAATGATTTTATGCTTTCAATCTCATTTCAGACAAGATGCTTATGATTTTTTTCAGTTATGTTCATGAAGACTTTAGCTTACGTAATAGAGGTTTTTAAATTAAATGTATGCTTATTTCTTTGTGTATTAACACATATGTATATATATAAATATTAATTTCCTGGACTAGAAAAACTTTCTGTTCACTTTGCTTAGGCAAGAAATATAAGATCTGATTGCTTGCACCTAGAAAGCAGATTGCAGTTTATATTTCCCTGTTCAATTCTACCTTTCCTCCACCTTTACCTTAGGGAGGAAATTATAAAATAGTTACACAACTTTAAAATTATATTCTGAATTGAGTTCTAGGTCATGACATCATGTACACAAGGAAAGAATCATGAAACGTCTATAGAAAAGATTATGGAAAATGTAGTATATATAACAACTTTCAGTCTGACTCCTATGAATCATATTTCATTTTATGATTCTCATTCTTTTATTTGATCAACAGTATATATGTAGCTTACAATGAAGGGTATCTGGTTTTGATTTAGTTTTCTATTTAGTTTTCTTATGTTCAGGTATTATTCTTTAGCTCTACAAAGATGAGACAAGGAGACTCCATAACAGCAGACTAACAAATTACAGCTAATCCCTGCTTTTTTTCAGTTGCAGTAATATAATTCTGTTGTCATTGCTCAAAATCTAGGAACCAAGTATTTATCATCTTATCAGGAAAACCTCAGCATTTTAGCTTCTATTCAGGTGTCTAATGAAAATCTTGCAGAAGTTAATAGATAAGCCTCTGTTTTTAAGAGTTTCATTTGCTGAGGCACTTTAGGATGCTTTTACTAGTAAAATGCCTTGTCAAGAATTGACTTTTTTTTCCTTTTTTCCTTTTTTTTTTTCCCCCCCACCCTTTGAGCTGCAACAGTTGACACATTTCTGTTGGTGAATTACAGTGCTGCATTTCTGTGGGCTTTCTTCTGGTTTTGGAAAGTAAAATTCCTGACCTGCTAAAAAAATGTCAGTTTCCACCAAGTACACATTTACTAGAAGAACTTTGCAAGACTTATTGATTTTGATCATGTTGCCATTGTTAAGAAACCGATAAGGTCACATCCCTCAAAACAGGAAAACTTACCATGTAGTCAGGGTGCCAAAAGCCTTCAGTGTTCAATTAATATTGGCTTGACTGATAGGTGATTCAAAATGAGCATGTTTTCAAAATATGTTTGAATGAGGCATAGCTGCAAGACACCTTCAGTCAATGAGAGCTGCAAATAATAAAACTGAAAACTTAAAGCGGGAGTTTAAAAGTTTGTATAGAGTGAAAAAAAATGAAACATAGAAGGAGGAATACTCAGAATGCAATACAGTTGGAGGGAAAGCAAAAGATACTCATGGTAGGAAGATGTCAGTTACAAAAATCTGAGAAAGACCATTTGATAAAGTTTTAGAGAGTTATGACCATCTGTTCTTTAGAGATTCCTAGAAAAGTGTGAAAATAAATAGATTTAGATAGGTTTAGAAAACAAACAAACAAACAAACAACAAAAAACAAAGAAAATACCCAGACTTGTAAGAGCTCATGGGAACCTATTCTGGTGTTGCTGTCAGTGAGTCTCAAAGCCTACAATTATGATGGCTGCAAGGAAGTGGGACGGTGATGGGAAAGCAATCTTGCTTTTTCACTTTACCTTAAGCTACTTTATCCCTCTATAAAAGGTTTGTAAAGAATGGAAATTTAAAGATCTGAGATATTATTCAAATGAAAATCAGGTGGTAAGTTTCTAAATATGAATTCAAAGTCATAACCACATTGCAGTGTTTTTTACTCATTTATTCCTATAATCCGTATATTGTTTCTATACATTTGCTCTGTACGGAATATTATGCATATAGTATACTTAGATGTAAACATATATTTTAGTACAAATTATGTTTGTATTTTCCTTCAATACTCGAGAAACTCTTTTTTACTAAACGTGTTTGGAGGTGTATTGGGGCTACTAATGCCTTTTTCCTGCTGTTTTGGTTTGTTCCGATATTCTACTTCATTACTACAACAATTTCAGTCATTTGTCACAGAATGATGAGCTGAGAGAAGCTTAGTTTCTCTGTATGGTTCATATTTTGTCACTGGACAGTGAGTGACTTCCAGAGGGCAGTACATCCCAACTTAAAACTGATTTATTATGTCAAGGTGCTTATCTTTTGTTACTGTAATAGAGAAAACTTTCAATAAATAGGCTGCCAATCTGAGAACTTATTGAAATGACTGAATTGCACTGCTCAGCTAGATGGGAATACAGTTGGTCTTTGTGTGTGTGTGTGTGGGGGGGGGGGGTCTGGAATGCTTTCTGTCTCTTTTTGGAGATATTTTTCCTTAGGAGAGATACTGAAAAGGTCTGGGTAATCATGTGGTTGTCTGCTTATCGTACATTGTACATATTGGTCAGTATACTTACACTAGTTGATTAGCACAAATCGGGAGCAGAACTACTTTGCATTTGTGTCATGGATAACAGGAAAATACATACCCTTCACCTTCTAAACTCCCCTCAGAACTTTTCTTGGTGCTTCTATGTAGATGGGGATGCAGCTAACTGCAGTGCAAAGGAACAGTAGTAATTGATTTATTTTACACTAGATGGTGATTAGTATTATTTATTTATAAGTTGTAAATTTGCCTTTTTAATTATGTACGCTGGGAAAACTGAATATTACAAGTAGGTAAAGGAAATGAACACTGAATGAAGAGTTGCCAGCTTTTAATTATGCAAATGAGCACCACTGCAGAAGAATTATTTAGTAATTTTTTTGTGCTTAGAATTGCAAATCTACCTCCACAATTGTGTTAAGAACAAATAAAACTGGATTTGTGCAACTTCTTTTCTGTAGATACTTGCAGTTAGTGATATTGAAAAGAATTATCCATAGTTTAAGAGACTCTATGTAATGTGCAGTTGATCAGGGTAGTAGAACTGAAATATTACTACCAATATTCTTCTTGTAGGGGATCCTGTTATATTGTGCTATATTACTTGAGAAAGAGCAATGAATTATTTTTCATTTGTTTAATATTATATTTTTATTAAATGTTTTATGATCTTTTTTATAGCTGAATATTTTTTATTCTCTTTCTACTGAGGAACTCAGTTGGATATCTAAGCCATGACTCTTCTCAAGTGGTCTGCCTTTCATTGTCTCTCCAGCTCTGGGAACAGCCTAGGTTATTTTCTTGAGAGGCCTCTTTTTTTTTTTTTTTTTTGTCTCATGTGGATTCTACAGCCTAGAATTCTAGCCACTCTTGCTGGCAGAATACATAGTGCTCTGGCACTGACTCAATGAATAAAGAGTAGTGAAAGAACAGGCTAATTTATAGTCTCTTCACATTCCCCTAAGAATGTAGCTGAGCTTCAGTAATGCTGGTAGGCAGTAGTAAGTGTATTTTTAAAATTAATTGGGAGAAAAAAAGAAGGAATTAAAAGCCCTGAAAAATAGTTTTGTGACAGAGGGATACTTCATGAATAAAGTGCATTTAGAAGATTGTAAAGTGAACCGTGAATATCCTTTCCCAACCAGAGAAAGAGCTGGGAGTTAGGTGAGAGAACATTGTCCATCACTCTCCAGCTTGACTGAGCTTTCCTTTTCTGAGTGAGAGAGAAATCTTGACTTTCCAAGTATAAAAGACAAATTATGCTATGCAAAACACTACACAGAGGCACATGTGAAGAACTAGCATATATAGGTAAATAATGGCCATCAGCACAATCTAATATTCATATTCATCCCTGCATGTAGCTCTGGCAAGAAATTGAGTCTTGTGATTCTAAAAACGAATTGGCTGTGCTGCTAATTATTGCACCCATGAAGAAATAAACATTCTTCACTGTCCCAAAGGCCGGTCAACTTTCAATTTCAGCTTTGATAGTCATTATCATTAATTCTCACAAATTCCAAGAAATGAAATTCCAGCAAGGGAGTTCTAACCCCCACCAAGAACTGAGGTAGGAAACAGCAAAGTTCAGGGAATCTGCTTACAGAAATCTATGACTATTAGAGTAAGAGATTTTAAACGGTATTCTTTAGAACTTTGTATGATGAAAAAAAATAAATCAGGAGGGAAAAAGTGTAGCATTTGTAAAATAAGCTGTGGATACAATCCGCTAGAATTTTTGAAGGATTCTTTGGGTATAAGGATAGGGGAGAATTTCTTGGTAGTTTTTAGTTGACTTGGATTACCACAGATTGTGCAACAATAACTTTTGTCACATGGAGAAACTGAAGTAAATTATTACTCATAGGATGAGAAGGCAGGTTCTGGTGTCGATTAAGACTATTTAAAAACAATAACAAAATGGATATAATATATTAATGGTAAAGTTTAGAACTGAACTAGTTTTGGTAATTTGTGCCCTCATTCTCTACACATGCATTTAATAAATACAATTTAAGAGTGTTTGCAAATCTTTTCAGGAGTCTGTCTATTTAGATACTCTTGTGTTCTTTAAATAGTATGGGACTGTTACATAAGTGGTGTGCTGGAATACGATAAAAGTAATGTCAGTGTCAGGTTGAGATGATATTAAATGACATGAGAAATATTTAGTTTTGGGGGGAAGTGCTCTAACTTCTGGATGCAAATTTAAAAAAAATTCCCATAAAGTATTTCAGTATGAATGTGATATATAAGTTTGTGTATATATATATATATTTGTGTGTGTTTGTATCGTATACCTTTTTCCTCTTCAAATTTGTCGCCCCGTCATCCATTTTATACAATAATTTTAACATTTATCTCTAGAAATCTGTGTAAAATTAAATAGTAATAAGATGATTGCAACATAAAAGTAATGAATGTTATTTATTATATTGATTGTTAGTGAGAGTCCCTTTTTCACTTCTTTCTTCTGGTAATAACTTATTCACTATTTTCGATGGTCTTTTTCCATATGCACAGGGTTTTATCTCTTTCTTCTCAGAATATTACCACTCATCTCTCTTATCACAGTAGTTTTTTCCTTAAATGACATTTTAGATACTTCAGAAAATTGGATAGCGGTTACGATATTTGACTTCATCATTTTACTAATAGAAATTATTTCTTTGGGCATGTTATATCAAGTCACAATTATTTTTCCCTGAGGCCATCTTATACTGTAATACTTTACAGTTTTATATTAGTTAAAATATCCATTACCAAAAATATGACAATTTCACCTCCCCCCCTTATTTTTTTATGTAAAACTGTTTAATATTAATAAGAAAGTTACTTTGAAGGAAGCAGTAGAGGCATTCTTCAGATTAGCTAAATGTCTGAGAGCTCGCATTCATTTTACTGCTGTGATGAATATGAATTTTGAACTTACTATTTCATTTGTGGAGTCAGCCTAAACAACTTAATATGGACATGGCTCATTATTTATTATAAAACAGCTGTTGCTTTAAATTTATGCAGCAAATCTGAGGCAAACAGAAGGATGCAGAGAAACAATAATTAGAGGTTTCTACAGGGTCAAGATAACACTACATTCTCAAAATTATTCCTAAATAATTTCCAGCATTTTATTGGCTTATTTCACCCATTATTTTTCAGTGTGCTGATAGCTTCAGAGAAACATCACTAATGACTCCTAGATTCCTTTCCTTTATTTTGCTCTTAGATCTGAGTTCATGGTTATGTAGGTGTGGTGGTTTGAAATTCCCAAGAATCCAATTTCTAAGTTCAAGCCCCCTCCCACAATTTGCCCCTGTGAGAGGGTTTGGTGATGGCATGGACTTGATATCTTCCTCACCTCATGTGGAGAGTTTTCAGACAAAATACAACTATTCAGTATTGGGGAAAGGGGAAAATATTTACAAAGGTTTATTTACATACATATATATATTTACATTAAATTAAATTCCTCTTTTTCTTCAATAGAAGTCTAAGAAGAAAAGAGAAAAGTCTTTCTGTCACTCCTCAGGCCACAGTTCCTTCATTTCAGTTTTTTGTGGCACTGGTTAGTGTCTTTCATTTCTCTAAGGAAGCAGATTTAAGTATGGTAGTCAGGATTTTTGTTCTTACGTTGTGGAAATTCCAACCCCGAGCCCAAGCCTTCGGGGGATTTTCCTTGGAGACCTTCACTTCTCTTGGGCTAGAGCATTTAAGACAGCTTTCAGTTCAGTCTTACCAGAGCTGGTCTGCTCTGTCTCAGCTCGCCAGCATGGTAGCAGCAGTAGCAGCAGCAGAGGGCACAGCCACCTCCTCCGCATTCCGTCCTGGTTCAGCTCTCAGGATGACTCTGAGTTTTTCAGCTCCTTTCTCTCTCTCTCTCTAGCTGCTGCTGCATTTTGGGACTCCCTAAGGGTTTGGAAGTCCACCCCTCCTCTTCAGGAGGTCTCTGAGTTTTGGGAAAGTGATGCAGTCTTACCCCAAAACAGCCCTGTTGAGTTTTCCTTTGTTTTGTTGCCAGCTCTCCCTCCTGCAGGAACATCTCTGCGTCTCTCAGCTGGCTTCACGTTATCTCATTGCTACTGGCTATCTTTTTGGCTTTTAGCCACCGTTATCTCTGTTCAGGACTGCTCCGCTGCCTCTTTCAATGTCTTCTGCTGCTGCTGACAGTAAGGAAACTCTTCCAGCTCTTGATTACGGGACCCAGTCCAGCTTTGACACTATACCAGGTCTCCCATAGCCTCAGCTGGGGGCTGGGGGCCCTTGGCCCCCAGAGGGGCTCACTGGCCCCCTGCCTCCTCGTGGCTCAGATCATGGCTACCTACCTTCTAAACTATCTTCACCACCTTCTCTTCTGTTTCTGTAATTTCCATAGGGCTCATGTGGACTTTTGATTGGTCCAGTATTATCAGCGGGGCAAACCGTTACTATCTCAGAGAAAAGGTTTTTCAAACCACCACAGTAGGCATGGCTTGGATTAATTTCTATAGGTACATTACCTTACAGTTATCAGCTATGAAGATCATCACACCCATTTGATTTGGCAAAGTCTTCAGGAGTTGCACCACTACTCAGAAAGTCTTGTCTGCAGATGCAGACTGCACAGTGTACTGCCCTCTGCAAGTCATTGATAAAGGCCTTGAATGAAACCGGTACTACCCTTAACAAAAGGCTTCATTTAATAGCTGCTCAGCTTTTCTAACTCACTTCGCTGTGGAAGTTTGTTAGTGCCTTTCTGAAAATCTAAATAATTTTTGCCTACTGGTTCCCCTTGGCTGTGTGCTTGCTGATACCTTCCTAGCCCTTCATAAGGTCTCCAAGCCAGGATTTCCATCTGCAGAAGTTATGCTGGATCCTTCCAATAGATCATATTTGTCAGTGTAGCCAGTGACTTTACATTGTATTACAGAGTCTTTAGTGATTGCCAGAAAGGGAAGTCAGGATCAGTGGTCTGTAGTTCCTCCAATCACTCTGTAAAGAAAATCCGTTCTTTACAGATGGATGTTGCACTGAAAACCTGAAGCTGTCCTACTACCTCAGCTTTGTACAGTGACATTGCAGAGCTTTGCCAGCAGGTCTGCAGTTCCAGTTGGTACTTTGCAGTGAATACTGTTCAGACTGCGTGTAACACCTAACTTACCTATCAATCTAATAGTCTGCATAGACACTGTTATACTGTCAAACAGCTCTTTTTGGGGGAGAGGTGATAGAAAACAGACTGATTCTCTGTTTTCCCTATTTATTTTTCTATTTACTTGATAAGTCTCCGACTACTTACTCATTGTTTGGGTTTTTTTGTTTTTGTGAGGTTTTTTTGTTTGGTTGTTTTTGTTCTGTTTTCAAAGTTCCATTTGCATTCTTAGTTG
Source organism: Corapipo altera (assembly GCF_003945725.1). NCBI lineage: Eukaryota > Metazoa > Chordata > Aves > Passeriformes > Pipridae > Corapipo > Corapipo altera. Next base: position 4,129,166 of record NW_020884876.1, on the reverse strand, counting down.
TTTTCGCAAAGAAAATTAATTAAGAAAAATCAGATAAAACTGAGAATATAACCTTATTCTAAGGCTATTTGTGAGTATTACCAAAACATAGGGACATTGTTGTGTGTACATTAGTATAAGAAGTGGAAAAGTTACAGGAAAAATGCTAGCAACAGTTAGATGCAAGACCCAATCTTAAATATATAAAATATAAGAGCTGGAAAATAGTATAAACTGAATTGGGAAGACTTTTTGTAGGAGTGTATCTTTTGAATCACTAACAGTCTCTTTTTTTTTTCCCACCAAAATTTGCCTCAGTGTTAGGACTACCTGTGCTTTGTTATCTTCCAGGCCATCAATTAAGCATCATTATCTGAAAACAATTCCATATGAGATAGGTTAGGATAAAATATATATGATTCTGCACAAATACTAACCAGCTTTGAATATGCTGGAGTTGGATTTTCTATCCAGTGTTTTATGATAAGTCAAGAAATCTCCTGTAGTAAATGATGCTTCTGCCATATTACTCCTTTTGACATTGTTAAACTCACCTTTTTCAGATGGACAACTTAGGTTAGATTAGTGAGATAAGTTATTTTGAGTGGTGCTCCCATACTGGTTAGCTTCAAATCAAACTACTGCTCAGGGAATTTTTTGTCATATTTCACATTTTAAAGTTGGAGATAGAGCTGTGTTATGTACTTTCCTCTTGGCTGAACGTATGTTAACATATTTAATTCCATTTTTATGTGTGTCCTGTTTCTAATTCATCTAGTGAATTTCAATGAGTATTGACTATTTGGAAAGTAGAAGAAAATGACTGATTTGTTAATAGAAAGTGCCAAGGAACTTCAGTGATTTTAGGTGAAAATTGAACTATAGATGTTAAATTTCAAACTTTGTTTCCTTCAAGTAGTTGTTTAATCAAGGAAAAAAATGCAGGTAACATGATTTTTCATTACAGTGATTAATTTATTGTAATTCTCTATGGCATTTAAGTTTCAAAGCTTTTTAAGATTAGTGGTTAGTAATTAAATAGTGGTAATGCTGGAATTAATAATACCAAAATTAATAGTTGTTTAATGAAGAGGATTTTACTCTCTGATAGCTTTCAGAAGCTCTTTGGATAAATGAAGTTCTTTCAGATATTTTAAAGCTCATCATGTAGGCCTAATGTTTAAGGGGATACCCTGCGCTTGAGCTGTGGTTCTACTGAAAAGTAGTATATACAACAATTCTAACTAGTTTCTCCTATGATGACAAACCTATGTATTTACAAAATCACCCCTTCTCCCCCCATATCAGTCCAGGAGGAGAAGTCTCTTCTTCACTCTTAGGATTACAGCTCCGATTCGCCGTGGAAAAATTTATTTCTTTCTCTCTCTCTTCTATGAGGTGCGGGGGGCTCAGTACTCTGCCTCTAACCACTCGGCTCCCACAGAGGGTTCATCCATGGGCTGCAGGGGGACAGCCTGCCTCACCATGGTCTTCACCACGTGTTACAGGGAATTTAAACTCTGATTCTTTTTCCGTGCTCCATGTGGGAGTCCCTTCCCGGAGAAATAAGCTCTCGAGGGAACCTCTCTCCAAGCAGGATCCACCCCTTCCTGGGTTTCTTGCTGTTCGGCTGAGTCCTACCCCAAGACGTTCCAGGGTAGCTTTTCTCTCTCTGCATTGGAAATTCTCTCTGCAGGGTGCCCCTGCGTCTCTTGGTCCAGCTACAGCTGGCCACTGGTACCGTCTGGGCCACTCCAAGCTCGCTCTGCTCCGTGTACTGCACACTGCTGCCACTTCTTTGCAGAGGCTTGCTCCGGGCCACCACTGCTCCACTGTCATGGCTGCCGCTCTGGCCCGTCCCGGCTACTCTGTGGCTGCTGCAGGGCCCAGCCAGCTCCTCACCACCCCTCCCCCGCAATGAGGGAAGGCAGTGAGGGCAGCCGGAGAACTCCTGGGGAGTTCCTCTCTCGCTCTCTAGCTGCTGCATATTCTGCCCAGGGGCCCAACTCGGCCCCGGCTGCTCCAGTGCTGTGCTGGGTCACCGTTGCTGCTCCGGCGTCCTCCCCTGCCCCCACTTGCAGGGGGGGAAACCCCTCCTGGCCCTTGACCACGGCGCCTGGTCCAGTTCTAATACCGCGCTGGGCCCCCCGCGGTCCCAGCCGGGGTGGGAAGAAGGGCCTGGCCCCACACGAGGCATCCCGACCCCTCCCTACTTGGTGACTCTAATTCCTATTGCGCAGTAAGCTTCTCTTCCAGTCTGTCAAATATGTTATTTCACAGATGTGTTACTGCAGCTTTCGATTGGTTGTTTGCATCGAAAATCCACCTGGAGCTACCCGTCTTTCAGCTTCAGGGGGACAGGGTCAGTCAAACCACGACACCCTGTTTAAACCTTTAGCATGCTGATATATGTGCTAACTAGCTAGATGTTCCCATTGACAAATAGAGTTTTGTAGGACAATATACTTCTCTTAAGTGGAAAACCACAGCCATGTGCTGATTATTTTTTTAAACTGTGATCATATTAGGGAGAAAGTGGGTACAGGACATTGTGAGGTAAAATACTTCATACCATTTCATATTTCTCTTTGGAGCTACAGGTTGTACAAAAGATGAGGTGGAAGAAAAAACTAATTACTTCATTTTCCCTTATGCAGCGCCTGGTGTATAGCATCGTAAAATCTTGTACATCTGTCTGAAATATTAGTAGAATGAAAATAGGGCATAAATTAAAAGAGTTTGTCGTAACTAATGACAGGTAATTCGACTGTCAAATACAAAGCAACACAATAATTCAAGCAAGGAAATGTGATATGGCTAGAAAGAAATGCATTACCTTTCAAGTCTCTCTCTGAAGTTTTCTTGAGGAGGCTTAAATGGGAAGAAGAAACATTTGGAATGCATCAAGTACCGCATAACAGGGAAATGGATACAGCTCTTCCTAAAAATACTGTTTGAAATTCTGAAGTTCCTTAATCAGACCATCATAAGAAAAACAATCTCAATCTGGATAATGTTTCAGTTGAAAATTAGCACCTATTTCCTCATCAACTTTATTAGGTTTTTAAGTAATTATTAAACAAAAACAAACAACAAAAACTCCCATGGCATTAGCAATCTGTATGGCTAAGGGCAACTCTGCATCCTTTAGTGGCTTCAGGCACTAGGTCCCTGTTTGCACAGTTATTTAAGAAAATGGCTTCACAATGCAGTTTAATTTAAAAGCAAACAAACTTCCCACTATGGAATCTTCCAAACCTGAAATGCAGATGTTAATTTTCAAACTTTGTTTCCTTAAAGAAGTTGTTTAATGAAGGAAAGCTCTTCCAGAAGTTCCAAAATGACTTTCAAAATACGGGGCAGTCTCTTGCACTGAATTTTATAGGGATGTTTGTGCTGCTGTTGAACAGTTTACCCAAAGAACAAAAAGCTGTCTGCAGATTTCTCCTTTGAAATAAAGAGCAGAAGCTATTATTGCAACAACACAAACAGAAGTAGTGTCAAATTCCCTTATTTTTTTCCCCCTCCACCCTTCCTTCCCCTTTCACTTTTTTCAGACAATATAAAACACTCTTATTTCCTTGTCAGGAAGGTATTACCAAAATCTCTGTAGACTAAAATACTACATCAACAAAGATCGGTTTAATGAATTGCATTTTAAAAATTTCATCCACTACTATTCAAGTTTATATCCATTTTTTCAACAATGGATTGGTGTTGTATCTTTTAATATGGAACAGTAGATAATTTACAGTGAAAATTATCATAATGTTACTGTGCTTTTTTAATGAAAAATTTATATTCAGGATAATTCTGACTGCATGTTTTAGAAAGGGGATCAAGTATTAATGGGATCTATTTAGTAGAGGTTTTATCAGGTTTTATCTTTCCAAAGGAAGGTAAATGTATTCTCTGGTGAGTACATTCCTTTATGAAAAAAAGACAAATAGTTTATTTAATTACTTGTGCTTGTTTCTGAAGCACCTTTTGTTGGTAGGGTTTTTTGTTTGTTTTGGTTGGTTGGTTGGTTGGTTTTGGTTTTTTGTTGGTTGGTTGTTGGTTTGTTTTAAGTAAATAGGATTTATTAGAGCATGTACATGTACTTTGGAGGGCCCTGTCACTAAATTTGGAAGTTTTCCTGCAAAATCAGATTTTCTGGAAAAAGCAAAGATGCTGATGTCTCTGAAATAGAGCTACAGAGGGAGACTGGATTTTCATTTCTAGACCATTTTAAAGTATGTTCATGGTTGGCAGATCTTATTAGGGTTAGATATATCCTAAATCAAATGTGACAACTAATTAACTAATTTTGGGCTCATTGTTCTCTCTTTTTTTTTCCTTGACTCCTTGTTTTCACTGCTTCCTTGTTTTTCTGAAAATAAGTTGAAATTTTTGTCCAAATTACAAGAGTGATCAGAACAATAATATGAGAAGGAGCGGAGTGGGCATGATGGGTTTAGGAGCTTAAGGATCCTCCTGTCTTCCTGCCAGTAGTATGCATTGAGATTGATCTTATGCTTGCCCAACTTAATTATTTCTAATTATTCCTGGATCAGCAGAACACTTTTAGTTTTACCTGACAGTTGTTGAATCAAAACTGGACAGTGTAGAGTGTTGCAGTTTTTATCAATGTAAGCCATACTTTCAGATGGTGTGTTTTATTTTAAGGTCATATGTATTAAAAGACAAAGCTAAATACTTCTTGCAACACTGTGTTGATATTTAAGGTGTTATAACACTTAATTGTTGTATCAAAATATTGATAATGCGCCTAATTTTCAAATAGCAACAACTCATTAGATCTAAGCTCAGAAGAAATGCCTACAAGGAACAGTTTTTGAATAGTGTAGGATGGTGATTTTTCCACAGTAATACCACTGTGGTAATGCTTTTGAGACATACTTGTGCCAATTCAGATTTTGTATGAAGAGAAAAATCCATAGGTTGTAAGCTAATTAACCTCAGAAATTTTGACTTGAATGTGCTTTTTGTTTAAACCAACTGATCACATATGAAAACTGTCTTATATTGATTAAAACAGCGATAGATCTTAACAGCTCCCTTGTGAATATATCTATTCATAATATTATCCTCCTGAATCATGAATACACTATGAATATCTCTGCAAAAGCAATATCCTGTAGTGAAATACTGCTATTAGAGGCTTTTGAATTTATACCATATTTATACTTTCTACATGTTTTATACAGCCAGGTATATAAAAGTATATTTTACTGAAATGTACTGACACACAGGAGGAAACACAGAAATTTCAAGAGCACAAAATCAGGTCAAAACCCGATTGTCAGTATGGTGTAAGTACACTGTTGATTGGAGAGTGATACCAGAACACTGTTCAGTATTGATTTTAAGTTGAGGCATCTCTTCGTAGTCTGTCACTCTTGCACAGAAACAGCTTGCATCTCTTTTTACCTATGTTTCCTAATCGTCTTAAGTTAAATTCCTTGGTATGATGCTTTTATGTATTTTTTCACTCATTGCTCCTTCTTTTTGTTCAGTGTTGTAACTTTTATAGCATGCATAACTCGTTTGATGGTGCAATAACTGAAATACAGCTAAAGTGTATTTTACTATTTTTTGTATTGTGGTGTGTAGAATAATACATAGTTGAGGATCTCCCTGAGTGTGATGCTATAGGTAGAATTAGGCAGTTTGGCAGAAGACAATTGTGGTTTCTCTCTTTTCTACACAGAAGCATTTCTTTATTTTCTTCTTTCTCTCTTTCGTTTGGATTGGCAAGGTGTGCATAAGTGGCATATGAGGATTGTATCCATAGCAGTGTCTGGCCATTTAATTTTAATCTCTTAATTATTTCTGCTTTGTGTCACTGGAATTTGTAACTTGAATGACTAAGTGAAACATGACATTTGTCTAGGACTCTTCATTGGCTTGTTGCTTTCAGTATGTGTGCATATTTAGGTATACGTCCTCAATACCCATTGGCGTTTACATTTTTTTTCCCACTGGTTTTGAAATAACTTTTTTAGAAAAGGTTCAGGACGTATAGATCTTTGTTTAAATGAAATAATGATACAGTGGGGGACTTGATTCTTCTGTTTATTCCAAATCACCACAAGCTGTAGATGCCTTTAATGCTTTTCAGTACCTTTCCTTTGCAAGATTCTATCACCAGTTTAGACAGAATAATGTGATAAATGATTCAAATGAATAAACAGCACAGTGAATAAAGTTGCAGCAGGAAATCTTTACCAACAAATATAAAGCAACTGTAAATATATTTTTGTAGATAATATCTTGAATAATCTGCCTCATTATGAAAAGAGTAGAAAGAAAAATTCTGGTTCAAAGAAAAGGAATTTCTTAGGTAAGAATTTTATCTTAATCTTTACACAGAACTATGTTTCCAAGGAGTCATATAATCAGTGTATGCTGATACACCTGACCTAGAAATTTAAACCACAATATTAAATCCATTCCATTTCTAGGACAGAGGCTTCACTTTTAGTTGTATATGTGCCAGATTGTCTTGAAAACATTTTTCATGGATCTCATGAGATGATGTCCCAGAAACTTGACTTTTAAGGCAAGAATGACTCATTCTCTATAGGCTCAATGCATAAGACACAAAGGAGGGATACAAGTTATCCAATTTTGTCAGCATTTCAAAAAGAGTATTTCAATAGTATTTTCTAATATGGTCAAGTAGAACTTTATTTCATTTTCTTTTGGCTATAGATACTTCATAATTGAAGCTATTTATAATTAAAGGATGCAATAAATACGCCCTTTAAGCATAATTTTTTAAAACTTTATTTTTTTCTTCTAAACTTTTATCCATATTAATTCAAACCAATTACAAGAACAATGCTGCTCATCATTAAATGGATATAAGCTTAAATTGCACCACTTTGCATTCTCCTACACTAAGTATAATGCAGAAACTTCACCACTGTTGTGGTTTAATCCCAGCTGGCAACTAAACCCCACACAGCTGCTCACTCACTCTCCCACCTGCCAGGCTGGGGAGAGAATCAGAAGGGAAAAGTGAAAACAACATGTAGGTTCAGATAAAAACAGTTTAATAGGTAAAGTCAAAGCTGCACACACAAGCAAAGCAAAATAAGGAATTCACTGCTTCCCATAGGCAACCAGGTGTTCAGCCATCCCCAGGAAAGCAGGGCCCCATCACGTGTAATGGTGATTCAGGAATTAAAATGGTATCACTCTGAACATCTCCCCTCTTCCTTCTTCTTTTTCCCAGCTTTATATGCTGAGCATGATGCCATATGGTCTGGAATATCCCTTGGGTCAACTGGAGTCAGCTGTCCTGGCTGTGTCCCTTCCAAACTCCTTGTGCACCCAAGCCTCCTTGCTGGTGGGGTGGTACGAAAAGTAGAGAAGGCCTTGGTTGGCTCTGTGTAAACACTGCTCAGCAATAACAAAAAAAGAAGCATCCCTGTGTTATCAACACTGTTTTCATCATAAATTGAAAACATAGCCCCACAGTAGCTACTATTGAGACAATTACTCTAGCCCAGCCAAAACTGGTAAAGAATGAAAAGAGAAATGAAAAATTTTTGTATTCACTAGGTGAAATATCTTCCTATATAGAGGGCTCAGGGGAATACAGCAGTTTCAATTTTTTGGTCTGTCTGAAATTTAAAAGGCTGTTTGATAAAATGAGATGCTTCGTACATAAACAAGAAGATCAATCTAAGCTCTCTGAGGGAAACTTAACATGAATGATAGGGGTAACTATGATTTATTTGTTTTGTTTCGTTTGTTTGTTACATTGATTTATCCACTATAAGTGTTTGATTTCAGTGTAGGTATATGAAAATGGGACTAGCGTAACATAGTATGTATAGATATTTTTAATTTAGCAGGCCATAACATCACTAAAATTTTGGGTTGAAATGTTTGTTGACTACAAAAGCCAGGCCTATTGTTCTAAAATAAAGTAGTAAGTCTATCTCTGAAGTTAAAAAAAAATAAAATTATGTCTTTAGATCATGTTGGCAAATTAATGGCATTTTAGGACTTGTAATTCCAAAAGGGGTTGATTACCCACTCTCTTCTAGTAGTTTTGATTAAATAAATAAAATTCATTATCCAGTCATAGCGTCCTGAAGAGGTGGTTATTACTTTTCCATCCTAGTTGTACATATTATAAGTTTACACATGAACAGTACAGTATTTTCTTTCTCTAAATGAATGTCATTGTAGGCTCAGGGAAAATCAGTACTTGGGATATGACATTCCTCTTTGTCACATGTACATTTGTAATGTTTATTGTAAATGTTTTCTTACATTTTCCCAAGATGGCTTAGTGAAAACAAAAGGAAGCTACTGATGATAGAACATGTGCTTGGTGTACAAATGTGGAAGTGGTCAGAGTTGACTGCCAACCTTGTGCCTGGTTATAGGGGTAGAGGCTTCAGAAGGGAAGAAGTCTACACTATTTTGGCAAAGCTCAAAGTAAGCTTTACACACACCGGGAAGGTTCGATGAGGAATCGTGCTTCATCAGGCAGCCTAACAAGTAGCTGTGCAATGCCTCACTACTCCAATAGCAGTTTCCAGTGATGAGCATGTAGGGTGAAGCACTTCTAGGGAATTTAAAAAGAGAGTAGGGTAATTGTTGCACTTCACTAGCTAGAATCTGTGAGCATGAGTGATTGAGTCTTAATACTCACTTACAAAACCAAAGATAACTGGGTTTTTTTGATCTGTCCAGTTGTTTTTCTTCTTTTTTTCCTATTCTTTGTGAAGTATCAGAAACTAAGTATTTGGAATTCTATCTTCTCTGAGGTGTAGAAATAGTGTTATTACTGTCCTCCAGAATATACTTCTGACTACAAATTCTGAAAATTATTCCTATTCTTCTTTGTGCCAGACACTCTCTACTCTCTACTTACAGAAATTTTCCTGTTCACCCCCAGCCTGATTTTTCCTGGTTCCTTTGATGATTCCTAAAATAGTTTTTCCCACTTAACAATGGACTTTTTATTCTCAGTTTCTCTTCTGAGAATCAGCTTGCATTTTGAAATAAAAAAAATGCTGTATGATTATTTTAGTATTCATAATGCTAGGATTTTTAAAATGTTGTGAACACCTTTTCCTTATCTTCACTGGCATGTCTGTGAATAAATGATGCTGTGTACCAATTCTCTGAAGTTTTTAATGAAAATATTAAGTAAGAGACTCACAATTACTGCATTCAATCAGGTAATACATTAATCAGTTCAGAAAATTACCCTTATATGATATCACAGCTAATGCACTTGAAATTAGTTTTGCAAAACGTTTAGGAGCACTAGTGTGAATTTACTTGTTACCACTTACTTTCATTGGCCTACTCCACTGCTCATCATCAGAAGCTCAGTGTATAGGTTAGCTAATTCCTGATTTGTGAATTTCCTATGCTTGATTTGTATTTCCACAGACTCTGGTAACTATTCTTTTACCTGACTTCATAGGAACCACTTTATCTGATCTCTTTTCAGTTAAAACTGAAAAGAGAAACAAAACCAGGAATTCAGAATCACAGTGATAGTCTGCTGATTACTCATTTGGAGGCTTACTGTGCTGTAAGATTGCACAACAGTTTGATGGTCACCAAACTAATTCCTGTCTCCAATGATGTATTTATGTCATGAATCACAAAAAATCCCAGCCAAATAAAATCAAGTCTTCAAGAAAATATTTTCTTATTGATTAGTCAGTGAGATTTTGCTTGCCAACTTCTTTCTGTATTTATATAGTACTAACCTTTAAAATTCTCAGTTCTAAATTTTAAAAACACCACCTTTGTATTGATTCCAAAACAATAGTACCATTTTAGTTATTTGTTCATGCAATGGGAGTTTTCTGAAGTAACTGATGTATAAAAGCCACGTCCATTAATTATTAGTTAACTACTTTATGAAGGGCAGCAATTTTACCAACATCGGCAAAGTTATAAGATTAGAGTAATGCTTTTGCATGTTCCAGATGCCTCAGTCTGGAATGCCTTGTTTTCAGTTCTGCAAATTAAATTAGTTTATTAAAAGCTTTGTTGTGTATAGAATCCTATAGTGTATATTTAAAAGTTTTAGACTGTGTTTTTCATAGTTATCAGTGTACCTTCCAGTAATGCATTATTAGGCTAATGTTTTTTTATTTCTATCTTACCACAAGGATGATACTGGAATGTCTTGGAGTTTGTTATTAAGAACTTTCCTTTTGTTATTTGGTTGTGCCAAAAAAGCTAATATTGAATATATGGGACTTGTAAATTTGCTGGTGAATCGTAGAACCATCCCAGAATGTCCTGGGACATTTGGAATGGACTGTAAAGGTGATTTAGTTCTAACCCCTCTGACAGGGACAGGGGCACCTTTCACTAGATCAGGTTGCTCAGAGCCTCATCCAACCTGATCTTGAACAATTCTAGGGATTGGGCATCCACGACTTGTTTGGGCAACCTGTGCCAATGTCTCACCACCTCATAGTAAAGAATTTCTTCCTTTTGTCTACTCTAAACATACCTTTATTTAGTTTGAAACCATTCACCCTTGTCCTGTCACTACGTGTTCTTTTAAATAGTCCCTCTATATGGTATGGTTTGTGGCAGACTCTAATTATTTTTGCAATTAGATAGCAAGGAAGTTGATTCTCTAGTTGCGTGTAATTCTGCTTGACAAAATGCTATGTCTCCAGCAAATTAGTCATCTTGAATCTAAATACTAGAAGAAGTGAACAAAGGTGGAAATAGATTTTAAATCTGATCATAGGTCACATGAAGAGATAGGAGGCTGAAAAAAGAAAGCAATTTCAATAATCATTTTCAAAATTAAGCAGAAAGAGATTGTTTTCAGAAACAGTGCTGATTTAAGTAACGTTGCATGAGATTTAGACAACAAATCGTGAAATGGCAGTCATAATCCAACAGCAAATTATAGAGTTACCAAGTAGTATTATGAAATCTCACATAAATGTCAGATCACTAATGTTTAAGAGAAATAATAAAGAAGAGAGATTTTTGTATTTCTGCAGGTCCCAGGAACCTTTTCAGGTGTCCAAGAAAGATGTTCTCATAATGACACAGGCATATATGGGCTGGATGCATGGCATTTGTCAAACATCTTGTTTGGTTAATCTGAAAAAATGTACAGTGAAGAATCAGTCTGCTTTGTTAAGTCTCTGTGTTGTGAATGTCACATAGTATGTTATGTAGTCTGTCACGCAGTACATAAAGACTTTAGGAAGACATAGAGGTTCATTTATTCACACTGTAAAATAATTACCCACTGCTTGTTCCACTAGAAAATGCTTTCTATGTATAACTAACTTACCTGAGGAATCAGGTGTCTGCAACTGGTGTTGCCTGTGAAAGGTTTGAAATCGATCCATGCCAAAGGAAAAGATGCCTTGCTCTAAAGAAGAAGCTTGGAGAGTAGGGACAATGACTGGGATATTTAATTTCTAAGAGAACTGATCAAAATCCATACAATATTTCAGACAAATATGGAGGCTGATTCAAGAAAATAATTATAAGTGTTAATTATTTTCAATGTGTTTATTATGTTGTTGCAAGGAATGGAAAGCTTTGGAACCCTAAAAATGCTAGGTTCCCTGTTGCTTTAGCAGATAGGGGAGGGAATTACAGGAATGTTGGGAATGGATGGAGTGGTTAGTCTTCAGGCAATGATGAGGTCATTTTCTGTAAAGGAATAGCTACCTCAATAATAGGGTAAAGTTAGTGAAGGATTAGCTTTCCATAGAGCTGGAGTTTAGCATGGAATGGCCCTAGCATCTTAAGTCAAGATCCTAAGTCCATTGATGTCTGGAAGTGGGAAGTCTGTAAAGGCTGCATGACCAGGAGTTTGCATAAAGAAGAGAAAATAGACTAAGAAATAACGTGTCCACCAAAAATAAGTCTTGTTGAAGAAAAATACATCAATGCAGTAGGTATTTTCTGTAAGTTTAGAAACTCTTATTTTTGGACTTTAATGTCAATTATCAGTAAGTTGGTTGATCAGAAATATAAAATCTAGGGATTCCTTGTAGAACGTATTCTGTAACAGAAATATAAAGGAAGAATTACAATATGCTGAATTGGATTTTTGCAAACCCTGCAAACTCATTGGTTGCTACAAGTAAGACAGGATCTATTCTGAACATTTCTGATCAGACAGTTTGATTCATTGATGCAAACATGGGTGAAGTATGATACGGGTAGTTAATCAAATGGGAGATTCTGATTCCAACATGCTTCCAGCATCTTGTCTCTGTCACGAATCCCATCATTACTGTTGAGATGCTGATGAGAGTGTTTATGAAGGACTCTTAATTACTGGTGATCTTACAGTAGTCAAATTATCTCTAAAGAATAACACAGATTTCTTATTAATCTAACAGTTTTTATCTAAAGGAAACTGGAGACTTTCACTTATTGATAAGTGTGATAGGGTGGTAAAAGCAAACTCTTGAAGTAATTTCCCCCCCCTTTTTTTTTTCTGTTTTTGTTTTTGTTGTTGTTGTGTGGCTGAGGATCTTTGATGGAAATTTCATTAATTTCCTGGATTGTGCTCAGTAAAGGTTGCTTTTGACAGTCACAGACAGTTTCTAGGGTATGCAAAGGTGTTTTCTGCTGACGTGCTAGCTGCCTTCCCAAAATACATAGAGAACTAACTTTTACCAATATTAACAGTGAATGCTTGGCTTTTCTCCCAGTCCTTTTTTTACTGCAATTTTTTTTGCTTCTTGAGCCACAGCTCTCTCCCTTTTCTGTTTTTTTTTAGTTTTTTTTTTCTTTACATACATTTTTCCTCTGCATAACCATCATGCCAGTCTTCCTCACAGCTCTTCCTCAAAGTAGGCTTTTCCCCCTTACCAATGGATATTTAACTAGTTATAAATTCCAGTTTGAATTATTGGTAGGATTAAAGTGGACTTCTGGAGGACATCTGCTTGTTTTTCTGTATTTTTATAGCAATCTCCACACTAGCATCTTCAAAAACTATATTTTCCAGTCTTTTTCTTCTTCCAGATCATTTGTCTGTCAGTCTCTCTCTCTGCTGTACTTATTCTCCCTTGAATATCCTGTTCACAAGAATCAGACTGAGTAATGGCATCGGAGTACAGTCTCTAACAAATCAAGTGTTGGATGTTTGTCAGTTTTCCATTTTGCTGACCCCAGCTTCTTACAGGGACAGGCAGCTGCACACTGTCTATTGATAAAGCTGCCTCAGTAGAGTTCCAGTGAAGAGCAGTTATTTTTCCTTCTGTTCTTCCAACAGTGCTTATGTGTATCTTAGAATGGTGTAGGCGCTGGGCTCCTCCTTCAGTCTCTTGTTAGTATAAAAAGAAGGCTTCATTTGTTCAATTCCAATCAGTTGTCTCTTCATCAAGTTATATTGATTCTTTTTTATTTTCACATCAGAGAGAACACATTTTCTGTGGGGTGGGTCTCATTTAATTTTCATTAGTCATTTGAGGAAAGGCAGGAAAACCCCCCACCTGCATTAGACTATTAAAGGATTTAGCCCAGTTCCCTTCAGTGAAGAAATGAAACTAGTTGAATATAGTAAAGATGAGATATAGATGGCCACCTGAATCTCTCTAGATTTCCCACAGCACTTGAAAGAATTGAAGATTTTTAACCCAGAAATTGAGTGGCATCATCCAATTCATTGTTTTAAAAACAAACAAAAAAAAAAAGGAAGTAAAAAACAGTACCTCAGTACTGCCAATATAGCTAATTAATGTGGAAGAAATATGTAATTGAATCATTACATATTAAATTATTAGTAAGTATTTGGAATGCCTTTTCAGTAAGGAAATGACTTCTATGTGGTTGAGCTTCCTTCCTCAGTGCTTAGTATCCTGCTCAATCTGAACAGGTTGACTGTTTGGCAATACATGTGCTTCTACCTGCATTTTCTGGAAGAAGCCAATGCAAACAGGAATGGAGAAAGTGAAATTGTGGAGATGATTCTAATAATAAAATAAAGTGTCAGATTCCATTTTTGATGAAAAATAGTGCCAAGGTGATCCAGGAGTTTAGATCTCCTATTCCTAAGTAACTAAAATTTGAAAAGAAAATCGAAGTTCTCTAGCACTTTAAAACATAGAACTGAATTATTTAGTTATAAGTAAATGTAGTTTTAAAATTGCAGAGAACAATAATTTCAAATTTCATGTAGTAAAACGCAGTTGTTACTCCACTGTTGTGTTTTTAATGCTGTTTTTATCATTGAAGATGATTCTGAAGGTTACTTTCACTTAAAAATTGCACCCCATGTTCAACATCTCTTGGTATTGGATACTTTTGTGTGAGATGTCATTGGTTACGTGGGTGCTAGAAAGATGAGGAGACTTTTGCTACAGTATTAAGATGCCATGGAGATTGTTTATAAAGAGGGAGGCACAGGTACAGGCGATCACTGTGAAACCACGTTTATAAATTATGAGACTGCCAATTAGAGGGAACAGTTATATCCATTAGTAACAATAAAGATGAGGGAGCTTAATGTAAGGGAGGAAATGCTGAAGAAAAAAGGGAAACAAATTAAGATTCTTGGTCCTATGTATTATATTAAATTAAAATCATGTAAACTTAAGCAATGGAGGTCCTAATTTCATCTTAGACTCCTGGTGTCTGCACAAGGAAATTAGGGTGTTCTCTGTTGCTTTATGGTATCACATGAAATACATGGTAAAATTATCGATTAATAACTGAAATCTGTATTCTCAGAGTATTTTAAGTATTGAGTTGTTCATGATTGTTATCACAGTGGTGGTGCCCAAAATGTTAATATTTATTCCATGATAAAACATCTCTGTTGTTATAATTTAAAAATGTTATTATTTTAGCCTGGAGCAGGACCCCATATTGGTAGGTGCTATAAAGTCAGAGAGTACTGTGTATATATGTATATATGTGTGTGTGTCTGTGTCTGTATGTGAGTGTGTATTCTTAAATCTAATTCTGTTAGTCTGATCTATCTTTTTCCATTAAGGTAAATTCTATTTTTTTCTGCCTGTACTCTTTTAGCTTATATTTTTAGAGCTGTGGATAGCAGTAAGATTTGATTCATGCTTGTGTTCCTGTGACACCAAAACTTTAATTTACATATTGATATCATTATTGATTACTACTGAAAGGATAGAGGCTCTATTAATTTTGAATATGAGGCCATTAAATTCACATCAAGATTAAAATGGTGAATTAAAAACTCAGTGTAGCTTTGCCTGCTTACATTACTGAAGAAGCTTAACAAATACAAGTCAAACCCAAAATGTAATCATTCTCTTTTTAAGTGATACTCTTGTTCTTCATATCATAGCACTTATTCAATGTGACTTGTTCTGTACTCTTTGATATCTGACCCATGTATTTTTAATTCGAATGAACAGAGTTGTGTGTTTTAGGCCAGAAGAGCCATGCTTGTGACTTTAGATCTACAGGTATTTGTTTTCCAGCCATGCAGCAGAGTTGTGCTACACGTGTATGCAAAAAAGAGGAAAAGGAACAGCGGTTAAAAGCTTATTTTTCATCTTTCTAGAAATTCAGGTTTTGGTTCATATTTTCTATCTTTCTTCTTCTTTGATTGTGTAATACATGATTACCCCACCACACAAATTTTAGACTTCAAACTACAGGTAGGAATGAACTAGTTAAAGAGGGTAATTCCTCTCAAAGTGTTCATTCCACCTGCTTCTTCCAGTCTAGCTGAGTTTCGTGAATCTACCACTCTTAAAATTTCTTTCCTGACTCTTGAAGATTGCACTTTTGTCACCATCTACTAAAATTGATATAAGGAAATGTATCACTAACAGAGGAAAGGTAGTGCCAGTTTTTGTCAAGCTATTGAAATATTGATCCTGCCATCTTCCATTGATGTGGTTGCCAGGTTTTCTCATGGTGGAATATCCTTAGCAAAGACATTCTTCATCTTATCTCCTCAGTGGCCTTAAGAGAAGGAGATGAGCAGATGTAAAGTGCTGATCCTAGTGCTTGTGGATATGTCATGCCTTATTGAGATATGTAGAGCAACAGGGATGAGGGCCCACTAGGATTAATAGAAAAGTGGTTGAGTTTTTTTAACTGAGATCCAATGGTTTGCCATGATTTTCCTGACTTTGTTGCTGTTGTAATAAACTTTTAGAATTTATTCAGTAAGACAAATTTTATCTGTTTATCTAGTAGTAGGAATATTTGAGATGACATCCAGAGAGCTATCACAGATGCTGCTAGGGCAGTTAAGCTATTGCGTCTTTCAGCAGTCTACTGCGGAGGTCAATAAAGCTAAGAGGATCCCAGGGAGGTAAGAAGCTGGAATGCTTTTATTGGACTTACAACTTCATATTTAAAGGGTTTAGGGTCTGCATATTCAACAGGGAGTTTGCATATTCATTCCGTTAAAATTGGGGGTTTCACAAGGATGACATAACCCAGGTTAACAAATCTTGGGGTCTCACAATTACATCATAGGAAAAACCCTACTTTATCTTGGGGGATTTCCTGGGGGGAGAAAGGTATTCAGGATTGCAAAATGCATGGGATACAGAGAATACACATGCAAAGAGGGGAACACAATGGGTTTTATGCAGAGGTCTGATAACATCAGAGCACCGTCTCCCTGTTTCTTGGTAGAGCATTGCAAACAAGTGACATCTGGTCTGGCCCTCAAAGGGAGGTTTTTCCCCAGCTTCTGTGACTCAGGGTTTTCTGTTTAAACCTAGCAGTTTCTTTTCTGGTGTCCAAATTTTTGGACTCCAACAGTCTAGTCATCATCTGCTTGTCTCCTTAGGTGTCTGCTTTTCTCTAAGACAACACACCTATACTGAACCTTGTGTTGCTGTCACTGGACTTCTGTGATCCCACTTAATTTGATTAAGGTTATCCTTAGAATATACTATATAGCCAGTGTATCTAGATAAAACACCTTAAATGTTATTCTCAAACACCACATGAAAATTTATATGATTAGAAAACTAAATAAAGTAAAATAATGAGTAAGCTTTTGAAACCCAAGCTTCTTTTAAAAATACACTGAAATTATACTGAAATTGTTGTGGTTGGTTATTGAAAATGTAACTTAAAAAGGCATATTACTGGGAAACATCAAGCCTGGATTTGAATTCAGCTGCCTTAAGAATAGTATAGCATATTATTATTTAGAAACATTCTAAATAATATTATTATTTAGAAACATTTCAAGTCACAGAACAGCGGGGAAAATATGATTCTATTCATTACATGATTATTTATTTTTGTTAACATGCTGTGAAGATCATTGTGCAGTGAACTTTACAATTAAATATGTTAAACACAACAGTCATAAATGCTCACACTGAGTAATAATGGTAATAGTATCAGGTCACTGATATCCATTTTTGTGAAGTGATAATTTTATTGGAGAACATTATTGAAGATGCAAACATTTATTGTCCTTTTATAGACAATTGTTATAATAACTGTTTAGTGAGCAGTGGCATCATAGGGAGAAAATTGTGTACCTCAGCTGCTGTCCTGCCTGTGGCTGTAATGAAGTCTCTGTAGTAATCTAATTGTATTGACTTAGCAAAAAAATGGAATTCTAATTGACATTATCAAGCCAAGAGAATTGTCAGTAAAAACATACTGACTTACGACTTGTTGACACTGATGACAAAACTGTACTTTGTGGCCAAGGAGAAAAACAGATTCTTCTGAATTATTAAAATTCAAATCACATAAATTATGTAATCAACTGACTTTATGTACAGCTTGATACTGAAGTTATTTGCATGTTCTTCCTTTAGTTTTTCAAGAGTGGAAAGGGATTTCCAAATATGTTCATTAGAAAACACAATTTTGGAGCTTTGTGTGCAGTTCTACCTTCATTTCTGAAAGTCACCAGGACAAAAATCCATGGCTGAACCAAAAAAGCATCAAACTCTCAGATTAGAATCTTGAAGACCCTAAAATTTGACACCTCTGTGACAAAAGTAGTCTGTGATAAATAAAGTTTATATTTTACTGTGAGGGCAAGTTGGTGTAGTCTCCATCTTTGCAGATACTCAAAAGCTAGTTTGACATGGTCCTGAGCAACCTGCTCTAGGCAGCCCTGCTTGAGAGGTGAGCTCTTCGTGCTTCATCCTGTGACTCCATGAAATACCTGAGTACAGGTCTCAGAAGAACCATACTCTTCAAATGCTTTTGAGCTACTGAAGCAGTAGTGATGGATCCCCATTATATTACACAGAAAAAAAACCCCAAAATCCAACAAATAAAAAATTGTCCATTAGAGTAATAAGGATTTAACACTGATTTCTATTGCATGTAGACAACATAAAATAGAGTGATAAGGCTTTTATCATATAGGGTCACCAATTTGTTGCCCAATGACTGTTTGTACTAGGTTCAGTTGCTGATATGGTTTTGGCTGCCTTTGAAAGGCTTGAATGGCTAGTACAATAAGGAGAAAACTTCACAAGTGTCAGATGTAGCCCACATAAAGATGATTTCAGAGGAAGCTGCTCTCTCCATTCAGTATTTAATTCTCTAATAATGCAGTTCTAATACCTTGTCAGTCTATTCTCAGTTGGTATGATCCCAACTAAATCAAGATAATACAATCTTTTTCTGTTAATTTTTGAAGTATGTAGATTACCAAACCCTTGCAGAAGAGAAGGAACAATTCATCTGCTTCAATACATACTGGAAGTGACAACAAGAGCTGCTTGGCATTTTAAAAGCTTTGCAATAAAATCCATCCTTTCATTCATAAGGCCTTTCCAAAAGATACAACTTGCTTGCCATCTTCATATTTGTTGTTGTATTGAACTTCCTATTGATTTCATCCAAACTCTTGATTTTAGAGCTAAGATTGGGGTGTTACGTACTAAGTATTTGTGCATTTGCTGCATAAGAAGTGTTATGGTTCTTACAGCACTTCCTGCTCTGTATAATGCATTTTTCACTATATATGGTAGACTTTCAGCTAAAGTCTATGAAGAAAACAGTAAAATTGTTTTCCACTGTAAGCTTAATAACACATACTCTGTAGAGGGCATGCAAAATGAATGACCTGCAATAGTGTCATACAAAAAGAGAGCTGTCCACAGCATAAGCTGCTGGCCAGAGGCCATGGTACTATCAGGGTGACTGGAGAGAGACAGCTGGTTATGGCAAATAAACTATATGATGTCTTGAGCTTGGTTTTGATTTTTTTTTTCCTGTAAATGCTGATGTAAAGAATTTTCCCTGCTAGCTATAGTTCTTCTATCTCTTCAGCTCTACAGCTCATCTGATTGCTAAAATGTTCCTTACCAACCCAAATCATTATTGGGTCTAGATGGTGTCATACTGTATTTTTGTATTTTTATATTTTAAGATTCTTTTATGTTTTTCATTCTTGCTATGAATTAAGAAAATAACGCACAGATAATCAATCAGTAATGAAAATTTTTAAAAGCATTGTTGTGTTCCAGGGTACAATTACAATACCAGAGGTGGCAAAAATCATATGTTTTTTTTGCTTATCTCATTCATGATGTGAGTGGCAAACTACTTCAGATTTTGGTTGGTCAAATTAGATGTTTATTTCTTTGTGTTTTTTTTTAATATTCCTAAGTACTTCTTGTGATAATATATTGTCAGAATTAAAAATTGTAGCTTTAAATAAACATTTTACATTTATAATAGAAAAACTATCAAATCATTCCCAGAGTTATATTTCTATCATCATTAAAGTTACTTTCTTACTTCAGTCTTGATATACCTATGTAGGGAATTCCTTTTTAATAAGAAATGTAACAAAAAAAATAGTCATGAAAGTAAGTAATGTATTATTTTTGTTTCATATATAAATATAGAAAGTAAAATAATTATGCTGAAGTTCTAAATGTTGAATGTTCTAAAAATGTTGGAAGTTCTTAAAAAATTGAAAAATTCTTCTCTCCCTCCAACCTGTGGGTGAATGTCTGGTGGTCTGATGCCATCCCTCTAATCCTTCTCCATTTTATTTGGATAAATTTCAATGAATCAATCTGTTCTCAATAAAAGCAATCTTCCTTGAAAATTTCAGACCACTTTTAATCATTGTATTGATGTTTCTAACATAGATTCCTTTATTCTGTTCTAAACCCTTGGGCATGTAGGCAGGCTTTATTAAGCACTTTTGAAAAAATCTGTAACTGAATAATAATTTTCTCAAAGGCAGGAGTGTGAAAGGTTGGTTAATAGAAAGGTCTGTCAAGTGAAATGTATTAACTGTAGCTAACAGAAAATCTGAGTAAGATTAGAGAATGCTGTGGGTCTCTAAGCAATCTGAGTTACAGTATTTGCTGAAGGGATAGTGAAACTCTTGAGATGTTCAACTTGAGCTTCTCAGAAAGCTAAAAAGAAATTGGGAGAGAACGTGAGTTAGAAAAACTAACTTTTGATGAGCTTTCATTGTAATTCCCTCAAACTTGTATTGTCTTGAAAACAGAAAAAAAAACCTGAAAGTAATTCCAAATGAAAGGCAATGTAATGAGACTTCAGTTTCTCACTAGTTTGCTCATTGTCTGTGAAGCAGGTTTTTTTCTCCTACCCTGAGCTTTCATTCCTCATATATACAATGATGCTGACACAGATCCTGTTTGTTTTAAAGAGCATTAGTTGCATGAGTCATAGGTTTAGGATAGGAAAAGCACTGGAATCTGAGTCTTCATTACGAGATAAGAATGCTTGTTTTAGGAGAAAATTGTAGTTATCCTAGAAAATAATTTACAAAATTTCTTTCTTATCTCTTACCTTTCCCCATCCCCACTGAGATACCAGTTTTTTATTAGATTGTCTGTTTTTCAACAGCCATATCAAGCTGTTGAAAAGCCCTCTGATAACTTCTGCTATTTCTTTTAAGTATAATCATGCTCTTCTGTACTCATCTTCATCTCTTTAGCCATTATCTAGCATGCTCCTCAGTATGGCATGGAGAAGCTCCTCCGTTAACTTCATTTTTTATTCAGTCAACCACACTTCAAGAAAAATTTTTTAATTCCATTACTGGAATGGTATTACCATATGTTGCATTCCGGATTAAGCTATAAACTGCCCAGAGTGGTTCCATTTGTATTTAAGACTTTTTAAAAGCCTTTTGGTTCATTATAACCTCTAATTAGCACCCTGAAAAAGAGTCATACACTCTTCTCTAAGAGAAATTCCTTTTAATTTAGTGTGAAAAATAAGATATTTTGGCAAAAGGTTTTTACAGGAGTAAAACACAATCAAGAAAAAAGCATTTCACTAGCATTCAGCCCAAAGACCCATTCCACAGGAAACACCCACTAAAACAATCCATATACCAGCTTTAGTAGAACAGAGTTCATTGGTTTTAAGTTACCCACAAGACAAGGAAGATAGTAAAAGAAAACAGATTAAAAGGGGTAAAGAAAGAGAGAAGGAGAGAAAGGAGAGGAGAACAGTTACCAACAAGATTCAGTGGTGCCAGCTGGAGAGGGAGAAGAGAGAGACTGCATGGAGTCTCGTGTATTTATAGAGTTTTCCCTCCCAGGCAGGATATCCAGTCAGTGCCTTCCAGGCCAGAGTGAGTTGTGCTGTAGCCAGTCACAGGCTGCAGGGGTGTGGTGTGGGCAGGTTACCAGGCAGGTCTGCCTTGACCGACAGCCTGGCTGCAGGGCCTGCAGCTCTGCCATGTGCTCTGCGTGGGCTGCAGGCCTTGCCTTCAGCTCTGCCATATGCTCCCAGCACAGGCCTGATGTGCAGATTTTACCAGGGACCTGCAGGTCCAGGCCCAGCCCTTCCCTACATGCACACACACACTCACACTGAGTTGGTTCCAACCCGTATCAATACTTCAGTGAGATTCGGATCCAGGATCTCAAACTATATGACACCCCATCCCTTTTATGCACCCTTACCACTTACGATTATTTTATCTAAGTGTATCTTTTACCACTTTTTTTTTTAATTGTCAAAAAACCTACAAAACTTGTTAACACATTTATTTGCATTCTTGGGTTACTTTTAAAAAAAGAGGTAAGATAAATACAATCAACATAGGTTTAGAGTATATGTAGAGCTGATCCAGAAGTAAAATTTCCTCTATTTAAAATACGCAACACAATATCATTTTCTTTTCAGAAAATCAGTAAGCTGAAAGTGAAATTGACTGCCCAGATGTTAAGAGCAAATACTGGATTATTTCTCCTGTTTGATGAAACATTTTTAGTTAAGAACAATAATACCTCTGTTTCATTCCATATTGTCAAATCTGGTTCTTCTTCTGTGAGGCTCTTTTCTTCCAAGAAATTATTTTAATTATCTTAATTAATTATCTTAATTAATTCTTCATTATCCATTAAGATGAATTTATATTTGCCTTGAGAATTACTTGAAAGGCATAATTATGTTTTAAACAGTTTTTGTTACATTGGCTTAAGTAGATCACCACCCTATCTTCAGGAATTATATCAACAATCTCACTTGTAGGTTTAGTACATTTTCCAATGGTCTTCTCTTTCATTTTTCTGCTTTGAAAATTTACCTCTGTAAGAGATTTTACCAAAGACTAAATAAACTCTGAAACTGTAAAATGTCTCTTCTCCATTCTTTAATTACTTTTATAAGTCTAAGATATCTGTTCCAACAGTACCCTGTGGCCCTAAAATGTCAATAGTTTGAAGGTGATAGGCTTGATTGTGGTCTAAATTTCATGCTGTATGGTTACTCAGATTCACCTGTGCCTAGTGAATATGCACAACCATTTTGTTACGGTTCTGCTAGAGATAAGAAAGTGTTGGTGTAGATGAAAATAAACACTTGCAAAATATATTCAGTTGCAGTTTGACATGACTAAGTAGTTTCACTGCTCTGATAGATTCCTTTACCTTGTTTATGATACTCCTCCAGTGCAATCTGTCCACAGATCTGAGTAAATCCCAGGCTGTGCTGCACTCCTGCATTATGTTTTTCCACATGCAAGACCTTCCATTTGTCTCTGTTGAACTTTCTAAGGTTCTTGTTAGCCCACTCTTCCAGCCTATGTCGGTATTTTTGCAGGGTGGCTCTCCCTTCTGAAGTAACCACTTTTCACTGAGTTTTGGTATCATCAGCAAACCATCAGGGTACACTTGAGCCCATCATTCAAATCACTTATAAAGATACTAAACATTGTTGGACCCAATATTGATCTCTGGGAACCCAGGGATAGGATAATGAGAAATAAGAACAAATCTAAAAAAATGTTCCAACCACCCCTCTCTTCTTCCTTGGCTCAGCTTTGCTCCCAGTTTTCTTAACCTCCTCCTCCCGAGTGGTGCAGGAGGATAGGGAATGGGGATTGCAGTCAGTTCATCACACATTGTCTCTGCCACTCTTTCCTCTTCAGTGGGAGGAGTCCTCACACTCTTCCCCTGCTCCATTGTGGGGTCCTTGCCATGGGAACAGTCTTCCATCAACTTCTTCAATGTGAATCCTTTCCATAGGCTGCAGTTCTTCATGAACTGCTCCAGCGTGCACCCTTTCCATGGGGTGCAGTCCTTCAGGAACAGACTGCTCCAGTGTGGGCATCCCACAGGGTCACAAGTCCTAACAGAAAACCTGCTCCTTCCTGTCCATAGATTCACAGGATCGTGTTCCAGCACAGGCTCTCCATGGGGTCACAAATGCTGGCACTTCTGGCTATTCCAGCATGAGGTCTTCCATGGGCTGCTGTGTGGACCTCCATGGACTGCAGAAGAACAGCTTGCTTCACCAAGCCTCACACAGTTGAACAGCATACACTAAGGGAACTGATGATGCCTGGCTGTGGTGATGGAATAAAATGTCATTTTATTTAATGATTGTATTGCAAAGGGTCTGTTCCATGGGACCACGTTCACAATTTTAGGACCATTGCTACTTCTGATGTTCTCATAATCTAGAAGCTGACTTTTCAACTACTTTTAATGATATTTTTTCATAGGTAATATAAAAGTTAAATCACAAGGCAATGGAAATGGTATTAAAAATACTAATTACTTCAAATCTCAAAATATAGTTATATAATGCATTTTTGTTGTAACAGATGGCTAAATAAATGTGTAGAAACTCACATTGATTAACTCATTCGTGCATTCTGTTTATGGATTCATGAGGAATTCAGACACAACTAGGATGAAAACTGCCAGGATGTGATAAGGAGGTGATCTAAGGTCTTAAAGCCTGGGAGGACTGAGAAATGCCATTGAGGGAAATGTATTTGTAATGGTTTACTACATAAATAAACTGATTACATTACATGTAATTGAAATTGCTGGCAAAGAGAAGCAATTCTGATTGAAAAGAATAAAAATTACAAAATGCTTGCTTACTAACTTATTTAAAACCTGCTTAATAAATTTTTAATTTCTGTTTTGATTTAGTTATATATATATTTTTGTAATATGAGTGTGTATTCTGTGACTTGTGGCTCTAATTATTCACGGTGAGTTAATTTATTCCATTAATATCTCATTCACTAAGAAGAATGGTAAAACCTCGAGAGTGTTGATTTGGATAAATATCTAGCAGCACAGATGTTCACATAAATATTTTTGAGATTCACATTTTAAAAATCTTATGAAATCAACATTTCTTTGATCCTTCAAATGGATCTAATCTGGTTTTTATTTCTCATTGAATCAACTGACCTGTTTTTGTGCATTTTTTGCTTTCTGTTAGGGAAAATAAAGGCAGCTTTTAAATGCAAAACTGATCGTTTTATCTGGTTTATGAGTTTGTTGGGGGTTTGTTTGTTTGTTTTGGATAGTTTTTGGTTTGTGTTTTCTTCCTTCCCCTGAGCACAAAGCCTAGTAAACTGACATTTTTAATGGGCATATTTCAGGATGAACTCTTACATAAACAGAATGAGACTGCTTTAATTTAATTTTTAAGTCATGGAGAAAAGTTAATACCTTCCAGTCTAAAGCCAATGTGACAGCTGAATATGAATATAAATATCTGTAAAAGAAATTTAAGGATGTAAAAAATCTTAAATGGTTCCTTATTAAATGCCATAAACATTTTTATTCTAAAGAAGTTTAATAGTAACTTTAAGAAGTTTGCTTGCTCATGTGCTAGAAGAACTTAAACTAGTTCAGAAATACAACAGATTATGGTAGTATCCGTATCTCTTAAAGGGCAAAATGAATTTCTGTTTTCGTAAAATAAGGATGTATGTATAATGATATCAATTATTAGTTTAATTTACTAAGGATAATAAAAAGTGATATCTTCATTTATTAAATATGTATTTTAGAAAGATGAGATTTTTCTTCTATTTATATGAAAAAGTGTACTGGTTATAACCTATAAGAAGAAAATTACTTTTACCTCAGCCAAAGCTAGAACAAAAATTTTCCTGAATGATTTTATAAAGGACAATAAAACAACATTCAGAAACAGAATGTAAGATACATGCATGGACTACCTTACTATTTTTAAAAGTTTCTTGATGGCAGATTTGAAATGCAAATATAATTTAAAATAGAAATCAAAGGTTTACTTTAAATCAACAGAACCCACCAAATTCTTTATAAATGCGTAGGTAAAATAATATTGATGTGCTTAATACTAGATGAAAGCATCCATTCTGTGTCCAGAGAAACTGATTTTCTATACATTCTCAGATAATCTTCATGTACTAAAATATACGAAAAACAGATCTCTCATGTGCTCACTTATGCTTACATCTTTTTTTTCCAGATGACCCGAGAGCAGTATATATTAGCAACACAACAGAACAGCCTTCCAAGGACTGAGCAACCTCAGTTTTACCCAGTAGGGATTTATGGATGGCGAAAGAGGTGCTTATACTTCTTTGTCCTACTGCTGTTGGTTACCATGATTGTTAATTTAGCAATGACAATATGGATTTTGAAGGTTATGAATTTCACAGTGGTAAGTATTAAGTAACTTTATGTACCCCATTTTTTGAAGTACAAACTGCTAGTTTTATTTCTTTTTTCCTTTATCATGTTATCGAGAAATCTTGTAATTTTTGGTGAAAAATCATATATACTTCGAGTGTTACTTCAGATATTTATACCTTTTGTGTATATTCTGCAGTGAGTGAACTGGTGCCCTGTATTCAGATACTTTTGGTTAATCATATCTTCTGAAAATCTATCTAGGTCTTAGATTTTTTTTTATTTACCCAACCAAAAATGTCATGATGACTGCCCCAAACATCTTTTGGTTGCTTGTCATCACTGAATAATAATCAGTAGGAGTTTACTATATCTGTTCTGTGTGGTATCTCTCCTAGGAGGAAACTGTTTTTTTCAGATCAACATATGGTGCCTTTTTTAGCTTTTGTTGTTCTTAGTATTTTTTTTAGAGTTTACTGACAATTTCGACCGTGTTTCACCTAGAACTTAGAGTAGCTGTTTTGGTGTTGATAGGGAAGGGGATGGGTCTAAAAGTCACATGCTTTTCTGAGACAGTCTCTGCCTGGAATCTTTAATATCATCAAAGTGTTATCAAATCTGTATTTCAGATGTACACTTGAAAGAACATCTGTGTTTAGTGGAAACCGGTAGAAGTGCATACTAACTGGCAGCAGAGTAGTTTCTTTTTGTATATCAAAATAAAAGATAGAACTCTCAACAGTTTAAAATAGTAGTTCTTCTGCTAGGATCAGTGCAATCTTTCTCTTTGGATTTTGACCTTCATAAACCATATTTTGATGTTATTGGTTATAAATTTCAAATTTCTATGGTCACAGAACTTTTCTATTCTCCATTAGTCTATTGGAAATAAAAAAGCAATCAACAAAAGCAGCAAAGAACATATGTCTAAAATTGTCCTAAATCTGTTAATGCTCTGTTATCTGTTGAGTTATCTGAGACTGTTGTCTGGTGAGATGTATTGTGCAAATACCTGTGGATGAATATGTTGGATTAATATTTTGACAACTGTATGACTTTAATATTCATGTGCTGAAGAGTTGGTGAGAAGATTTGGGGGGCTGCCTTTTTTGGAGGCAGGGGCTGGATTTGGTTTTTTTGTTCTATTTTTTCTTTTTTATTTTTTTTGTCATAACGCACTTTCAAAATAGGACATCCATATATATTTTTGTTTATTAATAATTGTTGATTTGTACAAGAAATATATTTAGGCATAACTGTTCACTTCAGTAAAATGGTCTGCTACTACACCAGAGGAGAATTGAGAATGGACATTTTAATAGGATAAGAAAATGTTTTACAAAGCACAGAATTTTTCTCTGTGCAGAAGGTTGTATTCCAATAGAATATTTAAAACTACTGCTCCCATATCTAGGAAATGTTTGACCTTTCACAGTAGAAGCTATTATAGTACTATTCAGCTTAAAGCTCTTAGAATTTGATCATGCAATCTTTTTAAAACAAAATTTTAAAAAAGGTAGTTTTTAAATAGTTTTCTTTCTTGCACATCAAAGCTTTGTTAGAACGTTAAAAGTTTATGGTGAATCACTAAATCAGTGCAAGAATCTAGTACAGAAAACGAATTGTGTCAACTTTTATAAACACTGTTCCTTGATCCTGTTCGAATAGGTTTTGTTATTTATACACAGAAGAATATGAGTTTTCTTCTGCAGATTCATGGAATGGTAGTCTTCTGCTTGGACTAGTTAGTATCACATTGGAATATGCATTCAAAAATCGGCTGCTAGAAGACTGTCATATTAAAAGTTCAGTAATATCTTCATGCTTATGTCCTCACATGCACATTTGGGAAATGTGCATATTTGCAATACATGCTATTGCAATACATGCTACAAAAAATGCAATAACTTTGAAATATATTTTTTTTTTTTCCATGTATGTGTATATACGTATAGGTAAATATAAACCAAGAAATTTTATTTGTATAACTAGGCAGTGATAGGAAATCAGAAGTGCAGCTAGAAGCCTAAAGAATATTTACCCAAAAGGGGAATCTAGCCATGATAAAATAATTGCTGAAATTTGACTACTTTGACATTTTGACATTATTTTAAATTATTTCCTGTTTTGGCATATGCCAGTGTTGAGCTTTTTATAGAAACAGTAGTAATTGCACCACTTCAAAGGGTTATGAAGAGCCAGGTCATAGTTTGTCATTGCTGGCTGTCAATTGCAACACTGTTAATTTATATTAGCTGTTGACTTTCTATTTTTAACTATAAAGCTGCAGCCACTGGCAATTTGGCATAATAAAAGCCTTTCTGAGATCAAGTTTCCAATTGGAAAAGTTTTCTGAATATACTGACCTTGCACAGAAAAGTCACATTCTGAATCTGAGCTAGTTATACCATGCTCTTTTTATACGCAGAGAGGAGAAACAGGATTTTCTGTAAGGCCATTCATCTCATGGTAAGACGGAACTGAAGTGAATTGTTCTTAAGGACAGATGTTGAATAGCTTGTTAAAGAAGTAATAAAAAAAGAAAATATAGTTTGTTTACAATTGTGTAAAAACATAGTACAGGCAAGCTGACCAAGTTTCATTTTATCAGATTATGTAATATGACTAGGAAATGTAGAGAAACTTTCAGGGATTGCAATCTCTTCTTCCAATGTACCATGTCAGAAAGTTGAAAGGTAAATACAAGTTACAAATAATTGCCCTGATGTGTCAGATGAGCAAAACAGAAGGTAATGACAGAACCAGAGAGTATGCTGAGTTGGAAGGGACCCACAAGGATCATCAAGTCCAACTCCTGGCCCTGCACAGGGCCATTCTCAAGAGTCACACCATGTGCCTGAGAGTATCATCTAAATGCTTCTTGAACTCTGTCAGGATTGGTGCTGTGGCCACTTCCCTGGGGAGCCTGTTCCAGTACCCAACCACCCTCTGGGTGAAGAACCTTTTTCTAATATCCAATCTAAACCTCCCCTGACACAACTTCAGGCCATTTTCTCGGGTTTCATCATTGACCACCGTAGAGAAGAGATCAATTCCTGCCCCTCTTCTTCCCCTCATGAGGAAGTCGTAGACTGCAATGAGGTCTCCCCTCAGTCTCCTCTTTTCCAGGCTGAACAGACCAAGTGCCCTCAGCCGCTCCTCATATGGCTTCCCCTCAAGGCCCTTCACCATCTTCATTGCCTTCCTTTGGATGCTCTCCAATAGCTTCATATTTTTCTTATGTTGTGGTGCCCAAAACTCCACAATATTCAAGGTGAGGCCACCTCAGTACGGAGCAGAGCGGGACAATCACCTCCCTTGACCAGCTGCCTATGCTTTGCCTGATGCCCCCCAGGATAGGGTTGGTCTCGCTGCCAGGGCACTGCTGAATCATGTTCAGCTTGCCAGGGACCAGGACCCCCAATCCCTTTCCGTGGCACTGCCTTCCAGCATCTCATTCTCCAGTCTGTATGAACATCCAGAGTTGCTCCATCCCAGGTGCAGAATCCCATGCTTTACCTTGCTGAAATTCATATGGCTGGTGATTGCCCAGTCCTCTAATTTGTCAGGGTCTCTGCCTTTGAGGGAGTCAACAGCTCTTCCCAGTTTTGTGTTGTCTGCAAACTTGCTTAGTATCCTTTCCAGTCCTATGTCCAAGTCATTTATGAAGATGTTGAAGAGCACAGGGCCTAAAATGGAGCCCTGTGGAACCCCACCAGTGACAGGTCAGTAGTGTGATGTTACACCATGCACTATCGCCCTCTATGTTCAACCCGTGAGGTAATTGCTCACACGCTGCATGATGTGTTTATCCAGCTGGGTGCTGGACATGAAGGATACTGTGAGAGACAAAACTGAAAGCTTTACTGAAATTCAAAGGTTACATCAACTGGCTTTCCTTGATCAATTAGGTGGATTACCTTGTCATAGAAGGAAGCCAGATTTGATAAGCATGAAGCCTCATGAAGCCACACTGGCTGTAAATGATGACTGCATTGTCTTTCAGGTGTTTTTCAATACCTCCCAGAATAATCTTCTCCATAACTTTACCAGGTACTGAAGTGACACTGACAGGCCTGTAGTTTCCGGGGTCCTCTTTCTTGCCCTTCTTGAAAACTGGGACAACATTTGCCAGATTCCAGTCAGCTGGGACCTCTCCAGATTCCCCAGACTGCTCAAAAATCATCTAGAGGGGCATTGTGATGACTCCCATCAGGCCCCATAGATTTGTAGAGATCCAGCTGGATCAGCAGATCCCACATAATTTCAGGGCTGACTGAGAGTTGATCATTCTCACAGTCATGGTTCTCTAGCTCAGGACACTGAGACCCCCTTGGTCTGTCATTGGTGTTGAAGACTGAGGCAAAGGTTAAATACCTCTGCCTTGTTTCTGTTCCTGTTTGTGAGGTGGCCATCCTCATCCTGTAATGGGCTGATGTTATTGTTACACTATCTATTGCCATTAATATATTTAAAAAAACCTCTTTTTATTGTTCCCCGTATTTCTGGCAGTTTCAACTCCAGCTGAGCTTTAGCAGAAGGAATATTATCCAGAGAAATTAGAGACATAAAAATAATTTTTTGAAAGATATCCCCCCACTGGTAGCTCAGTGTTACTGTCCTTTAATGTGTACTCAAGATCTGGTACCTCACTGTCCAGTCATCTGTTTAGAAAGATACATGTGTGGCCAAGAAGACCAATGGCATCTTGGCCTGTATCAAGAACAGTGTGACTAGCAGGACACACCATACTATCCTGGGTTTACATGGAAAGTAATAATTCATAATGCTGTATTAGAAGAAGATCTGACCTTGAACAAAATGGTCTGCCTATAACTTAACCCAGAAATAATTCTTGACCTAAACTCATCATTGAAATAAAACTCTTTATTGTTTTGCGAGCATCAAGTGGATCCACTCTGTTCTGAGTGGTAAGGATAAAATAATGTGACAGTCTCTTACATTGTCCCCTAATGGAACTATCAAAATCTCTGAATCACATGGTTGAACTTTAAACTTCACCTATTGTACGAAATGCTTTCCTGAAAAGTAAACAACTGCTGTCTTCAAGAATGAACACAACTTTCCTCGTGTCTCTTAAGCCTGATTTTTAAAGGAGATATGCAAAACATATTGGAGAAATCAAACCAGAAACTAAAATCTGTAACTTTTGTCAATATCAAAATAATAATCTTAGGAGGCTTGAATTTCATGGAGCATTTATAAATTCCTTTTTTTTTACTAACCTTGCCATGGTTCACAGGCTCCCCCATGAAATGTGTGTCTTTCAATTTCCATCAGGATGTAATTACCTCTCACTTAGTCTATGTTATATGTGCTTAATGAAGCTCAAAGCTGTTAGTTACTTTTTTTTTTGTGTCCGCACAATTAGTATACTAGGGGTTTCAGGAAGTATAGGACACTCAAGTCATAACTCAGTGACATAACATAGTGTAAAATATGGATATATTGTATGTTTATAACATCCTGATTATTTCACATATGTAATAGATATCAAATTTAAAGGCTAGTAAGGAAAGAAATGTTTTTTGCTGTGCCTTCATTTTTGTTGTCCTGTATTTGCATGGACCATAACGTAGGTGATTAGCTTACGTTTTTTTAAAGATTTAATCACTTGAACATTATTCTCTGATAAAAGTTTTATCTTCTACCATCTTTAAGTTATTCTAACCTCAGTAGAACTACAATTTTATATAATTTATTCTTCATATAGCTGTTACTGAATGAAGTATATTGACCCTCCGTCAATCTGATTAATTACTCAGTAAGAGATTTACCATGCATTTTTGTTACTAACCAAATACCAGTGTAGAAATACCTGACTGAAAGTTTTCTGCAGGTGTTTCAAATTAGTTTTAAAAAACAAATTTGAAATAGTCCTCTTACTGCTATGAAGTGACATTGTATAATAACGTGGGACAATCAGAAACCTAAGTCCCCCTCTTGGTGGGGGGGACTTTTATACATTTTCTGATATGTACGCAATTGGCATTGATATTGACATTTATTTAATATGACATTATTATTACATTATTGAATTTTGGAGTTTGGCAAAGCTGAAAAAATTGTAATGGTAGAAAAAATACCAGTGCGAACCCCTTTATTTCTTAGCGTCTCTTTTGGGTTGGCCCATAACAGCCACATATCCTAGGAACTATGAGCACCAAATTATTTTACTGGTTTTGGTTGTACTTTTGGTTTTGTGTGTCTCCATATTCTGATTTTCCCTTAGGAATCAATGTATTAAAAGACTTATTTTGTGACTCCCTCTAAGAATGCCGTTATCCACTTCAGATATTTTGTCTTGCAGTGTTCCAGTGAGTTTTGACTACTGCCTTGGCACAATGTTGTCTGTATTGATACGTCAGGCTCCACTTGTCAGTACTATGATGGGAAGTACTTTTAAGATCAGTAATGAGACAACTTATCATCTAGGTTGAGACAGTTATTTCTCGAGGGAATTTGAACACCACTTTAGCTTCAGACATAAGCAGAGCAGTTTATTTCCTGGATAAAACTCATGTTTCATGCTCACAACTGAACATGCTCTTGTTGCTGGCTGCCTAGCCCTGGCTTCACGTTGTTTGAACAGCAGGTAGTTTGCAAGTTGAATGTCTACTGGAAGACACACAGATGAACTAAACATGGTTTCTTTTTTTATGTGACAGCATATATATAATTAGACAGATATATGCAACCATTGACTCTTCTGCACATCATTATAGGTTGTCCTTATATTCCTTTAGAAGTTTGACTTTTGGAGTTAGAAACTTTCAGATCTGCAAAAATCTAAGTCTGAATGATAATATTATATTAAAATTACTTATATACACCAGTAAACAGAAATATATTGTCCTGGGTTTTGGTTGCTGTGCAAGAATGAGGAAATCTTTCAAATATTTAACTTAATATGTTGTTGGAGACACATACACACTTCTGATCTTAATATCCAAGACAGAGAAAACACAACTTCTTTAAAAGTACAGTTTTTCCATTAAACTTATAATTCAATAGTTAAAGTTTTAGTTGTTCAGAACTAAAGCAGTTATGCTCAATGTTTTTATCTAGATGTATAGCAAACTGTCTTGGCATACTGAAGAAAATGAAAATAATTTATTTTTGAAACTATACTGTATAGTCATTGTCCATTTCTCAACAAGCATGAGAGTGATATGAACAGTTAGGTTTTTAAGATTCTTTGGTCACCTGTATCTCTTTATATGATGTTCAAAACAGTATTCTATTATCAGTTCAGTTGGTTCTGCTGATCTATGTATGAAGATAGTGTTTGCCCATGACAGCTAACACAACTTCAAATAGAATTAAGACAAGGGTTTTTTCCATTTCTTAGCTAATTTCTGAGACATGTCCAATTTGTAGCATATTGGCATTTCAAATTTATGAAGTTTACAGCTGTATGTTTCTCTATTCAACAATAATTTTGTTGTTTGACGAAGAGAAAACTTTTTTCATTTGATGAAGGCAGCAGTTTGTTGTTAGGTTTTGAATAAATAGTAATAGTAGCAGTTGCTGGATATTTAATAAATATTTTCTGTCACATCTGCAGATTTAACTTATTTCAATGGCAATAATTTATTGTCAATAATATATTTAAAACTGTAAATTATCTCATTTTCAAAATTTGTTATCTCTTAACTAGACAGAAAGCTATTTCTCTAGATGCATCAGTACTTTAGTTTTCAAGAACTAGGTGTCCCATTTTGGGATGAATGCAAGAAAGCTCGTTTCCTTTTTGTTTGTTTTTTTGTAGTGAGAAAGTTCCAGTCCAGAGCAGGCAATATCATTAATTATTTCTGATAAGAAACTTAGTCAAGATATGGGAGACCAAGGTACAAATTCATGCAGTCTCCAATGTAGATCATGTCCCAGGTCAGT
Organism: Corapipo altera; assembly: GCF_003945725.1. NCBI lineage: Eukaryota > Metazoa > Chordata > Aves > Passeriformes > Pipridae > Corapipo > Corapipo altera. The sequence continues at coordinate 4,095,423 of NW_020884876.1, read as the reverse complement.
GTTCTACCCATAGGCTATTAGTTCTTATGACTTCTGATGTTTCTTTTTAATAGATACATGACCTCTAACTTACTATTTCTTAGTTTCAAACATTACATATCATCCTTGTAACAAATTTCCTTGAAAATTCCTATGAAATAACTGTATATTCCTCAGGAGTATTTTCTGCTCAGACTTATAATTCATTTGAAAAAATGTTTAAAAAGCTAAAATGAGTATTAGAAACCATACACGTGTGCACATGCACATGTATACGGACACACACACACAAAGTCTTATTTATATAACTCTGTTCTCATCTCCTTCTTATGTTGCACTGGAAAACAAACTTCAGCTTCTTGAATGAACCCGTGAGTTCATTCAAACACTTACTCATAGCATGTCAGCAAATGAATCTTGCTATGAGTTAATTTTACTTGGACTTTTTCATCCCATTTTTTAGCATTCATGTAAAAGCACAACTTTGTAGAGCTGGAGGGTTTTTTGTAGAACTTTTGTCCTCTTTAATTTGGAGTACAGTAGGCAGGAATGAACTGATTTATTCTTAGTCTATATTGAGCATTTCACGTAGTTGCTCTCCTGAGTACAGTACAGAATTCATTTTAGGTATTCCTAATACTGTTTTTCTAAATAATTTTTTTATCTCATTTTATATATGTACCTCCTGTAATGTATGCCTCCTTTCCTAGCACTTGTTGGGAGGAAAAAAATATCAGTATCAGTGCAAGTATGGTGTAGGTTTACTGGACTGTATAGTAAGTAATATAAAATCTGTTGTGTCACAATGGAAAGGCAACTAATCTGAAGTCAAGTTTGCAACCTCCTATTTGTTACACATACATATGGCAACAGTTTGCATGAACAGTCTAGCCACTGTTGAACATATTTTGTTAGGTATTTTATAGTACTAGGCATCCCATGCAAAAAAATCTTTTGGTAAAAAGTAGGAAGGTATTTTTTAAAACAATCTTATTTAATAGCACTTCTCAGCAAATATGAACTGCCGTCATTTAATGTGCAGGTTATATTATTGATTCTGGGTGGCTGAATGCAGATTTTAAATATTTATTTTATTCCTGAGATATATATCTGTACATTTTGGTATTCATTGTTACGAATTATCTCTGATGAAGAAAGAATGAAATATAATTAATTTCTCATTTTTATATTTATTTGGTCATGCAGATTTAATGTTAGAATACTAATAAAGTTCCCAATAGAAAAACAAAGTAAATACTTTGGATCCTATATAACCTTGTAAAAATGTGATTTAATTAACTGTAGAAAAACATAATCGATTTGTACAATTGTTTAAGGCATTTGAACCTGACCTTGCAGTGGCTTTGGAAAATTGTACTGTACTATCCAGGTCTTGACTTCATAGGGAAAACTCTCTATAAACAATGTTTACTTTATAGACATGCATTGAGAACATAAAGAGATGTTTACCTGTACAAGGTTACTTCTTGCTCATTTGTCTCATTGCTTTGGATTTGTTTCATGAAGTGTCAGGACTGATTTGGAGTCAGCTTAAAGGACACAGATTCATAACTTATACCTTTATGCCATGTCAGCAGACCAGCATGCCACACGTAGCTTGTCCAATGTTTCAAATTAAGTGTGGATGGCTTCATTTTCTTCTACCATTCACTGGAGTGAATCTGATTGTTCATTAAACCATGACTGGTGCAACCTTTTATAAGGGTCTTAACATTCAAAAAGGACACTGAGCGTGGCTACAGAATATACAGAAGAGGGAAACAACAACTTAAATTGATGTGGTAGGTTAGTTGAAAATGAAAAAAAACATATATATATATATTCAGTTTATGGACATTTACCTTCTGTGAAATAATAATAATGTATTAAAGCTGAGTAAACAATGTTTACTGGACAGCTTATTCTTAATCATTTACTCTGTAAATAGGCTAGAACAAGTATCTCAGAAAATATTCACTTTCATGAAAATTGAATTAACCTAATTTCCATTATCGGCTTTTAGCTCTGTTTCCTTTCCGTGTGTATTCAAGCATGACATTAGTGTTTGTAGAAAATGAGATTTTCAAGAGAATATTACATAAATAAAATTTTGTGTTTGTAAAATTTTATCGAGTAAGCTAGTTCTGGCACTTAGGTTTGTCCAAGTGCATAGCTTGAATAGCAGATGTTTGAAGAGTGTTATTGTGTGCAGTCATTTTTAGTGAGGAGGGAAAAAGGAGAAAAGAAATTAGTTTTGTGTATTGGGGTTCAAGAAAATAATCAACAGAAAGTCATGGAAAGAAAAGATGGCTAATGCATCAACACGTTTGTCTCAAGTAGGGCAACTAAATCAGACCGAGTTAATTTTATAGTTTGGGCCAATAATATTGGCAATAATATTTCCTAAGTTTATTTAGCAGTTATTGGAGAGATATCAAACCACTTGAACAAATTTTAGTTACTTGAAGGCACCAACAGTCTCTGTGAATAATGATATATGTCAGAGTTTCTTCTTTCCTTTCTGTTATTGGGATTAGTTATGTGAGTGTAGACTGCGATAAAACAGTTACAGTCTATGCTTGGAATCCTGCTTTTATTTGTACAAATCTTCCATCTTGAAATAAATACAAGTCTGTGTACAGGAGAAGAATGTACTCATGTAAATCTAGTCTAAATTAGACCTAGTATATCTAGGAATTATAATAAAAAAGAAATGGAAAGATAAGATGGAATACATAGTGATAAGTATCTTATGTGTCAGAGTATTCCCTCTTCTTTCTTATAAGTCAGGATATTAGATGTGCTGTTGAAATCACAGAAAGGTTTAAATGATGAATCAAATACAAGGACTTTTTTTTTTAATAAAAAATTTGTATAAGGTGCTTGTCTGTCCTGCAGCGAATGAGGAGAAAAATTTTAAAGACCTTTACCCAAAAGATGCAGCACTGATGGGGATGTCTTATTTATGCCTGACAGTCACATTTTACTATACTACTAGGTATAAAAATCAAGAAATCCAATAAAAACAGAATGTAAATGATGTTGCCAGAGATATTGTAGAAGTAGAGGAACCAGCACAAAATAAAAGTCAATGTTAATACACAGTCCTAAAGCTCTTGATTGTAATATAAATTTGGCCATCTTTTTGGAAAAGCCTAGTCCATCAGAGCTTGTCTAATGATTCATTATTGCAGGCAAGACCAAGCATACTCAGTCTGTCACATCAGTGTCCATCATGATAATGACATAGTCATGATCATTTTACTGTGTGATGTTCAGTTAAGTAAAACAAAACAAATTGTGTATGGCCTTGTGTAAGATCTTGAGAGTTTTGGGTGTATTGAATCTTTCAAAAAAACCCCAAACAAAAAAACCCCAGATACATATTTTAACATCTCTGTTAGAATGTGCATCTTTATGATGCATGGAACTGGTTTTATTTATAGATCTTTCTTTCCTCTCACCTCATTTGCATCTGTCTAAGCAGCAGAGCAATGCCAAGAAATGCTTTCCCAAACAGAAAATTCTAGTTACTTTTCATGTTAGCTTCAAAGTTCAGGTTTATAAAAGCAAGGATGTGCAAGAGGGTAACAGGTTTCTATCTGCTTCAACAAAACCTAATTGGAATAAATATAATAAAAATACAATCAGAATTAATATAAAGAAACTTTTACTAATTCAAATTTAAACCCATCTTTTTATATACTGTAATGGCACACGTCAAAAAGAAAAGGAGGTTTTTTTGTAGAATGAAAATCAAAATTGCTATCCTATTCTCCTCTGCTCAGTAGAGATGATTTTTTAATACTAAGGGTAAATAAACGTAGATGTATAGATAGATAGAAATTAAAAAATATATACTTGGTCATCTTCAAATCATACTTCTATTACATTTTTTAGAGGTGGAGCTTTTTCTTGTTTCCTTCATTGTCTTCAGGAGTATACCATTAATTTAAGCCATCTTTCTTGGTCTGGTCATGCTACACAGAAGTAGCAGAGGAGACAAATATCTATATTGGTTTTATTGGCTGAACATACAATCCAAAGGACACTTTTAAATAATTTTTTCACATTGTATGTTAAAGCACATTTATTTACCTAATGATGATAATAACTATTAAAAAATATGTTCATTTTTATGGTAGTCATTTTAAAATAAAAATCCATTTAAGTAGTTAAAAATAAAAAGAAATTCACCTGTGGTTTTGTTCTCCAGGCTAATTGATATAAGCTTACTGATCTAAGCTTACACATCCAAAACTTATTTTTTATCAAGAGGGAGGTAAACTGTTACATTTGAATTTCCTGGTGGTTTTCATGTTTGTTTTAGTTCTTCTATAATTAAAATGCTAACTATAAAGGGAGAGGGTTGATTTTTAAGCTTAGTTCTACACTATCTTTCTCTCAGTTTTAAATTTCATAAATGATTTGCAAAGTAAATTTAATCACCTTATTACTTAACTAGCTTTAGAAATTTTTTATTGATTATTATAATTATCTTGAGTGTAATTTTAATATAGATACCATAGGATGCTTCTGGATCCCTTTCCCCATCCACGGCGTGGGGCTGGCCCAGTTCTAGTTCCATTTCCATCTGAAGAACCATTGCGACACTTTGAGGGATGGGGAAAGGAACTCCAGGGGTTTCTCAGGGGTTTTTTCAGGCCCTGAGCCTGGAGGGGAAAGGTGCTCCCCCCTCCCCCCCACACGTGGCCCCATGGCTGGCAGGGAGACAGGTCACAGGACACCGGGCGTGGAGAGGAGGCAAGAGAGCGTTTATTATGGGGGATGTTACATTTATAGGGTTTAGGAGGATTCACAGAGTAACCAATTAGAAGTCTCAAGGGGCTTACAGGAACACCCAATCACAGGAAGGGGTTAACAAAGGCCAATGGGAAACACCTCAGGACACCTTCCCAGGACATTCCTGCATGGATAACATGGGGGCTGCCGGGAAGAAGAAGCATGTGTTTGCAAAGAGACCACCAAAAGCCATTTTAAAACCTGTTTAAACCACAGTTTTCCCATATAATGCAGGTTTAATGCTACAGATGCTTAAAGAGAAACTATTAATAAAAGAGGAATAAGATTTTAAAAGTAAAAGATGGTATATAATTACTCAAACTAGAATCTTGTGTAAGTTAGTAATTGCATCTTTACAGTACTTCTGAAGTTTTAATGGGAAAAAACTGATTTAACTTAATTAATATTTAACCCTTGCTGTGTTATTTTCCATTTCCATCACTGAGCTCAGAGATCGTATTTCTTTTTTGTGGTTTGGAATGATTTCTTGTGTAAAACAGTTCTGTTAAATTAATCAATGGGAGCTGGAGATGGAAAGAATTAAAGCCTAAAATAACTTGTAGGTCCCTTCCACCTTGGTATATTCTGTGATTCTGTGAAAAAACAAAGGTTGGGGCAGAGAGCAAGCTTGCATACTGAGCTTTTCCTGCTGCATTTGGATTGAAGTATAATAATATTGTGAAAACATACAGGGAATAAAACCCTACAGTATATTTTCTGGTTTTTATGGCCACAATGAAAGATCCTAGTAAGAGGAAATAGATTGCTTCTGTAGAGTCTCTTAAAAAGAATGCAACTGAATCTGTTTTGTAGGTGTGAACTGCCTTCCTTCTTGAGAATAAATTATGATAATCTATTCATTTTATTTTTATTTTTTTTATTGGGCCCATCAGGGAAAACCTTTGTAGGAAAGATTTGATTGGAAGAACTATCCATGTCCAAGAAATCAAGTAATCTCTAATCTCTGGTCAGATATTTTGTTTGATTTAGTTCTTGTTTAGTTAGTTTTTTGTTCCTTTGTGTTTTGTTTCCTTTTTCAATTAATGATGTAGGTAAACATATTTGGTATTTAAGTCAAACAGATGAAATAGGTAAACTATTATAAATTAGATGAAGTTCTCTTTCTATAATTGACCTCAATTTAAATAATTGCCACAGCTCTTTAAGTTGTAGTCCTCTTTTACTCTAAAGAAACACCATCTACAGGATGCTACTATGGAAATCCCTTTGTCATGGCTACCAAAGGATCACAATTTTTTGTGGTACTTAGGCAGGTCCTGTTGGACAGGAAAAAAGACAAAGAGTATGGCAACGCAAAATCTGTGGCAGATATAGAACTTTGGGGGGATATGCTTTCTATAAACCCTCACAGCACTTCTGATATTTAGCCAAAGTTTTCTGATCTGCAGTTCTTAATATGAACTGTGGAAAAATAAATATCCTGTTATCTGAGCTTTCATCTACTGTCAAAGGACTGTTATACTTCTGTTTTAAGATTTAATAAACCTGTAACCTGTAGCTTGCTGAAGGTTAACAAAGCATTTACTTATAAGAAAATAAAATTCAATGGCAGATGAAGGAATTTATTACAATTTATTATTATTATTATGTACAAAAATATTTTGTACATAATATTTGAAGGCAAATATTAATGGATTTTGGATTCATAGCGTGTGTGAATAAAATACTTCAGATACTGTAGTGTTCAGGTGTGTGCTGGTTTAAAAGTTAACCAACAGGGGAAACCAACCCAACTCAAAAGAGAGATTACAAATCAGAATAACAATTTAATAAAATAGTACAATAAGTACGACCACACAGACAAGCAACCAGCCCTAACCCACAAAGCCCAAATGTACAACCTAACACCCCAGGGCACAAACAAAACGGTGCTCCCTGGGCCCCCCCTGAGTCCAAAGCAAAGGGAAAGGGGAAGAACCTGCTGGTGGGAGAGCTGCTGCAGTCCAGCCAAAGTGGTGATTGCAGTTCAGTTGAGGGTGATTGCAGTTCAGTCCGGCTGAGAGTGGTGAGCTGCAGTCTGGCTGAGAGCAGTGAGCTGCAGTCCTCCTCTGGATCCCACAAGAGGTGGAAAGGTTCTGAAACTCCAGGTTTATATATTCTCCAGCTCAGGCAGGAATGATTAGTCCCTCCCTCAGAGCGGGGAATTCCATAAAAGGATGCTCAATCCTTCCCTCAGAGTGGGGAATTCCATAAAAGGGTGTGAGCGTGGTCAGTCAGGGAATTCCACAAAAGGGCATGAGGACAGGAGCATGGGGGGGAGGGGGGGCACCTCGCAGGCCTCTACTGACAACAGTTTCTGCGAAATGGCATGGAGGGCTACAGAATACACAGTTTTGGGCTACACCCATCCAGTGATGAATCGGTCCCAGCTGTTCTAACTAGGACAAGGTGAAACCTGAGTCACATATAAAGTAAAAGTACAACAAAACAGCTGTTAATTCTTAAATATTCTTAAAAATTCTGAACATATTTAAACCATTGCTTCAATGAAAATAACAATAAGTATAGAATATAAAACAAGATATAATCACAGATTCTCAAAGTTATAAACTCAGCTGAAATATTCTGGCAGGCTACTACTGTTTGTTGACAGAAGATCTAAATAGTCCATCTAACTAGTCCAGTTATATAAATTTCATAATACTGTTTTCTAGTTAACTGAAACTGATTAGAAGGGTATTGCTGAACAGTGTATATAACAGAGTAAAGCTCACAGTGTACAAATCATTAATTCACACAAAAAGATATTCCTAAATAATAATTTTACATCAAGTAATCTTTCTGTATTACAGAGAAAATTTCCAAAATTCTTACTTGACAACTTTGTAGCATTAAACCATCTGACTACCTGGTAGTGTACTCTGTTGAATGTGATTAGAAGTATATCTATAACCTTTTTCACATTTCTGTGTAGTATTTTATGTGCTTTAACGCCTGGTATTTTTTTATACACACAACCTAGAAGATTCAAGCTTCAGATTAGCAGTTAATGGCTTGGTTTTCAAAAGTAAGTCAGTCTTGATAACAAGTATGTTTTTTGAAAAATACCATCCTGCACAACTTTATGTCTGTTCCTGTTGTAAAAACACCATTCTGGATCCATTATTTCTTTATTGAATACAGTATTTGCTGTGTGTAACATGCACAGTATGCTGGGTGGACTGTGGAAAATAACAACTGTAGGATAAACCGAAACTATACCACAAGGGCTGTTGAAGAGCAGTGTGTGATGACTCATGAAGGCTCTAAAGACTGAAAGCATGATGCTGAAAGTACCGATTCTCATGGAGGTGGAGTAATGAAGTGTGCAAACAAATGATTTCTGTGATGGGGCAGGATAGTGAAAATCAGTAATTGTACATTAGTTATGTATGTGAGGGACACAAATGTTCCACCTTCCTTTTCATTTAGTGATAATTAGAGATACCAATTCCAGGGCCAGCCCGTGGAAATAAGGCGGCTAGGAAAAAGTGACCATAAAGTGGGAAACAGGTTGAACATGAGCAATAGGAAAGAGACAGCTGTTTAGGCCTCAGCAGGAACATTCTGTGGTAGTTAGTAACTTGGATGGAGAGGAGTTGTGAAAAATTGGGGAAAAGAAAAATTCTACTCTGACAGCATCATTTGTAGTTAATCAGTGGAGAACTTCACCATATATGTGGATGCTAAAAAGTTTACAGATGTTTAAGAACTGATTGGGCAAACACGTAGAAGGAAAATGTACCACAAAACTATCAAAATTGCCAAAGGCAACAGATTTACAAAAAAAAAAAACCTTTATCTGAATATCCTATTTTTATGTTTGGATGTCTGTTTGATGGTGACTTTTGGTCTTACTTAGAATTCTTACGATTTTATGAAAGCAGTGCTGAGGATGTGGTTGTCAGTACTGGAGGTATCTTGTGAAACTAAATGCTGAATTCGGATCTGTTAATTATTGCTCATTTCCAAGCAATGCCTTCCTTCATATAATTTTGCAAACATATTAAGATAAATTCTGAAGAGATGATAAAAAGAACAATACAAGCTATTAGAATAACCATGTGTTAATACATTTAGGGTATTTTCTAAGTTAGAATTTCGAAGACATTTTTATACACATTTACAAATTTAATTATGTTTGTATTGTTTGTATAAATTCTGAAAAAATCTTCACAATCTCTATTGTATTGTCTTGAATAGAAAACATTGATCCGTTTGTTGAGTTTTTGCCTTTGGCTTGAGATAATACCATAAGCAACACATTGTTACACTTGTGTAAATTTGTCAACCAAAATGTAATAGATGTTATTTTATAAATAATTTTTTTACCGTTTATTACAATGGATTAAATCCACTTAAAATTATTTTTAAAAATAAACCATATACCTAGAATAATATCTGTGCTTATTCTCAGATCTCTTTCTCCATCCCTTCATAAAATCTACAAGGAAGAGGCCACAATGTGGGTAGCTCAGATGAGGTTGCTTTACTTTTTTTATTTTTTAATTGCCATTTATTACAACAAGTTAGGGAAGCAAAAGCATGTTTCCGCTATCTCTGTCTTTCTAGAATCCATTATATGTGTGTTCCATTCTGGTGTAGGCAAGCCCTTTGTGTTTTCGTATGTGTGTATGAAACACACGTGTGTACTTACAGAAGTACACATGCGGATCATAGGCGGCCTTTCTTATGCTGGCTGCATATTAATGTTCATTCCTTTTTTGCCCTCTGATCGTGATCGAGTCAATATACAAGCAAGGATTCCCAGAAGATTTTTCATACAATCAGATTTGATATACTTTAAGATTTATCTATAGAAACATAATATAATGAAAATTTTAATTCACTTTACCTATGTGGTTGGAGTTGTTTTATCTCTTTGAAACAGAGTATTATCACAGAATACTAGAATATCTTCCATACTGAATCTTGAAGCTAACAATACTAGAAAAAAAAACACCTCCAATTATTTCTTTATAGAATTTTATATATGATTTTTATATATATAATGTTATATATAGTTTTTATTTAACTATCAGCTGAAGGAAATGAAAACAGTCTCTGATCCACATACAGCACGTTAGAGGTATGGTGTCAGTATTAATGGTATCTGAGGTGTTAATTTTCCAAAAATACCCAGAAACTAAAATCCACTCAGTATAAGAGACAAAACAACCTTTCCAATCTAAATTTAATGTAAAGTGAAAGCAGAAAAGCCTTGTATATTTTCAGTGTCTTTATTTTTTTGACAAAAATGGTCTTTATGTTAAGTGCTTCAACTTTCTCGTGGTTTTTATTAGATTAGTTTCCTTAGAAAGCAACCCAAATCTATATGCCTTTGTAAAAGCAGCCTTCTAAGGTCTATCAAATTTTTAAAAGTACATAAGTCAGCAAAAACTTCATAAGTCTTCAGGTAATGACAAAATAAGTTAAACTATGTTTCCTTTTTTTCACTTTCATAAGTGAATCATAGATTCATCACAGAATTATAGAATGTTTCGGATTGGAAGGGGACCTTGAAGCTCATCTAGTTCCAACTCCCCTGCCATGGGCAGGGGCACCTTCAACCAGACCAGGTCTCTCAGAGCCCCATCCAACCTGGCCTTGATCACCTTCAGCAATGGGGAATCTACAACTCCTATGGGCAACTTGTTCCAGTGCCTCACCATCCTCACAGGAAAGAATTTTCCCCTAATATCTAATTTAAACCTACTCTCTTTCAATTTGAAGCCATTTCCCCTTGTCTTGTCCTTACATGCTCTTGTAAGGAGTTTTGCCCCATCTTTCCTCTAAATTCCTCAGGTACTGGAAGGCCACAATTAGGTCACCTCAAAGCCTTCTCTTTTTCAAGATGAACAATCCCAATTCTCTCAGCCTTTCCTCATAGGAGAGGTGCTCCATCCTTCTGCTCAACTTGGTGGCCCTCCTCTGGATCAAGTGTTAACTGTTTTCTTATTTTCCCCCAATCCACTGTCTTAATCAATATCACTCATTGCCATGTAACCGATATTACTTGTATGCTACTTGAATATAGTCATATAGTAGTGATGAGCATGAGGAGAGAAACTCCAAGAAACAAAATACTTTAACTACTCTAATTTTATGCCAGTGGAATTACTCATATAGCTATACTTCAGAATGTGTTGTATACACTTGAATTCTATCATGCTGCAAAGTGAAAGTTAAAGGATGTGCAGGAAAGGATGTATTGACAAGGGAAGAAGAAATGTGAGGGAGAAGAAAGGACTAAACTAGTGTGGTAATAAATTATGAGATTGAAAAAGAATTATGAGACGGAGAAGTTGAAATAAAGAAAAAAGACCATATTTCACATAAAAAAGGTTTCTTAGCTAATAGATGTATTAGCCTCAGGAAGCAATATGTTTCAAAATGAAAAACAATACATGATTTTTAGATCTCTAAAATTAAAATGGTGACAGCATTTGTAGAATAATGTACTGGAAAGAAGTATTCTATCTTCTGAATAAATCATTGGACAAGGACTATGAAAATTGGAGTTTGATTTTTAGCACTCTTTGCAGTTTCTTAGCTGTGAATATTAATGATTTATTACTTCTAAATGGAAGTTATTGGAAAGTCAACTTGAATGAGAGCAACCCTGAGGAGAAGGATGTGGGGGTCTGTTCTCTTCTTCTGATCAGAAATTTGACATGACCCATCAGTGTGCAGCTCAGAGAGCCAATTGGATCCTGGGCTGCATAAAAAGAAGTGATTCTCCCCTCTACTCCATTCTCATGAGACACCACCTGGAGTTCTTGCACAAGTATTTGATTTTTTATTTTATTTCATGGATTTTGTCATTTTTTTAGTAATAAACTATCTTTAAATAAACATTAAAAAAGCTTTTCTGATAGTAATCAACTAGTATAGTTTTGGAAAATAAAGAAAAAGGAAATTAGTGTCAAAAACAAGTGGGATAGAGCAAGCAATTGAAAAAGAAAGAAAAGGGAAAAGGAAGATATGAAAAGCAGGACAAAGCCAATAACTGTACTCCTTACTCTTTTTAAAAGTCTAATGTAGGACTATGCAAAGTTTTATAAGCACAAAGATGTACTCTGAAATATACCTAAAACTGGGTTCTTGAAGTGAGTTGCCATTTTATTCACATGGAACTATACTGAATATATACTGAATATACTTTATTATCTTTCAGTGAAAGTAGGCACTTGGTTTAACTTTCTCTGAAAGTCTCTTCTAGAGGAAATACAAGTCTATGCTTAAAAATTATAATTACCTTTCATATAACTGTGAGATAAATGCTAGCATATTTAGCGATACTGGCAATGTGTTCTTTATGTGTGAGTTTTCACAGTGCCACTGTAGATGTGGCCTGTATGTGTTAGCAGAGAAGCATGAAGTACATGGCACATTCATTTTTATATGATTTATAGATTTAAATTTATCTTGAAATATTTAAGTATGCTAAAAGTGCTTGAAATATCTAGAAGGTACTCATTAGTTGTTCCATTATTACTTTGTCCAATTAATAGAGGGCTATAAATTTTATATTAATTTAGAAATGTATTTGGCCTCTAACCATTATGATCTTTCATGATGTAGTGGTGACATTAAATAAACACAATTGCTGGATGCCAGAATTCTTTCAGAAATATTTATTAGATATGATAAGACTGCCTCTAAGCTCTATAAGATACTACAAAAATTGAGAGGATATAAATAAAAAGAGAGAAAGGTCTTTAGTGAAATCTTTAGTAAGAAGTGATTTCAGACGTAGTAAGGCAGAGGAAAAAGGAGAATATAGGCTGAGTCTTGAAAATGAGAGAAGATTTAAAAGGAAGAAAAGGAAGGAAAGAGAGAGAAAAGAAAAAATATCATCTCCTCAATGCAAATTAAGTTGACAATTTCTAGGTGTTGATTTGAGCCTCATTAGCCAGGTATAGCTAACTAAATAAGTAATAAGAAGTATAATTAGTGAGACAAAATATAGGTAAAAGTTGATGGATTAGCATAGAATTATTGATGCTGACAGCCCTGTGTTTTCCAGGGAAACATTTGTGTGAAGTTAGGAACAGATGCTGAACAATATGACACATCTGATTTCATGCTGCTTGTGCAAGCTGACCCCTGGCATTCTGTGTGAGGTCAAAAGATTTCTGAAATTTTAGTGAAGAGAGACTATGGACATGGGGGTTGACTGCTCAAATCAGGTGTTTGTCTTCCCTTTCTGCAAATATCTGATGATCATGGTTTCACAATAAAATCTAAGGCTGAGTAGAGAGCACCTGAAATACTAGTTGTTGTATAATTCTGCTGCTTTTTAAGATGTGTTGTCTAATCTATAGTAATGTATTCCTCTGTTCATTTGAAGGATTGAAACTATTATTGCAAGTTATTCTCACAACTGAAAATTAATTTTAAGTAAACAACTTGTAATGCACAGTTTAGGAGAGGATATACAGAAATAGATTACTTTATAGCTACAATTACATTTATTACTTGAAGCACTACAATTTATTTTTTTAATTCCATAGGAAAAATATTGATTCATCCAAATAAAGATCCAATTTTCATTTAAAACTTCAATAACTCTTCTCTCTGTCCCAATAATCTATATGCTGATTTTTAACATTTAAATGCTGTTACTTAACCAAACACACTGTGTTTTGAAATCTAGCTGTTAACAGAGACATTTGTCTCTAGCTACTTTCTTATATCCAATTTTGCTACAGATATGGAGAAAGAGAGTTAATGTAGTTGACAGAGAACTATTGAAAACCTTTGTTCCTTCATGACCTTCCATAAAAGTAACATTGTTGGGATAAATTACTCGATGACATAATTGTCATACAAGAGACCCAAGTTCAATATCTTATCTCTGACAACAGCAAATAATGCTTGTGTAGGAAAGAATGTAGACCAGAGCAAGTGTATAGTAGTGCTTCCCCAATACTCTCCCATCTTACAGATTTAAGGTTCTGAGATTTTGAGGGCTATGTGATAGCAATGTGGCAGTAGATGGAGCTGGAGAAGGACAACAGAGGTTTAACACCAACAACCGTAATGGAATAGAGAGAAGACAAAATTGGCTCTAACACCTTGCATCACAAAATTTAGCCTTCTTTGATCCTGAAATACCAGGAAAAATACAGGATGAAAAGCAAAGAATAGCATGCTTTGAAAAGTGGTGTAATTTGTGTAAAAAGTAATGCCAAGTGGGTAAAATATTGTTTAGTGTTTCTTGATTACCCTTGTTTCTTCCTCCAGATAATGCTACAAGTCATTCATAAACAGGATATTAATACCAAAGTTCATAATTCATTGAAGATTTCAGCTGGCTCATGTGGTTTCCTTCTGTAAAGTACCACACCACCTTTTGTGATAAGGTACAATATTATAATCAGTATAAAAATGAAAATTTGGATTTTCAACGTGCCAAATTGAATAATCCGCCGAAGTGGTGGATTTATTAAGTAGGGAGAAATTAAGGGTTACAGTATACTAAAGATACTGAGATAATGCAGATTTGCCTAATTATATTTTCACTGATCATCAAACATATGTTGATGCAAAGATATATATGGAAATGTGGCAAAAAAGAGACGTGCTTAGACATAGGTACTACGGACATTTTCCCTAGGAGAGTATTGGAACTGAAAGTAATCATCTGCCCAAGAATCAGAAGTTTAAGTTGGAAAGGTGAGATGGAATCATGGTTCTGTGCCTTGGCCAGGAAGGAGAGTGTCTGTGGCAGTGGTGCTGGAATTGACAGAATTTCAGTATGTTTGAAAACAACAACTCAGAAAATGATTTCTTAAACAAGATTGGGGTGTGTTTGTTTGTTTGTTTAGAACAGTGTATCTCCTCCCTCCCATTACTACTTTGACTTTTGTACTAGCTTACTAGTTATTTTCTTCAAGATAATAGGCCCAAATATTTATGAATCTTAAACTGAAATACGAGAGCAGGAAATAAAACTCTCCATTATCTTTCCTGAAGTTGAAAGTTAATTTTCACTGAGGTAGTCTGAGAGAAATTGTCAGTCAATACTCAGTGAAGTGTCACTACTCTGTGTGTTCCATGTTAACCATATGGAAGAATAATTAGACAGTAGATGATGGTTTCAGTTTCATGTCAGTTAAGAACTATGGGTGATTATCAGAAACTGCAGATGAATTAAACACTGTGTAGAATATCACAACTTTAGATATAATTTCATATAGATAAACATGTAACAAGCATGGACTAACAGAGCTGTTCAGACTCACCAGTAGGGTTTTTCTTGATTCTTTGAGAAATAATCTGTTGAAAATATATTCCAACTGAGTCAATAAACATGTCTTCTTAATGTATTTTCAATATAAGTAAAATTTTATAAACAATAAAGATAAATAAATTAATAGATTAATGCAATCTGAACAGATCTGATAGAGATTTTATCATAGAAAGCTATATGAACAACTGACATGAGTGGAACAAAATTTGTTCTGGACTGGGAAAATTTGCATTTAGAAAATGAATGTTACATTTTGCAGGGGATTCAGTCAGCCTCTCTGTCTCAGAAAGGTTAAAAGCCTGGATATGGTGACAAACATTAATTCTAAGCGTGTTTACACAAAGAGATTTATAAATGAAAAAGCTAATTAGGTAATAAAAAAAATACACATAGAACAACAAAAATTTTACTATTTTGTATAAAATCTAAGATAGTAAATATAATGGCACAAAAGGCTAACTCCTCGTTAGTATTAATTTTTTATCACAGATGACTGATTTTATGCCTAATGATTTAGTTTATGAAAATGATTTTTAAAATTGCGATGCAGTATTAGTGGTTTGGATATACATTTTGTATTTGCTAGAAAAGGTAAAACTACTTCCTTTCCTTAGTTCTTCAGCTTCTGTGTTGTATACTTTCTACTGATTTTTTTTTTTTTGGTCAAGTAATGATTACCATAGCATTGCATATCTAACTGTGTGAAAATTCCTTGTGGAAATACAAGGAAAAAGAATGATGAGTAAGGCCTATGTATTAGTAACTGGAATATACCCTGGAAGAATTTAGATTCCTGATACCATTTTGCCAAAGATTAACCTTGATGGCCTTTTATGAATTGGATATTGTATTCCATTCTAGATTATGTTTGCTGATCTTTTATTTCTAGAAGGTGATGCATATCTTGGAGATCCTGTATCATGTATCAGTGATGATGTTTTCTATATTCCTGGGCATTTTTCATGGTGATAAATGTCTACCTTCAGCACCTGGGGTTTTTTATTAGTTTTCTAAGTCTTTAATATAAGCAGTTTCAAGATAATTTCTGTAACATTTTTATATTTTACTGAAAACTAAAGGAATCAAGAAATTCCAGATGTCAAAGCACTTGAAAATGGGAGAAAAAGTCTTCATACTAGTAGAATTTTATAGTCACAGGAACTGGCAGGGCTTGGTTACTGGCAAAGGATGTATCTGATATATATCCTCTTTTGAACAGGATAAAGGCAAGTTCATTTACATCTTTTATAAAATTGAATGGAAGATTTGCAGACTAAGAGGTCATAGATTCATACAGTCTCACAGATTTGGAATAATGTAGGTTGGAAGTGACCTTACGTTGTTATTTCATCTGATCCCAGTCAAACATGGGCCAAGTTTTACAGACTTCTGCAGTCTGTCTGGTGCGTGTTGCATTGTTGAAGGCTGTGGGAGATCTCTTTGAATCTGATTAATTCTTTTAGCCTGTGATACTTACCCAGAATATGACCTGACTGATGCCTTCTTCCCTTTGTAGGCTCTTTTTCCAAGGGAGAAGAAGGTAATCGCTGCCTTACAGAAAACATTGAAGCTACTACTAAGTAATGTCAGCCTGGTTTCTTCCTAACCCTGTTATGCTGTATGTGCCCCTGTGAGCAGCTGGGCAAAAGTGAATCTAAATAGGCAGACTGATTCCTACCTGCAAGAATAAAGTCTGCGATATTTATTTCAACAGACTTCACAATGATCCTAATAAGAATAGCATGCATCCTCAGCCCTTCTCCTCATGAAATTTCTAGCAGCTTAGGAAAGCATCTTGTTAATGGAACTAGTTTGGCACTTTTGACTGTGTACTTCATTAACACATTATGGGGATGCATGAGCATGGTGATGAAAAATCGTTCCTACTAATGGGAAAATTGATCCATATTAAGCACATTACACAGGATCTTTTTTTTTTTTTTAATTTTTGCTCAAATAATTATGTCTGGGATTTGAGAAAATTGAAAATCAGGTGATTTGAGGCAGT
This sequence comes from Corapipo altera, assembly GCF_003945725.1. Lineage (NCBI taxonomy): Eukaryota > Metazoa > Chordata > Aves > Passeriformes > Pipridae > Corapipo > Corapipo altera. The sequence goes on along the minus strand of NW_020884876.1, from coordinate 4,078,375 downwards.
CCGTTCTCATGGTGCCCTTTAGCACTGTGATCAAATAAAGTCCTGCTCACTAGAGGAGCACAAGTAATCCACTTTGGAAAAAAAACAGGTTTACCAGCACATCCTCCAGTGGAAAAGTTGTTCTTAGCAATTCAAACATGTTAAGACGAAAACAATGTATATTATTAATCAAGCAAAACTCTTCCTAATTCATATCGCTCAGTGTTTGCATTTTATATGCTTCACTTTCTTAATGTTGAAGTGAGATAATAACAGGTACTTTCAGTGGCTCAATCTTAAATTAACTTTTTATTATTAACTATGCAACACTATGAACAGTGGGAAAACATTTGTCCCAAAATTGTTTCGTTTCTGACTTTATTTCTGTAGTTCTAAATTAAACTTGCAAAATATCTTCAGCAAATAAATCTTGTAACTAAAGCTAGCAGGATTAAAAAATACAGAAAGAACAAACTCAGTGGAAATCTCAGTTTTATGACACATTAAAATTTTCCTCATGTCTCTGTTTCAGATGACTCTTAATTTTCCATAGGTAATTACTACCTTTCTCTCTTTGTTTCTCCAAAGCTAGTGACTTATTCCCTTTCTAATAACTCTTCCTCTGCATGGGTGCCAGCCACACTTGTCTCTCACATTACCTAGCCAATTAACGTAATTATATTAGAGTCAAAATAGTTGTACCTGATTCGTGTTTGCTTTTGTTTCAGTGTGAGTTTGTTTCAGCGTGTGAGTTTATCCCTTTAACTATACCAGTTGGGCTAATAAGTGACATTACTTTTTCTTGCATCTTTGCCTTCTGATTTCCAGCTAGTTACTTCTGATATTTTTCACAGGTCATGGAGGAAAGGTGGTGAGATGATGATCAACACTGTCACATGATCTTCATAAATCTTCATTGATGCTGCCAAATTATCAGAGTGTAAAGACAGGGGAGAGCTACAAGAGATTTAGTAGCAGTATTGACTTGTGAATTCATGCCCAGCCTTTGTAGTCATCACCCTTTTAGCATTACAGTTGAATTTTTGTATCGCTAAATGACTGAAATACCCCATTATACAAAAAAAGCACAGTTTACCAGGGAGTACATCTGGTAGTGGTGAACTGTGAGTGTGGAGTGCAGATGCAAAGACAGGAAAGTTACCTCTTCAGGCTGCCTGTTTTGCTGTGAACCTGGTGCTTGCTGAATTACAACCAACCAGTTGTCCTCCAGGAGTTGCTCACTGTAACATCTAAGAAAACTAGATTCATAAAAAGTAGCATCACTTTTATGAGAACAAATTTATTCTTTTTATTTCGATTTTACATCATGTTGGTCACAGAAGCTCCCCTATACCATTACTACTCTGTCTCACTAGATAAAAAACTTAGCCTTATGTTCCAGCACATAAACAAAAATTAATTCACAACCTTATTATATTAAAAATAATTTAATTAAATGAATGTTTTATTTTATATTTTTCTTTTTGTGTGTATTGTTTTTCACACTGTACTGTACCTTGACATGCTCCTTTCCGATTCCTTGTAAACAAGACTATCCAACTTCATATATCAGGCACTAAGTTTAAAGTGAGAAAACCCAGAGATTAATGAAATTACAGTAAAAGAATGGAAAGTTGAAGCTGTCAGAAGACTAGAAGAGCATTTAGAAGGTGTCAGCAAGGAATGCAGAAATAAGGATCTATTACATAATCTTATTGAATAGAAACCTCATGGAGTCATGAGTTCATCTCTGCTACTATGGAAACTCTTTTCTGGGTAGTCCTAGAATCAGTGCACTGAAGCGATTACAAGCAGGAAAATACACATGAAATACAATGTGAAACTTCTTTTGGAAAAATGTCTAGAGAGAAAAATGAATTTCAATAAACGAGGGATACAGGGTAAAATATTTTGCAATTTTATAAGCTTTTCCTGTTCCCTACTGAAATTAAAACAAACTTTTCACCATTTTTAAAAACTATCCAGTAGTCTGGCAATGACAATGCAATTATGGGATATAGTTCAAAGAAGGTAATATAGCAGCTTGAAAGTGTTTGATCATGCATTCCAATATTTCTGAAGAAATCTTTTTAAATTATAAATCAGCATTTCTAATACATTTTGTAGTAATCTTCTTTTTCATGGGAAAATTTTTATTACTTGAAAATTTTGCAGTTACCTGAATAATGACAAATATATCTGAGTTAATGGGATGCACTTCTTGGGATTACATCAATGGGACATAAAATTCCATTAATTTTCTTTGTGAGAATTTGTATTATTTTGTTTAGTTTCGACCACAGAAAAGCTTACTATAGTGAATCCTCAGATTTTAAATGATCCCTGATTTTTTTTTAAATTAGATATTTTTTATGTAATATTGCTTACAATTTTTAGTTACTGCTTTGTGAGTTGTCTATATGTAGTCTATTCTGGTAGTGGTAATATCTCTCAGTTCATGACCTGCTAATAGTTGTGTGCACTCAAACAAAAAGACAGTCCACAAATACATGTTAAAACCCAACCCATGTTTTCTTTCACAATCACAAACTACAGGCAAGCTTAAGATACTTTTTTTGTTCACTGGAAGGGCATGTATCGAAACATTTTAAACTCTCATATAGGTGATCACAATTATTTATTCATAAAGTGTTCACTTGGATATGTGAACACAGTTGTGCAAAAATGACCACTTCAGCTCTTCTCTCATGTTCTCTTACCAGTGTAATGAGTCCATTGTGCTTGTCATACTGTCTGAGTAGCACTGGCAGTTGGGATGGGGGGACAGTGTCAGAACTGCTTTTCAGCTGTCATGGGTTATTGTATCAGGTCACTTTTCTCTCAGGATTACAATCTGAGGCTGGATGGAGTCATACTTCTTAGACATTTGTAAACCTCTGCTCTCTTGATATTATAAAAAGGAATAATGTCGCTTCTGCACTGTACCCCAGTGCCAGAACAGGAAATTTTAAGCAGCCATACCCTTTTCACGTATTCGCTCCTCTCTTCCAATATACATTCCTGTCTCAACACAGTAGGCTAGCTGTGCAGTTCTTCTGATGTCAATAATTGTTGCTTGTTGGTTTGTTGTTTTTTTTTTATTGGTTGGTTTTTGTTGTTGTTGCTGGTTTGGTTTTTTTTTTGCATTGAGCCACAGAATCAGGAACTGTAAGAAACTATCAGGAAAACTAACTATTTTAATTTTCGTATGTGTATAATTTTTTTTTCTTTTTGTACTCCTCTCAGCTAATTTTCTCCATGGTAAATGTCTGGGAGAGAAAAATAGAAAGTGGAACAGCAGCTGCTGCTGCTGCAGAATTCATGTTGTGAGACCTCATCTTGACCCAATGTAAGTCAGTGCTGCATATAGCAACTGTTGCTCAGTGGCTGCTACTACGAGTGTCTCCCAGGTCTCCTGTGTTCCTCTTCCACTCTTTCCCATTTTATTTTGTAGAGTCTGACAGAGATCTTGATTTGTGTTTTTGGTGCTCTCTGATTCAAATGAAAATAGAGAATTGCAGATATATGGCAGGGTTTGTCCATGGCTGTCACACCAACATGAAAAGATCTTGTGATTACAGTCAGTATTTGTATGGTGGGAAATTTATACCTTTCTTTACTGAACATATATTTTAAAAGTTTTTTCAAACTTAATAGAAGCTTTTCAGCATAGTGAGAAAAACAAATAGCTTATTGTTCTCTGCTAGAAGTAAGGTTTCAAAGCTACCATCTTACACTGTAGTTTCCTTTTGTTTTATTTTCAGGCTGTTTTATGAAGTTAGGCTGCTCATTTGCAACTCTGAAAACTTTTTTGGGGCACTAATTCTGCTTCAGAAGGAGTAATATTCTCTTTTATGTGATTTAGTATTTGGAAGTCTCTTCATAGGATTCTACTCTATCTTCATCATTCTATCCTCTGAGACCTAGTCATTCACTTGAGATTAACTTTTATAAAAAGATTAGGAGTTCTCTGTATCCCTGTGAAGAGTAAGGAATTATGAGTCTGCAGAGGGAGCAAGTGGGGTGGATGTGTGTCTCTCTTCAGAGGAGTTCCTTTGGTTTGGCACTACCCTGAAATAGAATTTCTGAAGTAGGATCTAGCACTTTGCATAAAAAAAAAGTCTGTACAAGTTCAGTAGTATAAGAAATATGAATCTGTGCAAAGCAATGGAATATACATTTTCAGTAAATAATTGATAGAAACAGAACACAATGAGGAAATTTCTTCAGAAGCTAAAAATGATTCAATGCCATAGCATTGGCTAAAATTTGTTTACTTAAGAAATTTTAATAAAATATTCATTTCCATATGGCAAAAGAAATGTTTTGCCACAGACATTTGTAATGTTATTTTGAAGAACAGATTAGTAATTTCTTTATACATGGTTGAAATAGGGTGTATTTTTTTGAGCGTTCCTATGTTACCTTCATGTGAACTTAAGGAACTGTGCTTTTATGTTTTCTGTAAGCTCTAAAAAAATCTATACTGAATTAATGAACAGATTCTAAAATTCTTTGTGGTATCTGTAATTTACTTGACTTTCATTAAATTTTTTAGCTTTTACAATGTTAGAATTAAATATTATAACCAAGTTCTAAATGTAAGTGAAGTTGGAAGATCAAAAGGAAGAGACTTTAAGCTAAATGTTATAGTAGAAATTATTTTATTGTGACCACTTTTCAACAGTGAAGAGGATAATAAGACTTGATCCTAAAGTTTTAAAATAATTTGCTATAAGGAAAAAGGATACTTCTCAGGATACCCTAAGATCTGAGTGTTTCATTTTTTTAATGATCTTACTGTAACAGTTTTTCAGCATATGCAATTTGTGCAACAATTACCCAATAATGTTGGAGAATTAACTTCCAGTTAAACAGTCCTAAATAGTGATGCAAGGCATAGTAAAATAATAAGTGTCTGAAGAGAAGTAATACTTTCCTTTCTTTCTCAATGTTGTATGATTGCTGCTTTTGAAATAGAATTATCTTATATTTTCAGTGCTTTTTGACAGTTTGACAGGCCATATCCATATCCACTTAGAAGTGTTTACCTTGATTCATTGAAAACCGTACAACTAAAATCCCTAAAACTTAACAGCTTATTTAAATGGAAAGAATATGCTGGTCAAGGGAGGTGAAGGAGTTGATTGTCCCAATCTGCTCTGCACTGGGGCAGACTCACCTGGAATATTTTGTGCAGTTTTTGGAACCACAATATAAGAAAGACATTAAGCCATTAGAGAGTGTCCAAAGGAAGGCAGTGAAGATGGTGAAGGGCCTTGAGGGGAAGCCGTATGAAGAATGGCTGAGGGTACTTGGTCTGTTCAGCCTGGAGAAGAGGAGACTGAGGGGAGACCTCATTGCAGTCTGCAACTTCCTCATGAGGTGGGGCAGACACTTTTCTCTGTGTTGACCAGTGACAGGACCTAAGAGAACGGCCTGAAGTTGTGTCAGGGGAGGTTTAGGTTGGATATTAGAAAAAGGTTCTTCACCCAGAGGGTGGTTGGACCCTGGAACAGGCTCCCCAGGGAAGTGGTTACAGCACCAGTCCTGACAGAGTTCAAGAAGCATTTGGATGATACTCTCAGGCACATGGTGTGGCTCTTGTGCAGTGCTATTTGACTTGATGATCCTTGTGGGTCCCTTCCAACTCAGCATATGAGTGTTACGTTGTGCCTAAACAGCAGCTCATTCAAAAATATTGTGACATTTGTTTAGAGACTATATGCTGTGTATTTGAGTATACTTATTTTTCTTTACTCTGTTTGACCCTTTCTCTGGTCATTTTAATCATAATATGGAAGTAAGGATTACAGTTAAAAAGTAGGAAGTGTTCGCTGTCACTTATAGGCCACTGAAATTTTTCAAGTTTATGAACCTCTCTGTGAGCTCTTTGCAGACTTCATCCTTGATGATCTATTGATTATTTTTTCTGAACACTCTTGAGTGTTCAGAACACAAAGTGCTCAAGAATATTAATCAAACACTAGCAGGATTTAATATCCACCTAGGTAAGATGGCCTGTGTTATCCCATTAAAATCCAACTATTATTTCTATTTTGCTGTATGTTTGAAAATGTTCCTTTTTGTCAATGACAATTTTCATTTGTATTTTCCTTTAGAAGGATTAAATCTCCACTAAGTAGATTAAAAATTATGTACAGGTCATAAATTGCACATAATAAGAAGTATATGATATTTATAAAACTCCATATATACTTTATATACACTCAGATACTTATTTACATAGATTTAAACTACTGACATAGAAGGCTTGATTATACTGCCCAAATTAAGTCTCCCTGCCTGACTCTGAAAGTAAAAGAGCAAGTACGGAGTCTCCTCACACTGTTCAGACATTCCAGTTTGTTACTAGACTTTGTCACATCATTCTGTCTGTGTGAACAATGGCAGAATATTAGATTTTCAGTGTAATGGCTGTTAGACAAAAAGTTTGGCATCGGTTTATTTTAATGCCCTGTGATGTACTGCTTAATCATATGACGTTGCTTACCAGTGTTGGTCCTCTTAAGTTTCCCCCTTGACTGTTCTGATGATACTGATGGTTTGGCCAATTTTCCACTAATTTTACAGTCCACTAATTCAGTCCACATGTACTTTGTTTGGCTATGGAGATGCTGTGGGAGAATATATCTAAAATCTTTGCTAAAATCAAGATAAATTATATCATCTGCTTCCCCTTCCATCTACAGAATCAATCATTTGCTTATAGAAACAATTACTTTAATCATGTGTGATTTGCTAAATCACCTCTTTTTTCTGTAGTTGGAATATTAAATACTGTCATCTACAAATGAGTTTAACACAATATATTTAGAATATTGTGCTGGTTTAAAGGTAAACCAGCAGGGTAAATGAACTCAACTCAAAAGAGAGATTATAAATCAGAATAACAATTTAATAAAATAATACAATAAGTACGATTATACAGACAAACAATTGGTTTTAACCCACAAACCCCAAATATATAACCCAGCACCCTGGGACATGAACAGAGCGGTGTTCTTTGGGCCCCCTGAGTCCAAAGGAAAAGGAGAGGGGAAAACTTGTTGGTGACAGTGCTGTTGCAGTCTGATCAAGAGTGGTGGTTGCAGTTCAGTCGAGAGTGATGGTTGCAGTCTGGTTGAAAAGTGGTGGTTGCAGTTCAGTCGAGAGTGGTGGTCTGCAGTTTGGTTGAGAGTGGTGATCTGCAGTCTTCCTCTGGATCCCACGAGTGGTTAAAAAGGTCCTAAGACTCCAAGATTATATATCCTCCAGTTCAGGCAGGAATGCTCAGTACCTCCCTCAGGGCGGGGGGTTCCTTAATGGGTGTGAGGACAAGAGCAACTCCTATCTCGCAGGCCTCTTAGCACTTAGTTTATAGCCTGAGGAGTCAGGCTCTATGTGCAGATGGTGTAAATGGTTCATTGATAACAGTTTCTGGGAAATGGCATGGAAGGCTATAGAATACACAGTTTTAGGTTACACCCATCCAGTGCTGAACTGGTCTCAGCTGTCCTAACTAGGACAAATATTCATGGAATCATAGAATGATTTGTGTTGGAAGACACCTCAAAGGCCAGGTTGGATAGGGCTTTGAGCAACCTGGTATAGTGGAAGGTGTCCCTGCCCATGGCAGAATGGTTAGAACATAGCTTTCTTTCCAACTAGAGTTGGAAAATCAAGTTCCATTTCTAACTAGTATTGTTATAAGAACACATGACTCTTTAAAAGTATGTGAAAAGGAAAAATCCAAAGGTAGAAATGAATGATATCTGCAGGCTTGTTTCTTCCTTATTCTTCTAGAAATATATAAAAGTCATCCTGTCCCTTCTTTTCAAATGATATGCTGGCACACAATTCTAGTGCAAATGGTAGAAGAGTGGAGAAGAGAAAAAAATTAAGGACACTTGCAGACTAACTGTATCTGGAAATATCAAATCCTGCCCTAAATAAGAACCTTTTCTCTTCCTTATAAATTTGTCTGTTGCTATTCCCAGAAGTGAAACTGAGGTTAAACTGCAGTGCTATTCGAATACCAATTCAATCCTACAGTAAGTTCTAGTCACTCTGACCAGAAGACAGAAAATGTGATCCACCACTAGAAGCCAACTTCTCATTTAATCTGTTGTAGAAGTATGATAGTTTCTCAAATGACATCAGTACAAATAGGTTAAATGGGAATTGTGGTGTTATAATACAGTGTTTTAGCTGTAGTGGTGTAGGTTATTGTCATCCAGATTAAAAATCAAAGAATTGAATAGAGATTGTGCAATATGTCCATGAGCAATAAGAAAGTGTTAATGTTAGCATTTCTTTAGCGTGAAATAGATGGCCAAGGTTTTCATCAGCTCTGTGGTTTAGATTATTAATGTAACTGCAGTAAAAAAATGTCTTTGCAGTGCCAATTCAATTCACCTCATTGCTCTTGGGTAAACCACTCTTGTTAAAATTATGAAAAAAATAATGTTGTGTGTATGTGTTTTTATCTGGGAGACTATATTAGTGGCTGAAGCAATTGCTACATCAAGCACCTAAGAGAAATTTTAAAACAAATTGCAGAAAAAGATCTGGTTTGGATTTTAGCTAGATCATCTTGTGCTTAGATCAGAGGAGAACAAATTAAATAAAAAATACTAAGTCTTGAATGAATGAACCTAGCTTTTTTTTTTTTTCCCAAACAAATCTTTAATACAGTAAAGAATTTGCATTAGCACACTACAGAGATTCATGTGGCTACTAAATGATCATAAAAGATAAGACAAAATACTTGGTACCTGTATAATAGTAGTCATTTAACTGAACAAATCAGAGAATATCATATATAAGTTATGACACAAACTAGCTTCTATGGCATTTGATAGAAATTAATAGAAACAGTATAAATATTTCTGTCTCTATGCACACTTACATGGCACTAAAAATTGATATAGGAGGAATGTTTGCTATATCACTACAAAAGAAATATATCTTAAATGAGATAGTTTTAGATGTTAAAATTATGCAAATATCTCAGTTACTTAGAAATTCTCTTTAAATGTTAACTACCCAGTTTTCATAAGGGAGAATATACATTCTAGTGTTGCCTTAAGCAGAAATTCTCTATAACATTTCAAGGCAGCACTGGTGTTTTTCAGCTGGTTGAAAAATTCTGAATGAAGCTTTCTTAGAACTTTAAGTTTCTGTATCATCTGTATTTCATGATGATTTTTTTTATATTTTTCTTTGTGTGTGGAAACTGTTTTTGAAGAAATGCATGAATTCTGACCATTTCGTCACATTAAGGGTTGAATTTCTAAATTCTAAATTTCCAGAGTAGATGGAATCAAGTGGTCCTAAGTGCCCATTAAAGCAGCTACCAGAAAACTCACCTGGGACTGCTAGACAGTCGTTCTAGAGTTTTCAAGTGCTAGGGTGTGGAGAATGAATCTGTGTGGCCCACCGCCACCATGGCAAACAGCTAATTCCTGTGCACAAATTCTTGATTATGTTGGAGACATCAGATGGTGCAGGTTAGCAGTTTTTACTGAATACCTGGAAAATCTATCTATCTGTTTTCATAAAATTGACCTATATTTCACCTGAGTTTGTAACAAATTTGGTTGTTTCTTGTGCATTCTATGTTCAAATAGATAAAGTTTCTAAAAGTTAGGTTTCCATTTAGTCTGTTTCACAATACTGGTACATAATTCAATTTTATTCTCATGTAAAATATTTACAAAACCTGTTTTCTGATAGTTTATTACATACAGAGCTGGAAATAAAATTAATTCATTGCAGTCTTTCATATTTGGTCATTTTAATATTTTGAATTGGAAATGTGCTGCATGCTGAAATTATTTATATCTAGTATTATATTTCTCATCAAAACTGATGCCATAGAACTATATAAATCCTAGAAAGAAAGATATATTTAACCTAGTATATAAATTGCAAGGATAAGATTACACTGTAGAAATTAACACAAAATTTTTCTTTATCATTAACATTTTCTTTAGACTCTGCAGTCAGATTTGGTATCCTAAATAAGTGAATAAAAATCTTACTTTGTTGAGTGCTGGCTATTATCTTTAAAGGTGACATTCTTTCAAGTTAACTTCAAATTACTTTAGGTAATGGCTAGACAGGGAAAGGTAATAGAAAAAAACCTTAAGGATAGTTTCCAACACGTATATCTAGATCCTCAGATTAGTAGATTTCATTGCTTGGTATTTTTTGTTTGGTTGGTTTTTTTCCATTTCTGGCAATTATCAGCTCAAAGTAGAATTGACTGATTTTAATTACATGTACTTGCTTTACTTTATGTAGTTGTTGATGAATTTACACCAATGCATGAAAGTGTGGGTAACAATCAGGAGGAGTTGGAAACTATGATGTAATTAGAAATCTATGATCTAATTGCTATCACAGAAATATGGTGGGATGGAATGAACATTGCAATTGAGGGCTACAAGCTTTTTAGAAAAGACAGGCTGGGAAGCAGGGCAGGGATATTGCCCTTTATGATAAGAAACAGATAGATTTTGAAGAGCTGCCTTGGAGTAACAGCTGTGAACAGGCTGAGAGCTTGTGGGTAAGGACAGGACTCACAAAGGACACCTGATGGTGGGGGTCTGCTATAGGCTGCCTGGTCAGGGGGAGCCTTTCAATGAAGCCTTCCTGCTTCAGATGCAGGAAGCATCACGCTCGCAAGCTCTCATCCTGATGGCAGATTTCAACCATCCGGGTGTCTGCTGGGAAAGCAATGCAGCTGGCTGCAAGCAATCCAGGAGACCCCGGGAGTGTGGAGGCCACCTTACTGGTTCAGATATTAGACAAACCAGCCAGACGTGAGGCATTACTTGGCCTAGTGCTCACCAGTGTGGATGAGCTCATTAAAGGAGTTAAGACTGATGGAAGCCTGAACTGTAGTGCCGTGGTTGAATTTATGATCTCAAGAAGCCTGACCCTGGTGAGTAGCCAACTCAAGACCCTCAACTTTGGAAAAGCAAAATTCTAGCTCTTTAAGGAATTGATGAATGAGATCCCCTGGGTAACTGTCCTTAAGGACAATGGGCCTGACCAGAGCTGGCAGCTCTTTAAGACCACTTTTCTTAGAGTGCAAGAGCAGAGGGACATGGACAAACTTGAAAAAAGTGGGCCCACAAGAACCTCATGCAGTTCAACAAGTCCAAGTGTAAGGTGCTGCACCTGCGTTAGGATGACTCAGACATGAGTTCAGGCTGGCAGATGAACTCACTGAGAGCAGCCCTGCAGAGAAGGACTTGGGGATTCTCATAGATGAAAAGCTGAACATGAGCCTATGGTATGCTCTGGCAGCCCCAGAAAGTCAATTGTATCCTGGGCTGCATCAAAAGAGGAGTGACCAGCAGGTCGAGGGAGGTGATTCCCCTCTACTGTGCCCTTGTGAGATCCCACCTGGAGTACTGCATCCAGTCTGGGGTCCTCAGCACAAGAAAGATGTGGACCACTTAGATGAGATCCAGAGAAGGCCACAAGGGTGATTAGATGGGTGGAGCACCTCTCCTATGCAGACAGGCTGAGAGAGTTGGAGTTGTTCAGCCTGGAGAAGAGAAGGCTCTGGAGACACCTTATTGTGGCCTTCTGGTACCTAAGGGGGGCCTATAAAAAGGAGGGAGAACAACTTTTTTTACAGGCAGATAGTGACAGGACAAGGAGCAGAGTTTTAAACTGAAAATGGGCAGGTTTAGATTAGATATTAAGATGAAATTCTTTACTCAGAGGGTGGTGAAGCATTGGAATAAATTACTCAGAGAGGTTGTGAGTGCCTCCTCTCTGGAAGCATGCAAGGCCAGGTTGGATGGGGCCCTTAGGTCCCTTTAAAGTCCTTTCCAACTCAAACCTTTCTATGATTCTATGATTTTGTTAGTTTGAATGCTTACTGAACTTAGCATTTTAAATTAATTTTTGAATTCCTATTCTTTATGAAATTATTAAAATAGGGGAACAAAAGGAAAAAAAAAAGGAAAAATATAACGAATTCCTTTAAAACAATTCTGTCTATCTCATATTGGCCTTTTTAACCATCAATGTGCTTGCAACAAACGTGGGTAGAGCCCTTCCCAAATCTTCATTTGCAAAGCCTAGCCATGATGATGATGATGATGATGACCTGTACATTTTGGAGACTTCCACTTCCTTTTGTGGTAGTTCTCTCACTGCAGGAAGAAATGTGACATAGGATGGAGTTCTGCAACTGAAAGATTAGGTTGTACAAAGCTTGTACATGTACAAACATGACAGGGCAGTCATGTTTCCATTCTTTAGAGCCTCCTTTGTCTTTCAGATTACGTTTCACTCTGTTGTTAAATCCCCACAGTAAGACAATGCTGAACTAATGAAAAATGTGGATTTTTAAATATGCTACTTAAAATAATATTAGGCATTAGTAACAAAATAAATAGTGAAAGATAAAAAATGGGCTAAAATATTTATAAATATTGTTTTCATAGAGATCTCAAAGATGCCATTGTCAACTATAACATGGCAGAGAACTCTAGATCTGATAATCATTTCATCTCCTAGTGTAGTGTAGTAGAGAAATAGAGATTGATGATTTATCCTCCTATAGCAACTATCTGGCAGTGTGTTGGTGAAATTATGCCTTATCATGTGCTCTTGACAGAATTATACTGCAGTCCTATCTCATGTTCCTCCATAGGGAATCCCAGAAGTCTACCTGAATCAGCCAATGCATCCATTGTCTTTCAAATTATCTGTGACAAGATACGTATGAAGAACAGATACGGTCAGTCCTCTTCTGTTACTATAGTAAAATGGAGGTTTATCTGGTTCTATGGCTGGGCTTAATAAAATTATCTCATGAATCTTAAAATACTTATTTTAGCTGAATGTGAGTCTTTAATGTGAACTCACCTTCATGCACCATGGCATTGATTCTGTTCCCTACTCCTACCAGTAACAGTATCTTACCAAGTTTTTTCTCAGTTGAAGAATCCTCTAGGATCACTGTTGATGATACTGGCCTCTCCTTCTCTTGTGATACATCACTCCTTCTCTTGTGATACATCAAAGCATCCATAAAATTATGAATCATTTTTGTAGACTGGTCATAAATAATCCACACTGAGTTCAGAAAAAAACCTCTTAACTTGAAATAAAAATAAAGGTTGATGTAATTATTCCTTAATATATAGTTGATAGATTTCCTTGGTCTTTAGAAATTTTTGAAATCTTTTCAAATCGTCATACCACCTTTCTCTTCTTCAAGTATCTAAAGTAAAAAGGATAGTTATTTGCATTTTTTTTTGACAGAAGTTTCTTTCCGTTTTCTTTACACTCCAGACTTATACTTCTTTGCTGAATAAGGGTGATAATGCTACAATTTAAAAGGGAAACATTTTCTCAAAAATATTCTACAACCTATTATGCTGCATCACTAATGATTCACAGAGAGAATATGGACAGAAAGTTCAGTGAAGGAACATAGCTGGGTCCTGTTTAAAGGATAAACCTTATCAGTTATTTTGGATCAGAAATATATTTCAGAATATATATATAACTGAATATATATATATATATATAAAACTTTCTAATATATATCAGAAATAGGAGGAGGAGGAAGCTGCAGAGCTTTAGATACAAGACAGATCTCAAATCTTCAAGAAATCTCAGAAACTGCATTCAAATATCATATTAGAAACCGCATATATATTAGAAACCACATATATATGAGAAACCACATTCAAATACGAGAATGAAGAAAACATGATGAATTTCTCATCAATGAAAACCACTATTGTTTTTAGAAAGGCAAAATAATAGTGGTAACCAGAATAATGGACTATCATTCAGGAAGTTATACTTCAGAATTTACTGCAGTACTAAATAAAATAACACTCAAAAATATTTGAAGTGACTGAATAGTAGTAATGCTAATATATCAAATTAAATACAGATTTTCTGGTGCCTTATATTCAGAAGATGATTTTCATCAGTGAAAATAAATGTTTTGAATGTACTGGTGAATTGAATCCTGCACAGATTATAGTGAATGCCAGTACAGTGGAACTTAAAATTATGTGTGTGGAAATAAAGGATTACTGGCAGTATCAAAAGGAGAAGAAACTTGGAAACCTGGCAAGCAGTAACCATATGTAAACTCCTTTTGCTGTGCTCTGATGCATAAAACCAGTACATTGTGACACATTATATAAAAATAGTGTAAAGGTTCTGGGGTGTGGTCTTTGCTGTACAAGCTATCAAAAATAGATGTGATCATATAAGTCTGATACAGGCTTGTATATATAAAACTCAGGTAATGTGTTTTGACCCTCTTAGTGTCACATTTCCAACTACAGTCACCACCACCTTAATTTTCAGAACTTGTACTGAAGAATGAACCATCTCTGAAAATGAGAAGTTAAAGAGAACATTGCTATTTTGGGGGTAAAAGGTGTTGCGATGAATTAAAATTTCTACAGTCGAGAAAACAAGAAGTAATTTGAAATCCAAATAACTTCTGGTGATAGAGTTGTAGTTCATGTACATCACTGTTTCTGTGTGTATTCTGGACTGCTACATTTTTTTTGTGGACATACTTAACTGCATTCACACATCAAAATCCACTACAGAAAATAACAATTTTAATACATTAGCCATATCACACCATTGCACGGGTCTGCAGTGTTGGAAAGACTTGATTGTTTGGCAAGAGCTTAAGAACAGGTCACCTTACATGATGAGGTAATTCAAGAATCTGAGGCTGGAGACTCACAAGATAATTTGTATCTGTTTCTTTCATGTGATCAGACAGGAATTGGAGAACCAAGTGAGTGGAGTCTTGTTGTTCACCCACTGGTAATGTCAGACCAGGTAAGGTGATGCAATCAGGTAGTGTCCAGAACCAGCAGAACCTGGGCCAGCTGCAATGTACAAATGAGTTGTTCCTATTGCATCACCTAACTGTGCATTGCAGTCCAAGATTATTTTTGAGAAATAGTCTTGATTCTTAATAGAATTTAATAGAATTTAGCAGTCAATTCCTGTCTAAATCAGAGTCTGTCTGCCCTTGGAAGGAGTAAACGTACAGTCCCTTATGACAAGGATGTAGTCATTTACAGTTTAGAAAAATGATGACCCTTTTCTACTGCCAAGAACATTATTTATTTATTTACTTACTTGCTAACTGCACTCTAGTGTAGATGTGATTTTCCACTTTGCCTTTCCATCAATAGTCCCATACCATGTGTGTGAATATTCATGATGTTACACATTTCTGGCTGTTCTTGGATAAAACCAACGCCTGACATTGAAAGGATGATAAAATCAGAGACCTTACTGAGTGAATGTTACTGCTTAATGATGGTCAAGGGACTGGACTTTATAAGTAGTGGCATCTCTTCTGGTCATAACCCTTGTTTTAAGTCAGCAAGTAAAAAAGTATACAATGTAAGAAAATAAAATAGAATTGAGACAGAATGCTACTATTTGCACATTTCTCGTCAGATAATGTCTTAAGGCTTACAAAGAAGCCTTTTACAGCCCTCTGATTGTGACATCTAGATTACTTTCATAATGACTATGCTTGAGAAATCTAAAATCTTTATGAATATGACCTTGATCTTAGTAGAATTACAACTAAGGGAATAATCTGGTGACTGAATGAATTATTTATTGTATTAGTTGCTTTTGATGTTTCACTCAATTCATACAGATTAATACCCATGTAAGCTAGAACAGAAACAGTGAAAGAGAACAGAATATAGACTCTATGGTATAATTTACTTCTGTTGTTTTATTTGCATCCCTATATAGTTTAAAACGTTAGCATCTGGTGTGTAACCACATACCAAAGCTGTGTATTGATAATGTAAATAGGACATACCTGAAAAGAAAACAAATATCCCAAAAGAAAAATATACAAAACAACGCAACAAAAATATTCCATTATTGGCCCTGGTATTATTATTTTATTTTTAAGAGCTTTGCCCAAACTTTAGAGCTGCAGTTTTGCAGTTCTTTTCTAACTGACTTCTCCAGATTGGATTGACACATGTAATTTCAGTTAGTCTTTCTTGCTGGTACTAGAGAATTGTCTTTGTGTAATACTGTGCCATCTTAGGTGATGTGCCTCAGCAGTGGATTCAGTACCACTGACTACTCACAAGATGTGCTTGGCAGCAGTAGACTCCAGACGGTGAACTAAAAAAATATGCTTTTTTGCAGCAGCAGTAGCATTTGGTTATGTGGCTGCCTTTCTTGTTGATTTCTGTTCAACCTACTGGGCTCATTTCCCTGTTTTATATCATTGTAGATATCAAACTGCTTATGAGAAACACTCTTTTTAGGATGCATTTTCTTGTTAATGAAAAATGATTAAACCTTGTGGTCTGCTTCAGAAAGTTAAAAGTTTTGGGGTGAAAGTGATAAAACACAAACCATGCTTTTATTATCCTGAATTGTATTTCCCATGAACTGAATACCTTTTGGAGCCCATCTAGTTTCACTAGAAAAGACTCAGGTTTTCATGTCTTTTGAGAATTAAGTAGCATAAGTGGGAATGATCTGGAGATAATCTTCAACAGATTCACACCTGAACTACAAATATAAATTTAAATTCACCCTCAGAGTTATTCCCAAGGCTTGTGCAGGCCTACAAGAAGTTTAGAAAATGAAGATCAAGCTAGATAAGGATTGTAAAACACAACTGGTTTGCAATAAAATTTGAGGTGAAGGAATTTAAGATGAATAACATTTACTAAGTTTGTCCTGCTGTATCAAGAGCTTGATCTAGATGAAAACAAAGGACGTTTTTCTGTGTTAATAAGAGGAAACTCTTACTAACAGCTAGTCATCTTTTCATATCACAGTGAAAACTAGATCTGTCATTACTATTATTAATAGGGAAAAAACATAGAATCTATTTGTTGGTGTGGTGTTTGACAGTGTTAAAAAAGATGGAAGAAACAAGGATTGGTCACTCAGAACTTCAGTTCTGAGTGTTTTGAATATGCTGAGGACATCCACGCTAGCAATCCAAGCAAAGGCTGCTTACAGTTGTCTGTATGCACCACATCAGATGTCTTCTAAGACAAATCATGTAATTGATGCTATTTAGATACAAGTGTAGGGTGAGAATAGGTGAGACACAGCCTGGTAGATGTGTCATATGGCATGTATATATGTGTGCAAACCCATGCAAAGAGGCAATGAAGATCGGTATCTTCTACTCCTGAAGACTTTTGCTGATAGGTTGCATTTGTCCGTGCTTGAAGAACACATCGTCATGGGCAAAAGAGATGTCATGTATGCAGGAAATTCAAACTTTTTTATTTATTAAAGCAAGCGGGATATCTTATTATCAAGTTAAGCAATAATCTACTCTTGAGGTTTTGCGAATGAAATTCTTAAATCATAGAATCACAGAATGAGATTAAAGACTTGCTCCTAACTTTAATGGAATGACAGTTTTACTTATGATAATTTTTCTGACTATTAAAAATCCCAAATGGAGTTTGACAAATCAAGGTATTCAGATCCCAGTGTTAGAACTCCCAAGGTAAAGACCAAACTCAGTTTCAAAGTAGGATTTCTTATGCTTTCATTTCACAGAAAGAACCGTTTGATTGCAATAGATATTTGAAATGCTACCCTGTAATAACTCATAGAAAATGTTTAAACATAAATGTCATTATTTTTAATACTTACAAAGTGATATCAACTTTTACAGCTTCATTTGTCTGGCAAAATCTGACATATTTGTGTGTGATTGCTTTGAAACATCCTGTCTTTTATAATGCTTCTCTGAAAAACTGTAAACCTTTTCTGTTAATAAACGTGATAGATTGCCTTGATCTTATCCAAATGTTTGCTTATGGTAAGTTTATGTAATTGTACATCCCAGAAGAAATAGAAAAATACTTCGTAGAAATATTTGTCTTCACAGTACACTTATCTGTCTCTCATTTATACTGTATGTTGTCCTGGCTCCAGTATATTTTTTTTTAAAGTTTGGGTTTTTTATTTTTCTGAGAGGTTATATCTTGCACTGTAATATAGAGCATTAGGAGTTTTCTAACTGTATTGAAAATTAATACATACAGCTTTTCACATTGATAGTGAAAAAAATACTAAATGCATCATAGGTTTTGAAACCCAAAATACAATTACAATTATTTAGAAGTAAGCTAAATTGTGATTTATGGCCACTAATATTTTAAAATATTCACTTGAATTAAAGAACTGTTTTTATAATAATAAATTCATGTTTTTGAATAATGAAGGCAAGAGTATTTAAGATATTGTTCTTCTCCAAATTTATACTAATATATTTATACTAGCGTATTCTCACTATTTAATATGGATGGCCATCACTTTGAGCTGTCTTAATGTTCTTAATGTTTTTCAATCGTTTTCTTAATTTCTTAAGTTTCTTTATTTAATTGTTACTTAATTTAATTCTTAAATTCTTAAACTTTTTCCTTAATGTTTTTCAATACTTGATGGGGGTGTATAAGAAAGGTGAAGAAAGACTTTTTACCAGTGCCTACAGTGATAGGACAAGGGGTAAAGGATTAAAACTAAAAGAGGGTAGATTTAGGTTGGGTATAAGGAATAATTCCTTTGCTACGAGGCTGATAGGACAGTGGAATAGGTTGCCCAGAGAAGTTATGGATGCCCCATCCATGGCAGTGTTCAAGCACAGGTTGGATGAGCAATGTGATCTCATGAAAGATACCCCTGCCCATGGCAGGACTTTGGACTAGATGACTTTTAAAGATTCCTTCCAATCCAAACCATTCTATGTTTTCTTCTTCAGAATTTCTTCAATATAAAAAGAATAATGCACAATTTACATGCTTGTTCTGTTGCATAATGCTATAGGAACAACAAAAAAAGTTAAAATAGAAAATGTGTAATGTTAAGCTATTACATTTACAATGGGACATGACCTTTCAGAAATTTACTTACCTCCCATATGTACTGATATAAAGAGGCAAGTCCTGCTATTCTAATCAGACAAAACAAATGGACAACAATAAAATAGTCTAATAAAGAAACAGAGAAGTGATGTGTATGCATTTCAAGCTTCAGTATGGAATGCCTACTTGGCCTGCAGAGACGACAAAAAAGACTGTGGTGCTAAGAGGAGAGCATGTGCCTGTATGCCTATATCTGTTTTGCCCTTACAAGGTTTCTCAGTGTAACACAGATGAACACAGTTATTGTAAATAAACATCAACATATTTAGCACAAATATTTTTTTATTTTATGACTGAAACCTCTCAAACTGTGTAATATATATAGACTTCTTGAAACTCCTAGCTCAGTGGTCACACAGAAATAATGTTCTACCTTCAACAAAGTTAGTTCTCACATATAACTAAGAGCAGCACAACCTGCAGAAGTGCTAACGTTGCCACAATGCTTTACCAACAGCAAGAGTGAACAGGTGCCTCAGAACCAGCATCAGACTACACTTAAATTCATTTCAACTGGATTTGTTTCAACTCAATTTCATATAAGGAGAAAGAAGTAGCAGCAACAAGTAAAATACAAAGAAAGGAAATAAAATGCTTATTTTAACCCTCCATCCATAGGAAGCAGGGCCTTTCATGTCACTTGTAAGACAAAGGAGATAGACTTCCACAGATAGCTCTGGTCCCATTCATATCCCGTTCCTATAGTGCAACAGGTACTTGTCATTTCTCTGGACTTAAAAAGATTAAGGTTAAACTGAGGAGACCAGAACTGCATCTAAATATGATAACTTATTCAGAAGATTTCACAAACAATAGGGAGCAAATGCTCTAAGCTGTAGAGGAATGCAAGAAATAGCAGTCGATGTCTCTGCACTACTTGACCTTCTACTCTTACTTTAGGAGGGCTCTTCCTCAAAAATGAAGTTGTTTTCTCTCGTTTCCCTCATATTTGCTTTGTGTAATGCTTCTTTGTACAGATTTTGTAAACTTATAATTCATTCTGCATTCCAGTTGTCCAGTTTAATTGTGGTAAGGGGAGATTTGGCAAAAAGCATTGTGCAGTGCAACAACTCAATTAGTCATGAGGTTGGTCTTAGTGCTTAATTTTTCTGGATAATGAGTGTTACTATTGATTTTAGTTTTCAATTGATGTTTGTAGTATTTTTCGGGGGGTTGTTTTTTTGAGGTTTTTTTGGACAGTTGAATAATGCATACTCAAACAAACCCCCATTGTTTAAAATTACTAGATATCCACTGAAGCATTTTCAAAAGAGTAGACACAGCCACTGGTACTTAAAAATCCCTTCCAAAGGACTTATTTTTAATAGCTACAGTAGGATTTATCTAGTACTGCTTAAATTAAATTCAGCTTCATAAAAATTCAACTACAATAAACTGTCTTACTGGTTTCTGACAACACAGATTTTTCTGTTAGGACCATTAGCCATGCTTTTTTGGGGATACTATGTTAGCAATTATGGGAACAGAGTATCTCAATATCAGTGATTTGCAAAAGTGTCATTTGTAAAATAATAAAAATATTAGTATATGTTTATTGGATGGATATTGTGAACTTGTATTTTATAAGTTTAGATGCTGCTTGTGAAATTACCTGTGATGCCTTTTCAGGATGCCCTGAACTTAAAGGAGAGTATGCTTAACTGAACCTAATTTTCATAGAATCATGGAAAGGCTTGGGTTGGAAGGGACCAAAGGAAAGGATGCTGCTCACTAGATCTGGTTGCTCAGGGCCCCACCCAACATGTCCTTGAACACTTCCAGGGATGGGACATCCACAACTTCTCTGGGCAACCTTTTCCGGTGCCTTATCACCCTCACAGTAAAGAATTTTTTCATAACATCTAATCTAAATCTCTCCTCTTTTAATTTAAAACCATTCCCTATTATCCTATCACTATCTGCACATGTAAGAAGTCACTCTTCTTCTTTTTCATAAGCTCCCTTTAAGTACTGGGAGGCTGTGAGACACTTTTACCAGAGCATCATTGCTATAGAAATTATGTTCATTGAACAAGTGTCCAGAACAAGAAGTTTCAGCTTAAGCATTGGGTGTAGGAAAGGAGTTACATATGTTCACCTTCTTTATAAGTGATAGAATTAAACTAAATTTTGACATTGTTTTTACTGTATTTCTTTTACAATCATCAATTTACAATTCTTTAACAATCTGTGTCCTTTTTTCAAATGATTGGAATCACTAAGTTTTGACCAGGTAGAGCTTCCATTCTGATCAGTAAGATCCAATCAACAGTGCCTCTTTTTTTCACCTACTCCTCAACGTATCTGTTGGAGGGGTTTAATTATGCACAGTATTCTGTGATTTTAGCTATTTTATAGCACTCTTTCCATAAACCTACACAAAATGGAGTTATTGCTTAGAACTGTATGGTTGTTTTCAGCTTCCTAAAGTGGCTGTCAGCCAAGATATCTTTGTTAGTAAAGAGATATTTCATTCATCTCTTTTTCCTGTTGTGTTAATTTGCAAACATCAAAGATAGTGGTTTTTTTTATGTCTATATAGCAGCTCTCCTAATCCCTCTAACATGATTAGGTTCTCTAAGAAGTACTGCAATAAAAAAAAAAATCAATTTTTCATCTTGGAGGTGCTAAAGATCTGCTGTGGTCATTAAATCTGACTTCCTATGTAACATATAGCAAGAAATTACATATATTCATTTGGTGGTATTATATTTATGGTACCTTGTTTTCATGTTTTGCTCCTACATACTGGATCAAGATCATTATAGAATTTTTCTTCTGCATAATGAGTGGGGTGGTTTTTTTAGTTTGTATTCCCTTGGCTCCTGTCCATAACTTTAAAGATGGAGCTCCATGAATTTTTCAACATAAACTATAATACTTTGCAATATTTTTCCTAATCCTTTAATGGTTTGTCTCATCTGTAAACTTTCTCTGCAATGTACTTCTTGAGTTCCTGTTGACCTTTGCACTTTGAATTTTATACAGAGATGAAATAGCCAATATTTTAACTTTCAAAACTTGGCAGGTGCCTATCTGTCTGTTCCACCATGAAGACTCAGAAGTTTTCACTTTTTAGATGAACTTTTTGCAAAAAATAATTTTCCATCTGTGGCAGTTTGAGCCACATTAGAAATCTAGAATCCAATTTTTAGGCTTCCCCCCACCCTTTCCCACAATTTATCCTAACACCAGAGAGAAACTTTCAGGCCAGAGGCTTCTGTAGGGGAAGGGGGAAGTATATACATTTATTTACACAAATAAATACTATACAAACTAAAGGCAACTATATATATATATATATATTACATTACTATCAGTCAGTCCTTTCAAGCCCCTCCTTTAACTTTAGTCCAGGAGCAGCCTTTAAAGCTGATATGTAACACAGTCTTTTGCTGTGGGAGCGTTCTGGGCTCCTGAACGCTCCCCCCTCACCAAGTTCAAGTTGTTTGTTGCAGTTTCTCTCCTCACGAAGTCCAAGAAGATAATTTTGAGTCCTTGCTCTTCTGCTGCTGGTGATTTCTCCCTCTCGGTGTCTCACCTCGGTTCATAGGCTGCTGCAGTGTAGCTTATCAAGCGTCTGTGTCCTGGAATCCTCATTCCTCCACATCAGTTCTTGGCTGCCCCCAGTCAGCTTCGGCAGGCAGCTCCCGAGCTCTTGGCTCGCCTCCAGTTTTGCCTGGGATTTTTCTCCCAATCACCAAGCCTAATTCCACGGCCCAGTCTCTTGGCTCAGCTTCAATGTTGAGCCTCTCCTCCACTTACACCAGAGGGAAAGAAAAAAGCCCCCCTCTACAGCTTCACTGCAGAAAAGGAGGGGGAAGAGGGCTTGGCTGCAAAGCCTGCCTCTCTCCTCTTACCTCAGGTACTGTGAATCTCTTCCTTCACAGCACACACTCCAAATGCTGACTCTATCTCTAGCCAAAGGCTGAGCTGGGAGGTCACAGGGCTCCCCTCTTCCCCCCCCAGAGGGGAAGAGAGGGAGCCCAGCCACTCCCTGGCCTTGTCTA
The DNA here is from genome assembly GCF_003945725.1 of Corapipo altera. Taxonomy (NCBI): domain Eukaryota; kingdom Metazoa; phylum Chordata; class Aves; order Passeriformes; family Pipridae; genus Corapipo; species Corapipo altera. The sequence goes on along the minus strand of NW_020884876.1, from coordinate 4,055,421 downwards.
CCTACACGCAGCAGACACCAACAGCAAAACCAAGACAGAACTGCCAACCGCTTCCAGTGCTGTGATATATGATTTTGAGCAGAAGTGAACAACATGAGTGGTGATTGGCTCTCCAGGGAACACTGTCCTGGCACCCAATCACCTCTGAGCCCCCCCAGCCTCTCAGGGGGGTCAATTTCAAACTATGACACCATCTTAAATTATTTTAAAGTATTTTTAGCCCTGTATTGGTTTTGTGTGTCAAGGTTTTGGTAATGGGATAAGGGAGATGACAGGGGTGGCTTCCATGAGAAGCTGCTTTGAACTTCCTCAGTGTTTGAAAGAGCCAGTGCCAGCCAGTACCAAGACAGGCCCCAAGGCAGAGCCCATCAACAATTGTAGCACCTCTGGGATAACATATTCAGGAGGGGCAAGCAAGCTGCACAACAACAACTACAGACAGAGAGAGGAGTGAGAATATGTGTAAGAAACAACTCTGCAGACACCAAGGTCAGTGCAGAAAGAGAGGGAGGAGGTGCTCCAGGCACCAGAGCAGAGGTTCCCCTGCAGCCTGTGTGAAGACCATGGTGAAGCAAGCTGTCCCCTTGGAGCCTATGAAGATCCATGGCAGAGCACATACCCACCTGTAGCCTGTGGAGGATACCCTGCCAGAGTAGGTGGGTGCCTGGAGAAGGCTGTGACTTCATGGGAAACCGTTGTGGTTTAACCCCAACCAGCCACCAAGCCCCACACAGCCCTTCGCTCACTCCCCCACCAGCAGGATCAGGAGAGAATCCGAAGGGCAGAAGCAAGAAAAATTGTGGGTTGAGATAAAGACAGTTTAATAGGGAAAGCAAAAGCTGCATGCACAAGCAAAGAAAAATGGGGAATTTATTCACTGCTTCCTATGGCCAGGCAGGTGTTCAGCCATCCCCAGGAGAGCAGGGCCCCATCACACGTAACAGTACATTGGGAAGATAAATGCCATCACTCCAAATGCCCCCCCCTTCCTCTTTCTTCCTCCTGCTTATATACTGAGCATGATGTCATATGGTGTGGAATATTCCTTAGGTCAGTTTGGGTCACCTTTCCTGGTTGTGCCTTCTCCCATCTCCTGTGCACCGCCAATTTCCTCACCAGCGCGGCAGCACAAAAAACATAGAAGGCCTTGGCTCTGTGTAAGCGCTGCTCAGCAATAACAAAAACATCTCTGTATTATCGACCCTGTGTTTAGCACAAATCCAAAACATAGCCCTACACTAGCCATTGTGAAGAAAATTAACTCTACCCCAGCTAAAGGCAGCAAAGAAGCCCACACTGAAGCAGGCTTCTGGAAGAACATGTGGATCCATGGAGAGAGCATCCCATGCTAGATCAGGTTTGCTGGCAGGACTTGTTACCCTGTGGGGGATCCACACTAGAGCAGTCTGTTCCTGAAGGACTGCATCCCATGGAAAGGGACCAACACTGGAGCCTGTGGGAAACGCTCGTGCTAGAGAAGTTCATGGAGGACTGTCTCTCATGGAACAGACCCCATATTGGAGCAGGGTGAGAGTGTGAGGAGGGATGTCAGAGACAACATGTGAGGAACTGACCATAACCCCCATTCCTTGTCTCCCTGCACCACTGAGGAGGAGGCAGTAGAGAATTCAGGAATAAATTTAAGCCTGAGAAGAAGAGAGGGCTTTTTTTACTTTATTTTTTATTTACTTGACCAGTTATTTGATGCAGGACAATAATCTGCCTAATTCTCCTGAGCTGTTGCAAGGGTAATGATTGTAGTTAAAGGTGGATACACAGCATAGGTGCCCATCTGATAGTATGCATATTTTATATGAAGTATATATATTTTTACAAGTGAAGCTAGGATAATTATTTCCAGAAAACACTTTATTTAACAATCATATCTCTTTTTTTACTTCTTTATTTATGAATAGATACATTTTCAGAAGTGTTTGAATTCTGTATCATTGATCTTGTGCTTTGCTTGTTTAACATTCAAGACATCGTAACGGCTATAGAAATGTATACTAAGTATGCAGATGTAACTGTTCAAAATAGTGCATTCTGCAGTTAAAGACGTGAACAAATAAGATTCCTTTTATATTTCCTGTGTTTATAAGTTACTAATTGAAATCTTTGCATGTGATATTAAAACTGGATTTATTAGTATTGATCAATCAGAAAGGCCACATAAGATATTTCTGCTCACTGAGCGAATGGTTCCTACAGTTAACATAGGTAAAGCTTTAAGGAAAAGAGTGTATGATTCATAACAACAAAAATGGAAAGGAAGAGTATGTTCATATATGACCTGTAGAAGTGTACAAGAACTTCTATAAAAATACTTCAATAAATACTTTTTAGTGATTTTTTTTCTTTTTGTAGCAATAAAGAGTAATATTCTACAGATTTATAGGTTGATTTTTATTTTTTTAAGAGTTATATAGAAGGAAAAAGAGCTCTCTTAGATTTTCAAACAACTCGGTAGAAGACTTACAAGTCCAATGGTGTTTCATCAGAGGTGAATTCACCAAGATTAAGCTTTTCATTAGGTAGTTTGGTGTTGGGGTAATTACCATTTACATGAGTATGTACACAGAAAGACACACATGTATATATCCACATACAAATTATAAACAGAAAATTTCAGAACTTGTCCAACTTTAAGACTATATCAGATTAATGTTAACTCAGTAAAACGTCTTCATAACCCATCTTTATTAACTCCTCCATGTAATTTTAGTAAGGATACTAAAACAAGAGGCTCCTGTGGTGCACCAGTTGTCACCAGTCTCCAGAGAGGGGATTAGCATTAATCACTACCTGTGAGTCTATTTATCCAGCCCACTTTTACTCATATAGTTATCCACCCATCCACGACCTTGATTGTTATTTTGGCCTCTTTTGAAGATGGGTGCAACAATTGTCTTTCTCCAGTTGTTGGGGACCTTCCCAGATCTCCATGACTTTTCAAAGGTGACAGTGAGGGGCCTTGCAGGCACAGCAGGCAGTTTTCTCATCACCTTCGTTCAGCGCATTGGATCCCATTGACTTGCTTGAGTTGAATTCTTTCAATTAGTCCTTGCTTCGGTCTTCATCCACTGATGGTAGCTTTCCTCTTTGAACTGATTCTCTGGGGAAGAGGCCTGAGGGGTCTAGGTGGTGAGGATGGAGTCCCCACTTTGTGCAACAGTTGCTTGAAGAGCTATGCAATATCACATTATATGTAGCAATTATTTTCTTACATGTAATATTTAATATATCTCTATGTTTTCAGTAAAAATTCATAATCTCCTGTGATTTTCCCCCTCTTTCTCTGTATTATCAGTATTTGTACAAAAACCATAAATCTGCTGTTCAAAATTTAACATTTACTATTAAAATTCAATGTTTTGCAGCTATGAGAAATCTCTGTTTTGATGGCTTTGTTCTTCAAATTTTTCATGTAACTGGCTGATAAAATGGCTCGCCTAGTAGAATCTAAGCTAAATTGGAATTCATTACCATTGTTTGGAGGATTTGGCTTAGAGAAATAAAAGAAAACAAGTTTCTCTTTTGGGTTTGGTGTGTTTGTTATTTTTTTTCCCACTTTAACAAAGTAAATCCTCATCAGAACCCTGCTGTTAGTGATTGCCAATTACCTGCAACTGCAGGAGCCCTGGTAAAGCATTGCTTTAATTAGAGAGGCCTAAAAATGCCCTTGGGATCTAAGCAAGCATAAATGTAGCTGAAAGGTTTTGTTTCTCCTTTTTGAGCACATTTTGTGCAGAAGGCACTGATAGACATTCTTGGAAACACCTTTGCTGAGCTGCTTGAATATTCTGTTATTCAAATTAGGTTAGTTCACCATCTTGATTTTTTTTTAATAGTACTGCCTTAAAATACTGGTTTTGCAATCACAGGGATGTACACAGTGCCCTTTGTTAAGAATAATTTGCTATGAAGTATTTGCTAACTTTCATAAATCAGAAAAGGTTATTTCATCTGAAACATTGTAAAAGAGAAGAGCCAGTTTGCACTTAAAAGAGTGGATAGTATAAAAACCTGAAACCATTAGCATTGTAGACCTACCTGGTTTTGTTGTCCACGTTTCACAGTGTTATAACTCTTGTGATGTTTCTGATGTTTCTTTTTCTTTTAACTTCTCTATGTAATGGTTGAGTGTAAAGTTACCATTACATATGACTACTAATCCTTTTAATGGTTAGTTAGCAACATTATAATTATGATGCAACATTAGCATTAAGAAAGGTTTTAGCCTAATTTCATTTATAGGTAGGAAACTTTTGTTCTAGTTTATCCAGGGATTAAATTATGAAACTTACTTGTTTTCTGAATTGAAAACACCTTTCAAATTCATCTTTTACTGCAGAGTAAGATATACAGTGAAAACGCGTATTATAGTGTTGATAAAAGATGGGCATTTATAATAGCAATTAATTTAGCTGCTCCTCAGTTATTCTCTAAACTTAGTTATTTTTCTGGCTGATAGACATTTGTACTAGATTGTTTCTTTCAATTGAGTTATGAAATGTGTTCTTCTCCTATACTCCCCATTATAATATACAGCCCTGATTGCATTACCTTGGTAGCACAACGGTTAAAGCATAGATGACTTAAGAGCAACAAGAATTTTGAGGTGCTTTTACTTTCTTTGGGTTTGATTTTTTTTGTTTGCTTGTTTGTTTGTAGGTTATTTTGCTTTTTTTTCTTTTAACTTTCAAGACTCTTTTTGTTCAAAACTGGATCAAGTGTTCCCAAAGTATAAATTAAATATTTTCAGTATACAGATAGCTAGATACCATGCAGTGTTTCTTTTATGACAATAAAATTATGAAGATGAAGTTTGTCTCTACAGGTGTAAGGATCCTGTGGCTCCTTATGGTATGAACTGGTATGAACTGGATTTGTAAGAATGGTTGTGAAGGTGGAGGATGCCAGCTTGATTCCAGAGAAAGCAATGCCTTACTTACTAGGTCCTAAAAATAAATGTCTCTGACTCTAAAGCCAGAACCTGCAAAAAATTCAGCAGAAGAGAAATATCTCCACAAAGTAATTCAATTTCATTAAAACTGTACGTACTGCTGTAATCTTTTTTGCTTAAAGCTGTAACAAAAACGCTGCCTGGGTCCTTTGAATACTTCTGTGTCTTTTCTGTACAAACTGTGATAAGTAACTATGGACCAGATTACTCCTGCTGCTTTTCAAATAGGAAGGAAGAATTACAAGTTTTTGTTTTTTGATGTTGCACAGTGCAATACAGGTTAATTTTATATTGGTAGGTCATCTGAGCAGAGTTTAACTCTTGTACTAACCATATCTGAATGAAGAAATAGAGATAAGAACAGCAGTGTTTGAATACTTTTTCTTTGTTTCTGGGAGAGGAATATTTTCTTTGTGAGGATTTCCTAATTCTCATTTCTGGATTTTCTTTTGAAACTAATTTGTAAGTAGACATACTTTATTGAAATAATGATTTTTTTTTTCATGTTTAACTGAATAACAGAAAAGCAGTGTTATTTAGTAGTGAGGATATCAGGGAATATTTCCAAAATAAAAAAGTCAAACTGGCTGTTTTGATTAAGTTTCAAGTTTAGACGAATCTTATAATATTTATATTTTTAGTGTTTGTAGACTATATGATTTTCTTTTAACCCTTATTTTGATCTTCCTTACCCTGTATGATTCTAAAAATAATGCAACCAAGAGCTTTCTAGCCTTTAGTTTTCTTCTTGGTTTTAGGTCTTTTTGTCTCTACAGTACCCTTTCATTGTTCAAAGCATTGTACCTGCATATTTCACACAGACATTGTTGCGAAAAGTTCACAATATCTCCAAATTTCAAATGTTCTTACTTTCTGAAGAAGAGATCTGATTTTACTAGGCTTTTTGAAAAAGGAAATTGAATTCTGGATTTAGTGGTACTTTTATGGCTTCATGGCCACAATGGACAACAATGTTGTGCAGGGATAGAAAAAATCGGTGTGTGTATGTGCTGTTTTGGGGCTTTTTGCTTTATATGAATTCAATTACGTGGAGTACTGTTTTATGCAGTAGTCTCTGCTTTACAAGTAGTTGAGTGACAGACTGTTGACCCTCTGAATAAGAGGGAAATCTGCATGTGATCCTCCTGAGGCTCACTGATTTTGGAGGAGATGGTGTTCTCATGTTCAGCTGTTGTTCTCTCTTATTTTTTATTTTATCCTGCTGAAGGATTTCCTTTCAATATTTTAAGTACCAGAATTATGAAAAATAATAATATTTTTATAATAAAAAACTTTGAAAAGTGAAGCTGGGATGAAACAAAGGTGTAAAAGAGGACTGCTGGCACAGATTGCTCAAGGGAAGAATAGGTGTCTGGGATTGGTGTAAATTTTGCATAATGCAATTGAATGTTATCAGAAAGTGTTCACACTGAGTAGTTAATTAGACTCTAGATGATCAATCTTGGTAGGGACTTTGCTAATTATCAAGTGACTGAGTCAGGGAAGAAAGTCATAGTAATGCTTCAGAGGACTGTAGGGATTCAGATGACTTCACTGAGGGATTTGGATGTGTGAGCACAAGTTTTTAAGTTGATAAGTGCTAAAGAAGGTTAATAAATGGTTTAAAGTTAATAATGAGGTTGCATGGGATGGAGGTATACAGATGTATGAGAGACTGGAACTGTAGCCTCCAGTGTGACAAGAGATATGTAGAGGTTAAAATCCTGAAATGGTTAAGAGAAAAGCTGTACGTATTCTGACAAGACCATGTTAGTTCTAAATTACAATGGTAGGAATGATTCTGTTCTTGCTGCACATCTCTCTGTGTATTAAGTGGGAATTTCGTAGACCCACATATGCTTTTGCAGAGCAAGCAAAGCGCATGTAGACTTTTTCCAAAAAAGAGATAGCAATTCCATTGATTCCAATAACGCTTAGAAGAAAGACTGCAAAATCATTATCTCTGTTTCTCATCTGTTTCCCTCTTTATCTAAAGATTTGTGGCATTCTCTTAAATTGTACACTGTTTCTGTATGGCTTCTGTTAATGCCTTGCATTTTGCCACCATTCCAGCATTTTCTGAAGTTTGTTGTTATTGTGGTTTAGGACTGGTATTCTCCATTCAGCAGTACTCCTGCTAAAACCAGTTTCTCCTCTCCCACTCCAGCTGGAGGCACAAAAGGCAAAGATCACAGATTGAGATAAGAACAGTTTACTGGAAACATCAGTGAGATAAGAGAATAAACAGTAGCAGCAGCATTATTAATAACAAAAGGTATAAGAAAAGAAAGGATTCACAAGGAAAGTCCACAATACCTGGGCTTCCCCCTCAGAAGGGAGTCTCTTTCTCCACTTGGTGATGAGGTGGTATAGAATGACCGCCATGTCCTAGTAGTCAGGCTCCCTCCCAGCTACTACAAAAAATTAACACTGTCCTGACCCAAACCAGGGCAGTTATTCATTGCATCTAAGACACAGATAAAATGCTGGATTGGGACACATCTCATTTCTCAGACTTGGAGCCACACGTTCTGTGCCTCTACCAAAAACCTTTGTATCCGTTGAAATTTGTTGCCAAACAACTACTGTGATCTTGACACCCTACCTAATTTTTTTGTTATTGGATCCTTCCCTTGTCCATCAAATACACAATTCTAGTCCTTTTGCAGTCCTGCATAAGTCATCCTTCTTGTAATTAGTGTCAGGTTATCTTCTTATTTCAAATTACTGTGCCTGGCTATGAATTTAGGAATAGTGGTAACATAATATCACTGACATTAGCTTTCAAGTAATTAATTATAAGTTTATTTAGAACATTATCACATTTTAAATGAAGTTGTGCATGAATCGCTGACAGTTTTTTTCAGCTCTGCTAACAACAATCTACGTGCATTTCCCCCCCCTTCCCTGGGATTCTCTTCTTGAAAGACCCTGTGGTAGGGCCTACTTTCTGCATAGAAAGCAACTGGCTGATGCCAAATAGCATAGAAACTTCAGGGACTGTTGTCAAGGTATGCTTAGTAATTAGGTTTGTTTATTTGGATATTTAAATTTGTGTACTTAAAGCTATGTATGAATAATCTTCTGTATATGTAAATTCACATTCTTATTAATGCTCACATAATGCTCACATAATGCTCACATAATTTTCCATTACTTGTTTCTTGCAGTCACATTCATTATTCAATGCCTATGATTTATTAGATTATAAGGTTTACGGTATAGATAGCAGCAAGTTTTATCTTCTCTTTGTACAATACTAAACACAGTTCGATTTTTACCAGGTGAACTGTAGCACAAGTAATAAATCAAATGTACCATATTAGTGCAATCACAGAAGAAGTAAAATTAGTTTTGAAGCATTTATGTAAATAATCTGTTTTCAGCAGTCTATGCTTAAACATATATTCTTTTACTCTCAGAATACTGATATTATTGCTCAAAGTATTTTAATGGGTATTTAAAGACATACATATCTGTATCTGTAGATAGACATATATGTATTTGTTTCTAAGGGTGCAAATACTAAACATTTTCTTGGGAAATAGAGAACAATTTCGGTAAGAACAGCAAAAACCAATACAGTGATAGTTTATGTGGAATGTGCGGTTTGACTACATTGGCTCCTTTCAGAAGATGGAGGTCTACACTTTTAACTCCGCACAGTAGAGGCAGTTGGGTACCCTGCAGAGTGAAAATAAATCCATAGGCATGAGGAAACTATACTGTCTATGTTTGTGTTTGAAAGAAAAATATTTTCATTAAGCCAAAAGTGGGATGCTAATTTTTTTCAAGTTTTTCTTTCTCTGAATTATTTCTGCATGATTTAATCTTCTTTCTGTCTTACCTCATCAGTTATCATTTTACAAGAATTATCCTAATCCTGAGGTTCTTTAGTGGTCACAGTGCAGTAGAGTACACATCCCCAGGAGCATTTTACTGAGAGTTAGAAAGTTCTGGTGGGAATGGACTTCACAATTCCAAAGTGAAGAACTGGCTATGAGTGGAATGTGTTGCATTTTAGTTTACAATGTAGACAAATATCTTGTGTGAGTTTTGGTTTGATGGTTTGGAGGTTTTGTGTTGTTGTTTTTTTGTTGGTTTTTTGTTTGTTTGTTTGTTTGATTTTTTTAAAAAAATTTATTTTATCATACCTCAGGTTCATGAGATACAGATTTGAAAAAACTACAAGAAATTCATAGAAGAAAACTTTGTCAGGGATCATTAAACAGAACAATATCTCCTGTAGCTCAGAAAGTACCGTTATCTGGTTGTCTGCTGTTTCCATCTCTGCCATCCTAACCACTCTAGTCGTCAGCCAAATTATTCTCCTATTCATGTGTACTTTATGTTTTCTGTGAAGGTAATGTGAAAATAGTTGCTAAGTGTCATTTGGTCAAAGCTCCAGTTTTGGTTTGTGTTGTTGTGTTGGATGATGAGAAAGAAAACAAGATGAGGCAAAGGTAACAGTCACTGTGTCTGACTGACTTGTGTCTACTTGTGGCATTCAGGAGGTCAAGATTATTAGCCAGTAGTCAGCTTTCACTTTTTTTCCCCCTGAGATTATTTCCCTTGTCTATATAAACTTGAAAATAATAATAAATCAGCTAAACAACATAAGTAATGAGAAAGCAGAGGTAATTTAAGAGTTACTATCACTCAAGAGTTTACAACTACCTGTCAAAGTCACACATTATTTCTTTCCTGTTAAATATTCAGCTCTCCTGAAAAAAAGGTATTTGTGTGATCAGACCCTTACACCAACCATTTAAATAGCCTCATGTCCTGTCTTGGACACAGGGCTTAGGGTTGTTTGCAGAGTGTAAGTGCCTCCTCTTGAATGAGCAGCATTATGAACACACAGAGAATTAATTTCTCATCAACAAAACATCAACAAACATTTTGCTTGTCACTAATATTTAATGTTCTGGCAGTCTGGCTTACTCTTCTCTCTTTGTAATGTTCAGGTTTTGGGAGAGGAAAAAACACCCAAATAAGCAGACTGCAGATGGTAAGTTTTCAATTAAACTTGTGAAGTTGCCTGTTCAGTGGCAATACTTTCCAAGTTTTACTTGTCTTCCCAGCCCAGGGACCAGTGCTCATTGGAAGCAGATTAGAGTGTTACACAGAGTGGGTGTGAGGCTTGTTACAATGGAAAGCGAACTTAAAATGTACCAGCAAAGGAGTGACACTTAAATATAGAAGAAATTCTATAACTGTTACAGAAAAATAGATTCTGTTGGGTAAATTTTTTTGAAATGTAACCATGATATAACAAACTCATAATTAAAATGGACTTCCCATATCAAAATCATTGTGAGACTGTAGAGATGAAAATTTATTTGCGTGGAGAGTAAAATACATCGAATAACCTTTGTGTTGCTCTAGCTTATGTATTTATTGTGAAATTTTGATTTTCCTTGATGAACTGTGTTAGGAAAGCTTATGCTGAACTATGGTGCTGTCTGTCCTTAAGACATCTGAGTGTTGGGTAATACTGGATCTGTTTCTGCTGGAACAGGCATAGTTGATGAACAATAAAAATTAATAGGGAGCTGCTTTTCTAAAGAAACATAGGTGACTTCAGCAATGTTGTTTGTTTAGTTTTTTTCTGAAAATGGGCAGACACCTTTGTAACAATGTATATTCAATAATCATCCTTCATTTAAATCTAGAAGCTTAAAACAAAATGTGCCTTTTTTTTAATTGAATGCAGTAGATTTTAATGTAGTTGTCTACAGGATTCATCAGACTTAATGTAGCATTATATATGGCTACTGTAAAAAGATAAAGTCCTATAATAATTGCATTTGCTTCTCGGTCTTTCTTTTCCCTTCTTCCCCTCTTGGTGCCCAAGGTAATTCACTCCCTTTAAATTTTTGAAAGTCTGTGAAGTGTAATTTTATAAAATTTAATTATAAAAAAGCTAAGCATAGAGATTATTTCCCTATCACTTTCAGCATCACAGTGACTAATATTTTTCTGAAGATTATTAGTTGAACTCAGAAATAGAAAATATTTCCCCTTTGAAGGGAGTACCAGTCTTTGTCACTGTCTGCAAAACCAATTTAATGGTACTCCACAAATGTCTTTCCTCTGCTAAGGAAAGACAGATTTTAATTATTTTAAATAAGTTATTTATGAGAAAATTAAACAGAGTAGGATGAATTTGTTTTGTAAAGCTAAGTACAATTATATTAATTCCTTGACTAAGTTAATTTTCCTGTTTTTTATGAAGTGTCTCCAGTGTCATGATCTCTTATATTTGAAAACTAAACGCTATATTTATGGGATGAGGATATTTATTTACAGGACAGACGACAAGTTTCAACCCTTACATGCACTTGTAACAAGTTGTATGGGCTGTTCAATTATAAATATTGGAGATCGGTGGACCACACAGAGATTACATCTTTAGCTTAGCTGTTATGACATATTATTTTTATCTCTTGAGGTGTAAAATAATGTTAGAACATGATTCTACCCCCTGGGATATCACATGTTACTAATAAGTTGTTCACATAGAGAAATATAAGCTACTTGTGAGTCATGTTATATTTCATTTTAGTCTCTGGTGTGAGAAATTAAGAGTAACACTTATAGTATTAATAATAATGAGTGTCAAAAATGTTGGAAGGACCTTTAAAAGATCTTGGATTTTTTTCATAAAAGGATGCATTCTGAAACAGGACATTTCTGTTAGCTAAAGATGACTGGTTTCCATTCATCTTTATGTGTGTGTGTGTATATATATATATATATATACATGTATACATATATATAAATATATAAAATTCATGTGGTTTTATATGTATGTATGTAGTACTGTTTGGAGTTTCTGTTTCTTCCTTTTGTTATGAATTAACATCTACATAAAAAAGAAAGTGTTGGACACTAGTGTAAGTGATCAGTGTTCGTGTCTTCCATGCTCTAGGCAAGTTACTGATAGAGTACAAACAGAACATAATGTAATTGCTTTGCAGTTCAAAAATAATTCATCTGGTGTTTTACAGGATATAATTTTCTCAAAGCACTGGAAGACCACAGCAAAATTTTTAATTAAAAATCCTTGCTATATCTCAAACTTTTCTTGTAGTGAATATTGTAGCAAATATTGTTGAACTTTTTTTCTTCTCCTTTTGAGAAGACAGAATAAAAGTGCAAATACTTTGTTAGTCTCTTAAAGGTACTTCAGTACATAAACGGAGACTTTTATTTTTCTTTTATGCGTGACTCATGCTATGCACATACTCAGATCTGTGTTAGAAAATTGATGCTTTCTATCTTGTTTTGGTCACCTTAATTATCCCTGCACTCAGTCAAGCAAAGGATCTTCTCTTTCTTGGTGAGTCTGGTGCTGTAAGGAAAAGTGAAAAGAGACAACAAAAACATTACTGTAGTTATTCTCTGGCCCACCACTCAGAATTCATAACACAGACTATGTAAAATGCAGTATTACATACTGTTTGATAAAGTAATAGTTGTGATCAATACAATTTAAGGCTTTTGACATAATTTTATATTACTTTCTTATTGATACAAAATGAAATAGTGAGAGAGGTACTTAAAAGTTTAAAAACTGTCTGGTCAGTCTTGGAGCATAAATGAATGTCATAATCTCTCCAGCGATTTTATCATCAGTATTTTTGTTGCTGTTGATCTGTAGTTGATGCCAGAGATTATTATTAAAAGGTTATAGCTGCATATAGGGCATAACATAAATACTGGATGTGTGACAATTTTTGAGGATGCAAAATTGCTAACAGTACATTGTAACATCATATAAATCAAACATTCATATAAATGCTGTGTTAAAACAAACAAACAACCCGCAAAAACCAAACAGACCTTGAATGGAAGTTATTTAGCTAGGGACAAAAAAAACCATCGACTGTGCAACAGGTTGAGAAATTATATCTTGAAGAAAAGTCTTTAGAAAAGAGTTAAAAGTCATAAAGGATAATCTGATGTAGCAGGGCAAGAGGCTGGTGCTACTGTGTAACATATTTAAAGAAACAAAAAAACAAACCAAACTTAAAGAAAACCCTTAAACCCCCCAACTCTCCAAAACCCAACATCAACAAAAAACCCCTCAAAATGAACAGATTAAGAACCTTACCCTCCACTCACCCCCTCTCCCACAAACGACTTTGAATTTAATTTGGGTTTGTTGCCCTAAGGGAAATACTGTGGTATTTCTTGTATTTTTACTTCTAAAAGAATAACAATAAGCTGAAAAGAACTTTAAGGTTCAATTGTGTACACATGCACTGGTTTGAAAAGAGTTTTAAAATTAAATACTTAAGGAGCTCAATTTATTCCTCATAATAAGGGGGCCATTATTTGTTCTTTAGATGTACTATCTCACTTATTGAAGGGTATGAGAACTCACCATCTCATCATGAAAGTAAATGGCATTGAAGATGTTTATGCAAGGGTTGTGCGTGTTCATTTGCCAAGGAAAAACCTATACCTCTCTAAATATACTGACTATGCAACCCCTGAAAGTCTTTCTTTTTACCTGAGAATTTAGCAATTTGAATTCCCTGAGCTTCCAGTACTGTGTTCGGATCCTCTCTTGTGAAAGCCTTTATTGTCTTTAATTATTTTTCATTGTCTCAGTTTTCTCATAACTGTGGCCCTCATTTAAAAAAAACAAAAACAAAAAACCAAACCCTCTAGGATCAGTCTGAAAAAATTTTATCCCTTGCCTTCAGGTAGAAAGGACTAAATTTTTTCAAATCCCAGCTACTGCTAGCACACTTCAGCTGAAGTCATAGCTACAAATACCTTACATCGTTGTTGTCATCTGGTAAGTGACACATGTCAGGGATCTGCTTTGTATAACTTGACTACTTAAAATGCCTAATACTGAAGAATCAGACAGGTTACATAAAGGGAATGTACAGCCATGGTGTTGTAATGACTGTACAACTGAAATCCCACACTATGCTTTCTACCTCAAAGTTAATCTCTGAAATAGCATCCTTTATAAGAAAAGATAGTTCATGATCAACTTATTTCCTGATTTATTTGTTGCCAGGAAACTTACTGAGTTAGATTGTATAGTGCTACCACTAGGTTTTGTTAGAATCCTTGGGTGCTTTTATTCACCCTGATTCAGATTCAAATCACGTATTTTTAACTCTGTGTTTATTTCTTACCAGAAAATAAAGGGACATTCAGCAGTTAACTTTTAAAAAAGATGATGATCTATACTTACAGAAATATAATGTAATAATACATATGATATATAAATAAAAGATCATAATTTCATAATTTTCCAAGCCTTTGAATAAGTTTGGAGTTCTTCTTTGCCTCCACTTCCCTCTCCAGATTCCTATTTTTAGAGATGTTATTATGGATTATAATTACAACTAAAGCTAAATATTAATGTCTAGAGATAATTTTTTTTCCTGATTTTACTTCTGCTTCTTTAAAGAGGGGAACATCCTCTAGAATTATTTAAATTTCAAACATTTTATCATTTAAATTTTAACATCACACCTGGCTTAATATACAAGTCAGACTGATTCTCATTTTTTGCAGTCTCTATTATGGTTTAGAATGTCAAATAGTTTATGAAACCAGTAATTGTTAATTAGAACAATACCATTCCTATATCTATGAAGAAAATTTTGATGCTTTGTCATCTTGATAGAAAATGCTTTTTTGTGTCTTTGCAAGCTGTACTTGCAAGCAAAGTGTGCTCTTCACTGCAAAAGCTTCTACCACAGTTGGCAGTTATTCCTATCTGCTGCAAAGTGTACTCTTAAACTGGGATTTTGGAGTTTGCTCATAGAAGTTGCTTGCTGTGAATTGCAAATATCTAATCTTGTTGCAAAGCACGTTGAATTATCTAGTGAATAGGTGCCTTACTTAAACTGAACAGCACAAAGCATTTATGATAAGTTCATATAATTTGAAGGGTTTAAACTGGAAAGATACCCAGCTGGAAGATTTATGACACTTCTATATTTCAAAGGATATCTATCAAAGGATACTTTGCATCCTTATTTTACATTTTAATAGCTGAGTTGGCTTTGCCCTATAAATAATTAATACCACTAAGAATTTAACATCTGAAATGATGAATAGCACTTGGTAGTAATAATATATTGTTTTCGTGCTAAGAGCACATAATTTTAACAGCTGGAATTCAAAAGGTGTATTAGAATAAATTGTATCACCCCTTGATTTATTATTATAGAAAAATGGAAAGATGAAACTCCAGGGTCTTGTCACATGGGTACTTCAATACTGTCAACCTTTTAAAAGGTAGAAGCTGCTTCAAACCTGACTTTTGTGTGTTTAAGCCTTTCTGTTCTTCAAAGCCTTCTCCAGGTACACCTGTGAACTGTCTTGCCCTACATATTGACAGTGACTGGTACAGGTTGCAGAAAATATTTCAGAAAGTCTGTTAGTGAATGCTCAATTACTGAAATTCTAACTGGATGGCTTTTTTTTCCACCTTTAAATTTCTGTTACTTAATCCTGAACTTATATTTTGAATTACAGGGATTTAGTGTTGAATTGTGGCATGGAGCTCCAAAATTTAGTTGCATAGCTGTTCTTTTTTTCAGTTTTTAATTTGCTTTTACTCCTCTCGTTTTCATATAAGATGGCTATCTGTGGCACTCATTTTTTTCTGCTCTACCTCTAGCAGTCTAACTCTAGTTTTATCTTTCTGTACTACCCTCATAATGCCTCTAAATTAATTTCCTCTTTTCAACCTTAGTTTTTGTAAGCAAAGCTTATTTTTTTACTCTTTATTCATATTTTTTGTTCCATTTCTACATTATATTGTTACAGGAAGCAACATTTTTCAAAAGAATATACCTCTTTTGCAGCAGTAAATATGTACAGATTCTTCCAATGAATTTTTTTTGCTTGCAAAGACTCACAGGAATATTGAGAGAAGGAACCCCTGTAAGTCCTCTGTCCCAGCCTCCTGTGTCAAGTGTCATAAACACCAGAGTGGGTTCAGCTGGTGTCTGGAAAACCTCCAAGTATGGAACATCTACAGTGTTTCTCAACATCATGCTCACAAACTGTCCTCGTCTCCTAGGAAAATAATTTTCCTAATGTTCAGCCTGAGACTTGAAGAGTGCTATTTGTGGCAATGAGTCTTTGTTTTAGTGCCATAATTGAGGCTCCACATCTTTGTAACTGCTTTGTAACTGTTAAAATTTATGTTATATCTCCCCTTAGCCACATCAGCACACTAAACAGCTCCCCCAAATTCATCTTATAAGTCCTGTGCTCTGGGATCCTGACCATCTCAGCAGCTGTGCACAGGACTTTCTTTGGCTTTAAACATCACCCTTGAGCTGTGGTGGGGCGGATACTGAACTGACCATGTATTCCTCATGTGGCCTCATCAGGACCAAGTAGAGGGAGACAGAAATTTCCTTCAGTCTTGTATTTAACCTGACATCTGCTGTAAGCCTCAGATGCATTTCAGCAGAGTTGGTACTAGCTAGTTGTTTACCAGCCTGTATAAATGGGTGTCGTTATTCTTCCCAAATGGGTAACTATGCATGTCTTGGTAGAAATTGTTAGATTTTTGTTCCCACCGTCTGAAACTCTGCTGTTCAGCTTTATCAGCTCCTCACTTATTGTATTTCCCATTTAGCAACATCCTCAGATTTGTTCTGGGGGTGTTCTGTCTCCTCATCCAGGTCTTGAACAAATTTTTTAGTGTAGGACATATTAAAGAATCACAGAATAGTTTGGGTTGGAAGGGACCTTTAAAAGTTAGCTAGTTTAACCACCCTGCAATGAGCAAGGATACCTTCAACTAGACAAGGTTGTTCAAAGACCCATCCTGCCTCACCTTGAACATTTCCAGGGATGAAGCATCCACTACCTCTCTGGGCAACCTGCTCCAGTGTTTTACCACCTATACTGTAGAAAAACTGCTTCCTAATATCCAATCTAAAACTACCTTCTTTTAGTTTAAAATCATAACCCTTTGTCCTATCACTACTAAGAAGTCTGTCCCCATCTTTCTTATAAGCCATCTTCACATACTGGGAGGCCTCAATAAGGTCTCCCTGAGGTCTTCTCTTCTCCAGGCTAAAGTCTTTCAACCTTTCCTTGTAGGAGAAATGCTTTATCCCTCTAGTAATTTTTCTGCCCCTCTCTTCTCCCAGGTAACAAGCAACAGGACAAGAGAAGGTAGCCTCAAGTTGCACCAGAGGAGTTTAGATTGGATATCAGGAAAATGTTCTTCATTAAAGGGGTGGCCCTGGAACAGGCTGTCCAGGGAAGTAGTGGAATCACCATCCCCCAAGTGCCACAACTACATCTTTTTCGAATACTTCCAGGATGTGGTTTAGTGGTGAACACAGCAGTGCTGGATTAACACTTGGACTCAATGATCTTGGAGGTCTTTTCCAACTTGAAAGATTCTATGATCCAGACAATTTATTATCCACCAAATAGTTCACTCATTACATCCATATCTCTCCAGTTTAGAGAGAAGGATGTTGGAGGGGATTATGTCAAAGACTTTACAGAAGTCCAGATAGATGACATTGGTGTCCACTGATGTAGTCACTCTATCACAGAAGGCCACTAGTTTGGTCAGGCAGGACTTGCCCTTGGCAAAACTGTGTTGGCTAACTTGAATCACTTTCCTGTCCTCTGTGTGCCTTAACATTGCTTCTGGAAGGATCTGTTCCATGATCTTGCCAGGCACAGAGGTCAGTCTGACAGGTTAGTAGTTCCCAGGGTCCTCCTTTCTGCCTTTTTTCAAAGATGGGTGCAAAGTTTCCCTTTTTCCAGTCGCTAGGACTTCACCTGACTGCCATGAGTTTTCAAATATCACAGAGGGGGGCTTGCTAACTACATCAGCCAATTCCCTCAGGAGTCTGGGATGAATGTCGTCAGGTCCCACAGAGTTAAGTATGTTCACTTACTTCATGTGTTAACAAACTGGATTTTCTCTTACAGTGGGAAGCATTTTGCTTCCCCAGTCCCCATCCTGCTGTCTACCCAATTGAGAGGTGTGGGAAGAGAGATTACCGATGAAGATTGGGGGGAAAAAAGGTGTAAAGTATCTCAGCCTTCTCCTCACCCATTGTTACCAGTTTGTCAGGCTTGCTTATCATGGGGGTACGCCTTCTTTGACCTGCCTCTTCTGGATGACAGATCAACCCATAATAATAATAATATGCCATTATTATTATTATTGTTATTGTTATTGTTGTTGTTGTTGTTGTTGTTACTATTCTTTGCATCCCTTGCCTAGTTGAACTCCAGTTGCACCTTGGTCCTCCACAACTGGGCACCATTCCTATACTCTTCCCAACATCCCTGCTTCCACTGCCCATGCGTTTGCTTCTTGCCCATTAGTTTGACCATCAGGTCTCGACTTGGACATGTTGGTCTCTTGCCTGCCTTACCTGATTTCTTTCATTTGGGGACAGAAATTCTTGTGCTCTGTGGCAGTTTCCCGGGGGTGCTATTGGCTTAGACACTGCTTAGAACTGGCTACCACGTGTACAGAAAATCTTTGACTGCTGCCCTGTGTATATAGTGGTGCAGCCTTTTTTACCCAACTAGCTGTTTGTTCTTGGAGTTCGTAGTTCATCAGGTTCCACCAGAGAGCATTGCTGGAGGACGTGTCAATCTAAAGTAATGTTTGTCATTGTCTGCATACATACGCATTTCCATATAGAAGTCTCTTGCTGACTAAGCACAGTGTGGGGACATTTTACATGCAGGCTGTTGAATTTATTGAGCCATTTCTTCAAGCATATATGACTCAGAAGTGTTATTATTCTCACTGAAATTATTGTCTGCATAAAGTGACTGAAGTGTTTTGAAATTTGAGTATAGCTCATTGTTCATGCTAATTGCTATAGAATGCTCTGTAAGTTATATCTAATTGTTATAGAATGGTCTATATTTTATACGGCTATTAAACATCAATCAAAAATAATCTACCTTTAACAAAATTTTCAAAACATGCAATAATATTGAAGAAAATGTTATTATGAAGTTAATAGAGAACTGCTGTGGAATGAGGTTTTTAATTACAACATAATCTGGTACAGGTAGAAATAAGGCTATTTCACACCAAAAAAACCAACCCTAAAACCAAACAAATAAGCAAACAAGAAAACTAAAACAAAACCCCAGACACTAAAGAAACTACCCATTTGCTAATTTACAAAAATAGTGGGGAGAGTCATGAGTACAAAGCCTTGTGGAGACCCTTGCAGGTAAGAGGCCTTGAATATAACTGAAGTCAATCCACTGACAGTTTTTGAAACTCAGCAAGTTTATTCTATACCATGGTCATCGCTAAATTCCTAAGTTACCAGTCAATGGAAAGAGACTTACAGGAATGAAATAAAAAGGGTTGAAGGGGCATGGAGTAGCAGCAGAAAATTATAGATACTAGTTTTTAGGATCTAAGGATTTATGGGTAGGGGCTTTTTGTATCTGCCATTTCATGATCAGATTTATTATATAGTTATGGAGAAATACTATAGTTCAATTGATGAAATTAAATATCATTACTGCATACCATTAAATATTTTTATATAGGTAAAATATGTATTACTAATTTTAGACATTGACAGATGTTTGGGAAAAACTCCTTTGAATCCCGTTGTTCTAAATATCTGTAAAAATACTGTCTTTTTGTTCCCCTAAATGATTTTATCTCAATAAATTTTCTCTCAAATTTATTTTTTAACTCTCTGAAGAAAATGGCTTAATGACTTCCCTTTGTAATGCACTATTTTAAAAAACACAGTATAAGAAAATATTTTTACTATTTTTAAAAGTGATCTTTATAACTCCTATTCTTTGGATTTTTTGGAAATTGGGGGATGTGCAGGGTGAAGGAAATGTGCTTCTGTTCTGCTTTGCAACTAGAATTTAGTAAAGAGTGTCCTGATTTAATAAACTTGTATCAGAATGACAATTTTTTTCTCTATTTTATTTTTCTAGATATAATATCATATTGATGTCATATTCATTCTTTTTTTTACAGTCTTTATCTCATTTTCAGGGAAAAATATTTTGAGAACAATGAGATTATAGAGAATACTTACAGGGTTGGTAAAATATAAGCACCTCCTTTTACTCCCAGAATGAAAGGAAGAGAGAGCCTTGTTTCATGGTTTTTTTTTTTTGTTTCTTTTGTTTTTTAAAATATGTATGTCAGTTTAATGTATGGTAATTTTTAAAAGCTTGTTGTATTAATCTTTTTTAAACCTAAGCCTTCACCCCTCCTCAGTATTTCTAGTTAATCATTAGCATGTACTGTTAAAAAGCCATTAACTTTGACATATACTAATGTCAATACACTATTAAATTAATCTAGTAAAACAACATATAATCTATTCCAGACCTCTGTGATATATTTAGCCTATGCCAAAGGGAATAGCAAAACAGATAGACCTGCCAACAATTTTTAGTTATTTAAAGCTGGAAGCTATATGATATACCAATGTATAAGAAACATAATTGACATATATCATATTCTGATTAACATTCTGTTTTATTACTCTTTCTTCGATCTAATTTCTTACACATGTAAATGTAGACTCTAATCTCAGAATGGTACTGCATATATTTTATCTCAGAAACTGCAGAGATAAGATGTCAGATTTTTTTTTTAAGAAAAGTGCTAAAACACAGTGCATGTTAGAGATTAAAATGCAAAAGAGCAGTCTGGATTCTAGTATTATGTTGCTTGTTTTAATGTAGTCCTTTATTTAGTATATGTTTGTATTTATTCTGTGGGTTAGTTTGGATTTTTTTTTTTCCTTTTAGTATCATTCAGTGGCAACTTCATTTCATAATTGTTAAATATATTCTTGAAATGTACTGTGGATTCTTAGATATCAAGAAAACTTGTTTGCAATGCAGGATAGTTCAGCTGATGCAATCTGTCTTCCTAGGCTGGGTGCTATGTAGTAGTGCAGATACTCTGTCAGATTCTGTGACTGTATCTGTCAGCGTGATGCTTATGAAATAGCAATGAAAAATGCAATTAAAATCTGAAAATACATTTTGGAAATGGTGAATGAGATTTGCCTTTTCTGAAAATGTCTAAGTTCTTGATATATCTGAGTTCTTTAAGCTCTTTATGGCATTGAAAATCAGGAGCTTGGAGATAGAATACTTTGATTGTGGGATTTGGGTTTAACAACATATTTTTCCTTCTCCTTTTCTCATTATTATGTAAATCATTTATGCTGAAGGTAGGGACTAACATGGCTCTGAACGTCTGCAAACTTTGGATTTATAAAGACAGCTTTAGGAATGTAGGGTTAGGATGCTTTTCAGTCTGCATATAGTATTTATCAGACCAGACATTTGTGGAAATGTGTGCATGAGGCACTGGAAATATTACCAATCTAAATTATGACTTCTCTATTTCTTTGTATTGTGTCATCAACAGTCGGTACCTATCTGAGAGAAAAACTTCAAAGTTCCAGGGAAGCTCAATGTAAAAATTGAGCTAAGTAAAATTGAATTGCTGAAGAAATAAACTCTAGTCCTTTATGGTCTCCATTTCTGTATGAATATTATAATAAATCTTGGACCTCTATTAAAAGAATATGAAATTCAAAATAAGTTAAAATTTGAAATAATTTTCACATTTGACCAACTTGCCATCATAAGGTTGTTATTCGCTCATGAGGAAAAAAAAAATGACAAAGCACTAGATTCCATCCTTTGTCACATTTATTCAACTTTATTTAAAAATAACAATTTTCTTAGGATATTAAAACTCAGATATTGAAAATTGTATTGCATATATTTGATGAAATACTGACTAAAAATTGGTGCCAGAAGTCTCAGTGCCCTCACCTGACCCAAAATTTTCCTTACCATAGGCAGTAAGAGCCTCTCCATTTCACTGTAGGCACTTCATGTTAGTTCGGTATATTCCAGGTTTGAGTCTGAGTCCTTGACAATATGTTACGTTTTCTTACTATTTTTATAGTGTAAAAAATTGAGACAGACACTTTAGCTTTTAAACTGAAGTAAAATGCACCTAAAGGACCTGTTTTTCTGTAAGATTGATTGGGCACTGAAAGAGGTTGCCCAAGGAGGTTGTGGAGTCCCGGTCCTTGGAGGCAGTCAAAGTCCAACTGGACAGTGTCCTGAGCAAGCTGCTCTAACCACTCTGAGTACCTGGGTGGCTGGATGAGTCAAACAGGAGGAACAGTCCAACAACGATGACTGTTTCTATTGCTGTCTTATTAACTAAAGAAATAGAGATGCATAACTACTGATACTACATGAAAATATATTCTATAATCCAAGATACACTTTTAAGTTTCTGTGGTTTTTAGACCTCATTTTTAGATGTGTATGAGATAAGTCAATAAGTTTGCATACCAGGCAGATAAAATGCTGTACATTGTCTTTGAAAGCTTGGTACCCTTTCTTGTGTTTGAGTAATTCTTGCTGTTATTTGACAGCTGCATTATGTCTGAGTATGGCATAATCTTAATGCATTTTAATCACCCCAGTGTGTGTCCACATCTGACAGACTTGCATCAATGGATATCTTCATTTTGCAGTGGGTACAATGTTACACTACTCACAACTGGATTTGTACTCTCTGGGGTTTCATTTCAGTTTTCTCTTAAAAGAACATAATCAAACAGATCGTTCTCAGTCTGCTGTCAGCCCAGTTTTCAGGGCCTTTTTTATCTTCCATCCTGTATCTAAACTAGGACCCTGCTCACCCTTCTCCTGTGAATGATGAAGGAAATGAATGTAGGAAAATGATGTGAATAATCTACTGCATGTTTCATTGCACTACAGAACACCTTATGCAGGTATTCTTGAAACTATCTTACTGTCTGCACGAGAAGAAATTATGCTTGTTCCATTATTCTAGCACTTTTTCCACAAAAACCCGCTCCACACATATAGATTATGTTAATTACTTAGACTAGGAACAGGTATTCTGATTTCTTGCAATTCAATAAAACTTTGTTAGTGTTTACTGGTGATCAGCACAGTCAATTTGTCATAATCCTGAAACAGTCAAGGCAAAACAGTTGTACAGTTCTTAAACCAAGTGTACATATGTTTTGCTGATTAATGAAATCAGCAATAAGTGTTGAAATTGAGATCATATGTTAAATATAATTATTCTATTTGGATTCAAAAGCAATGTTAGAACAAATTATTATGCTTATAATATCAAAAAGGGCAATCATTGAAAAATCTGATATACTTCCTTCTTCATCCCTTAGAATGTTCCTTCTTTCTTATTTTTCTTAATATTAAAAATTATCTGGAAAAATATGCAGATAGGCTCTGTTTTGAAAACTGTGAGATATTGTATGAAAACAACATTCTTATTTTCACTTATCTAGAGACAGCCTCAGTAAAGTACCATAAATACAGTAAACATGGTAAAAGTATATTCTAAAAAAAAATAAGAAATTATAAATTTCAATGTATTCTACCATCTTTTGATTTTTCTTTAATTGGGTGGCTTAGGTATTTGCAGTGTTATGTAGTGGGCTTAAAAGAGCTTTAAATGTATTTTTTACAAGGATTTCCTCAACAAAGAAGAGGCACCTTGTGAAGATACATGCTGTGTGTAATAGTCTCTGCACAGAAATATATATAATTATAGACAGAATGTCAGTGAGAGATTTCCAAAAGTCACCTGTATATTTGCTGCAATATAGCTTAAACTGTGCATCATTCTTGATATGTTTGTCCAAAAGGTTATTTAAAATCTTTTCGAATGGATATTGCGCAACCATGCAACGTCTTTCTGGTCCAGTTTCTAAAGTCTAAATAGTCTACTGACACCCTTTTGATTCTGAGTTTCTTCATTGTAAGTTCACTGTTCATTGTTTAATTATCAGTAGGCATGAAGAAAGTGTTTTCATATGTTAAAATTATTGTATGCTTCCTTAATTTCTCTTCTCCAGTCTGAACAAGATCATCAAGCTTAGCCCTTCCTTGTAGTTCTTCCCCCTCTACCCCCATTACTTTATGGTTATTTGCATTACCCCTTGTATTATTCTTATCCTGTTATTGGTTTTTCATTGTTTTACATCTCATAGATCTCATGAGCATTTTTCAACTTCCTACAAATAGCTTGTTTGATTACCTGTTCTGGTAGAGTTCATGATATTTTTTGAAGGATTCAAGGTAAGTTGATTTTTACTGCCACTGTTTTGCCTTTTAAAAGATAAATGCCAATTCTGCCTTTCTAGTTTTCACCTTTACAGTTTGCTCTCATCCATCCATTATGTCCAGGCTTCTCAATGTTGCTTCAGCATGAACTTCTTCAGATGAAAGAGCATCCTTTCATCCATTTAGCAGAGGTGACAGGAGCACATGGGTCTTCTTATGCCCTTCTTCATCAAAACAAGTCTTATTTCAGTTGTTGTTCACTTAGACATAACTCACAGTGCCTGTTGCTTCCTGACTCTAAATTTGGGTATTGGCCAGACAACGGCTTAGCATGGAAGAGATGATGTCTTAAGTCTTGTGGTAGGGGCAAATGATCAAGTGGCACCATGAAATTAATGACTTCCAAGCCCTCAGTTGTTCCTCTGTATGAGCAAGGGGCAGGGGAAATAAAAGGATATGCAGAGTTTGGACAAATGGAAGTGCAAAGTCCTGGGGACAACTGACAGTAGATGCAGAACTTACGGATGCAAGGGGTTGTAGCTGACTTGGTCAAGCTGATTTGACCATGAACTGGTACTATGACTGTGATATATTGAATCTTTTATGAGACCAAAGTTGATAGGGAAGATGGAAAAGTGGAATCATTATTAATTTTTTAAAAAAAAGAAAGAGGCGGGCAGATGAGACAAGCAAATCAGAAAAATGCTGAAGAGGGATACAACAGCTGAAGGATGAGAAAGTATATTCAACCATAGGAGGTCTTGGTACAATATAAAAGAATGCCCTTAGCTAAGAGCATCTGTGTGAACTGATTACTGACCTTGAGACCTTTAGCCTTTTAAGTGGCACAAGAACCAGAAGAACACAGGTCTCTGTGGTTTGAGAGCATTCTGTCAGTACACGTGCACTTGGTACTTGCTGTGGGACTTGCTTGTGCTGCAGATCACACATTGATTCAGACCTCTCTGTTCCTTTTAGAGACTGTTGCTGCACTTTGAACAGATCTTCTGATTTAATTTCATCCAAAAGGAATCCCCTTCACTGCCCCACAGTCTGAGCCAACATGGAGTAAGTGGGGAAAAGAGGGATTGCTGCACTCTACTGCTCTGAGCTATGTCACTGTTGCAGGCACATTTTAGCTAATATTTTGTCATTTGCTGATTTTGTATACCTCAAGATGAAGTTTGTTTTACTCAGTTGGCTTGAAAATACCTAGGTTATAAAAGTATTCATGAATGCATTCATTCTTTCCTTGCAGGATCTTAGTCCTTTATTACTGGTGCACCAAATAAAACAGAAAAACAATTTATGTTAACCTTTGACTAAAGAAGAAATGTAAAAAGCAGGGGAAAAAACCCAATCAAAAATATCAATATTCTTCAGTATCTTTCACATGCCTTTCTTCTTCTTTGGGTAAATTAGTTTGTTAAAGAGCTACTATTTCACTCTAATTCCTTTTCCACCTTAGGCAAGTGTCATAGGAAAATTTCACTAAGAGCCCTTTTACTGAATTTTGCCTTCTTGAAATACATTGCTTTTAGTTTGAATCATCTTCCTTCTATTCTAACTTTCAAAAATTCTGTCCTTTTGTGACCAATCCCAACTACATTACCACTTGATATTCACATCCTTAGCTGTTTCTTCTCTGAATTGGAGGCAAATGGGAAGCAGTGCCTATCCTTATTAGTCTTGTAATGAAAGCATTTCAGGAGCTTCTTCTGCATCCTGTCTTCTGCTGTGTTCACAAAGGATGTTAGTCAGTAACCTATGTTATCACTGAGGTCTCTGCTCTGATTTACTCTTCACATTTACATCATCTGCTTCATCCTTCAAGGGAAATCCCAAAGTGGCAGTGTTTTGGTTTTTTAGTTTGTTGTTATTGGTTAGTTGCTTTTGTTTTGTTTTGTTTTTCTTTAACGTTGTAACTGTCCTTTGCAGTCACTTAATTCTTTCTCCCTTTTGGTATGAACCTCAGAACAAGTGAATTTATTCATACTCCCTTATTGTTCTTCCTCAACAAGATGTATTACGTGAATTTGAATTATTCCATCTCCTTCTCTCCCTAGATTGTTATATTATTACTGTAATTACTAATGAACTCCTTGAGGTAATAATCATATGGCTAGTGAGTCTCAAATCCAGCCTAACTCATAATTCTTTGTGTTAGCAATATATAGCTTTTGTTCCACTAGCACTGAGATGGGTTCTACATTTCCTATTAGAGACTGGACAATTTGCTTCCCTAATCAGCTGCTTCTTTGGAGACACCCTCCATGTCTGGTACTCCTGCATTCCTTTCCAGCTGGTCAACTACTTTTTCTCTGGAACTCCTCATGCCTAACATGTTGTTGATATCCTTTTATATCATATGGGCTTCTCTGCTTCACCACTTTGGTTATGGGTCTTCTACCAGCTTCCAAAAGGGTTTTTACAGGGGCTTTTGTTCCTCATTTCTGTTTTTAGAAGGTGTAGATCTGTGTTCCCTGGTTTGAGCGCAGAACCTGGATTGAAGTACTTCCCTCCACAGTTCCTTTGTGGACATAACAGCAGGTAGCTGCTTTGTGTCCAACCACCATCTCTCCAGGACTGTAGACTGAGAATGATCTGATGACAAAGGTGATTTTGATGCTGTGCTTTTAAAGGGATGAATTGTGATACTAAACTGCTTTCTAAATTATCTTCTCCTATCGGTCTCTTAACTTGCCCTGTTATAAAAGTCACAGAATCATGGAATCAACTGAGTTGGAAAAGACCTCCAAGATCATCAAGTCCAACCCTTGATCCAATGCGCCATGGTTACTAGACCATGGCACTAAGTGCCACATCCAGTCTCATCTTAAAAGCTTCCGGGGATGGAGAATCCACCACCTCCCTGGGCAGCCCATTCCAATGTCTGATTACTCTCTCTGTAAAAAATTTCTTCCCACTATCCAACCTAAACCTCCCCTGGCACAGTTTAAGACCATGCCCTCTTGTCCTACTGCTGGTTGCCTGGCTGACGCCCATCTGGCTACAAGCTCCTTTCAGGTAGGTTGAAATGTTGATTCACAAATACATATCTTTCATTGTTTTTCAGTGATCAGGAGTTTAGCCATGCCATAGGAAATTTATGATATGTGAGAACACACTATCATCCCCCAAAATGATTTTTTTTTCAAGTTTTCTCATGAAATTATCTCCTTTATGAGACTTCTCCCATTTGCCAATGTAACCAGTAACTTCTCAATGACTTTTTTTATGCTGAACTATATGCAAGGAGATTAGGTAGGTCCCTGGGTCATTGTGGCTTAAATACTTGTCTAAAATGTGAAGGTTAGTATTTTTAATCCCTTTAAGTTGCAGAGAAAGAACTCGAAGCTATCGTTTAGGACACGAGTGTTCTGTTGAGCAGGCTGTTAGATGAAAGAGGAGCTATTTACAAGCAACTTTGTGGCATTTCTTACACTTTCATTTCCTTTACCCTGAGAGCCAAAGATCAATCTGCAGCAAGCTACTTCACTCTTTGTCCCATTTATTTTATTGAATGTATCAATGGAGCAAAGTGTTGCTTATTGAAAAATATGTGGAAGCTGTTTGAAAAGCACACATTGTTTGTACTGGAATACTAAGTAACAGTCTAAACTTAGGTACTGTAAAGACTGCAATGTTTTATAGTCACACTTGAATAGTAAAATTGTTCAACTACCCAGTTTGATACACTTTTTCCTCACATGAAAATAATCACTTGGTTTTGACAGTAATAGGTTCCTTAGACTGGACTGCCTTGAAAATTGATTTCTTTAATGCTTTTTGCTACAGTGTGATCAAGGAAGTAGTGAAATATCTCGTACTTAATGATATTTGGAGGTTTTTTTAATAAGAAAAGCATGCTGTGTTGAATTTAAGTGCCTGTCCAGGGAGTTACTGCAGGATGTGCTTGACTTTAGGTACGTCAGTACCTCCTTGATATGGCTCATGATGTTATTGTAAGTTAAGTCTTTGTAACGAAAACCGAGTCACAGTATAGGAAAATATTTAAGAAGGTACAAGTGCCTTAATGCATGACTGTAAAAATATTGAGAATTCCATTTCTTTGGATGCTGAAATCTATATCAGGGAATATTTTAGATCTAGGACTCAAATCTGCAGATGAGAATCCTAGATTGTAAGGTTTGTCTTAAAATGGTTCTCAGTCTTTTCTGATAGAAGAGCATAGATTTTCTGGTAATATTAAAAAATCTTTTGGGGTGAAGAATGTTGATGGTAAGAATTTTGAGGGGAAATTACTCTTTTTTTTTTTTCATTTCCAGTTAGTTTGAATACTAGTCTGACTTTTCTTGCTTTTTAACAATTTCCATGTTATTTTTTCTTTAGTCTGTACACCTTTAAACACTACTGCACTGTACTACAGTAATTTATTCTCCAGCTTTTCCCTGATATCTACAAAGTGTCAGCTATTATTTTCAGCAGATGGAATGAAGGCAGATGTTTCCATTGATCCAGATTTTTGCCATTCCAATGAGTTTTCCTGGATAGCTTGCCTTTATTTTTGGCCATTGAAATTCAGTTATCTTTCCTAGTAATCCAGGAGAATACACTCTGGTTTTGTTACTTATATCACTAACCATTTTGTTTATACAGGACTGCTGCTGCCTATGGTTTTTCCTTCAGTTGTGCTTCCATAAGCATGTCCAAGAACCATTTTTCTTCAGCTGGCATTATGCTTCAACTTAGTTCATTAAATCCAGCTTTCTACATGTGTGAATACGATACAAATAATTTCCTTTGTCTTCTTCCTCCTAAACTTTTGTGTACATCTTCCATTTTATGAGCAACATAGCTGCTAACATCTTTCATCTTCCTAATCATCCCCATCGCTGTTCCTCTACATTACCTGCTTTCTGTGCCATCATATCAAATTCAGTATTCTTTTTCCATCTTCAGTACAATTCACCACTACTTCATTAGTTCAGTCATGTTTCTTCTGATATCTTACCCTCTTTTCTTTTTCCCTTTGGCATAGTATGTTTGTACACTTAGACATTTCATCTGTTCTTTTTCATACCAATGCAACCACATCATCCACATTCCATTTCATGTTTAGCTTCTGCTATGATGCCTACAAGGGAAAAGACAGTGAATGCTTATTAATTTATAGGACAATGTGTTTAGGCATTTTGTCTAAAACACTACTTTTTTTGTTATTATCTTTTTCCCCCTCCATGTTTTGTGCAGTATTTCCTTCAGATTGTGAGCTTTTGGAGACGGAATCTGGTCCTAAATATGTACTCAGAAATCATGCACAATATCACATCTAACATCATAAGTTTAAAAAAACTTGAATATTATTGATAACAATGGGTTTCCTGGTGGATATTTGGTGTATTTTATTATTAAGGACAACAGGAAAACAACCATGCAAACCTGAAATATAAAATGTTATTTATTAATGTTTTAATCGGTTCAGAATAACCAATGCTTCAATTTACTGTGCTTCAGTTTTCTCTGTGCTTGTGTATGTAAGTTCAAGTACACGATCTTAAGGATGTAATGCTCAGGGGTTGCTTTTCTTAATGTCTTATGTAGGGAAAACAACAAAGTGAGGCAGGGTCACTGTTAGGTTTTTTTATATTCTTTATGAGAAAAAGGGAAAGTTGTACATGATGTAACAAACTGAGAATGAGAAAGGTTTGACACTGTGGAAGAACAATTCAGCAATAACCAAAGCATTGATTATGAGCGCTGTTTTAGCCAAAAATCCAAAGCACAGCATGACACAGACTGCTATGAGGAAGCAAACTCCATCCCAGTCAGTCCCAGTACCTGAACTTAGCATTTACTTATTTTAAGTTAGTACTGGAATAGTTCATTCGAGTCTGTTTTTACATTTGAATAAAATCAAATCACACCAAAATGATAATTTGAGTATTAGTTGCCTGGAAAACCTGAACTTTATGGAGTTTATTTGGAAGATTAGCAAAAGGACCTTCCTCTGATTAATCTTTTTAATACTAATAATTTTTAATCAAGTTATTTTACTTGTGAAAACCCTTAAATTTTTCTTTGTAACAGTATAGTTTTTACTCAATGAAACAAGAAACTCTTCTTATTCCAACCACTGTTTAAACTTGATGGGGAGTTATTGATGAAAAAAGTGTAGTGGGCAGTGATTCTTTGAATGGGGCAAGCCTCATTAAGCATGTAATAGTAGTAGTACATCTGACTACTTTCTTTATTTTACTATTCAGCCTTATTTCATATCAGTCATAACACACTGCAGGAAGTTATTGTCTGGAAGATTATTGCATTTATCAAACAGTTGAGGTTAAAGTCACCCTATTCCAGTTTTATAATACCATTTGTGACTTATGCCTCAGAATGTAGTGTCTGTCTTCTCTTATCAAATAATGTAATTTTACAGAAACTGGAGTGCTTCTGTCTGTGCAGACTCTGTATTCAGTCTGTTGGACTCTAATAAATGGATATCTCATTCCTGAAGAACTAAAGAATGAGGGCTTAGAAATGTCACTTAGAAAAGGGAAAGCCTTTATGGACAGAGTAAGCTCTCTCATTAGTTTGTTTCTGAGACTCTGGCAGTTTAATCTTGCTTTACAAATTAACTTCCTACTGTTGAAAATAGACAGAGAGAATATGATAAATACCAAAAAGTAGTGAATTAATTTTTGCACTTTAGGTCCCTATCAGTAACATAATAACAGTATCACTTAATATAAAGCTACTGAAAGTATTTTGAAAATTAATTAATAGTTGTGAAGAACTGTGTAACTTCAGTAACAAACACTTATGACAACAGAAATCGAGAAGAAAATGGAAAGTGCTGTATTCAAAGCAGAGTTTTAGCAGAGTACAATAACTGTGGAACAAAGACAATAATGAGGTGAAAGCAAAGTAGTGAGTAGCTGCTAATTGAGAGTATTGCCAGCCTGGGGTGGAATTAGCTGAGATTCAGGAAGATAAATATAATATAAAATTATAAAATTTTGTCATATGCATACTTGCAAGATGGAACATGGAAATTTTCTAGGCAACTTTAATTTCAGCATTTCTAGTTTTCTGAAAGCTTGACTTTGTGTTTTTGTATATTTTGGGCTTTGGGATTCTTTCACTTCCTCCTCCTCTCTCCCCCATTTTTATTGTGAATATTATTTTGTGCCTGTCAGTTAGAAATATGCCACAGAAGCAGATAAAACAACGTATTGAACTTTCCTTTTCAGTTAGAAAATCTGTTTATGTCCAAATCAACATATGAGTATCTAATTCTTGTTAAGTATTCGTTGCCAAAAATGCATGTGTTTTGTATTTTCTCAGATTATCTTTTCCCATTGCAATTTTATATTCTATTACTATAGAATTGGGCAAATTAAGAGTTAATTGTTTTTAATGCAGACTGCATATTTGAAAAAAAATTCTAATTTATCTTACTTCCTTTTCAAAACCAGGCATCACTATCTCATATTACACTCTGTATTAGAAAGCCTACAAATGCCTGAGAGGTTTATGTGAAATTATTTGTATAAACATCTTATAGCTTGTTTCCAGGAAAATACTGTAACATATAACATCCCTTTTTTAAGAAGCATTATTTGACAATTCAGCTATAGCAGCTGGGGACACTGTTACCCAACTGTTTATGGTTGCCCAGCAAGCAGAGTCTACTTATTTCACAGTTCAGCCAGCAGAGTAGAAGTGCAAGTTCTCACTGTTCCACTACACTAGAGTCAACAATGGCTTCAAAATACGTAATTAGCAATTAGGTTAAATTTGCTAATTTTGCACTTAGGTGGATCAAGTTGAATTCCTCTGGCTGTACCCTGAAGAATTATGTTTCTGTCAGGAATAAAATATATTACAAGATTCTAGGAATAAAAAGTCTTGAATTTCTATCAGTGTGGAAAATGATTCTGTCTCTTGAGTATCAATCAGGTTTCATTGTTTTTTTCTGTAAGAATGGAAGCCTTATACCACTTTTCTCTGTTTATATTTTACTGAACATCGAATCATGTGGTTTGCTTGTTTCATCCAGGCTTTTACAGTGGTGCCTTTCCTATTCATATAAATAAAAGCAAACAATTAAAAACAGTCCTCAGAATTTTTGAAGTTGTTCTTTTCATCAGCAACATGCTCTCAGTAGTGATGAGCAACTGCTAAAACCCTTTTTCTTTCTTCTACATGATACTTTCTTATGTATTTTAATTTCTGGGAAAAGCAAAAATAGGATTCAAGATATAACAACAAATAGATTTATATATATTAGAGAAAGTTAACTACTTCTTTTACTTAGCAATTATAAAATTCAGGATTTAGTTTCATCTCTACAATAAAGGGAATACTGATGATCTACAGTTGTACCCTTGCATTAGGTGCAGCCAAGGAATAATGTAGGCAGGTCACCATCAGGTTGCACAGTTAAATACTTCCATCCTAGGTGAAGCTTTGGCTATAACTGTGCCCATCTACCTCCTGTCCAAGATCACAAGGAGAGATGGAGACTGTGAAATAGCACTCATTGTTTTTAGGTGTTAGGTCAGCTACTGTGTTCTTTTTAGCTTTTTCTGGATAAGGTTATTTCCTAAAGTGAATATATATATATTATTGATTGTAGGATGGAATGGGAAATTTGAGAGTCACTAAAAAAGGAATACGACTTGAAGGAATATCTGAATTTCTACTTCCACTATATGTGAAAGAAATCCATTCCCGGAAGGTAGGTGTTTTTCATCTTTATTTCTTAATTTACAGCTAATATAAATTGATCTTCTCAATCTCAAACTACAAAGTTTAATTCTTTCACCTCCTAGATTAGCAATCAGTAGAGGTTTGCTTTGAGAGTGCCTTAAGAGTGAAAGCTTCCTTCATGTCAAAAATTATTTTTTTTTTCTGAAACCCTGTTTGTCTCTTAAAAGAAATGTCTTATCCTAGTGAAAGGAGATTCAAAGCATGTATATTTTATACTTCAAATTACCTCAGCACTGGGAATGGAACAGTTGAGTCTTCATTTGATGTGAACTCCAGAAAAACAAGACTGGTGATAAGTGCAAAATGCAGTGAAATAAGGAATGGTTTTGTGTTTTTCTGGTATTAGACGTAATGATTTCTTTTTCAGTCCCTTTTTTATTTTAATTTTTGTTTTCTTTTACTCATTAGGTAGGGGCAAGCTTTCTATACTGAGTAATGCTTTTTTCAAAGCAAACCCTTTTTAATATTGTTTAAATGTAATTGTTTTATCACATAACAGCAGGTTATTACAGAGGAAAAAAGAAAACCAAGTTATTATGTATTAAGAAATTCAGTGTAGATCCTTTTAAATCTTGTTTTGATTTAGTTATGCTGTTTGTATTAACATTGTCAATGAAATAAAAAAAAAAAATTTTGAAATACTGGAAATCTCTGAAGTTTTTTTTACCATGCAAGTGATGACCTATGATCACAGAGAAAGGTTACAATGGTTTTCAGTTAACCATCTGCAAAGAATTTTAATATGCATACTGCAAAAGTTGACAGGAATCAAAACTATGTTGACCCTAAATGCCTTTGTGACAAATTTTGTTGTTTAAAACCTGTCTTCTATGTATATGAGGAAAGTCTCAAGTATGTTAATAAATGAGATTGTGACAGTTTCCCGTTTCTCTTAATGAGTTCACTCTTGTGTTAAGAAATCTGTGAGGTAGTCTCTTTCTCTTCTTTTTCTGTAAAACTAAGTTCTTTCAGTGTTTAAGAGAGTAGTAGTATTGTCCTATTTAATGAAACTTTTATAATATTTAAGTACCCTTCCAGGCAAGCATACTTTTCCTTCAAGGTTGAAGAACATTAGTCACGACGTGTATTTTTCCCATTTCTTTTCTGTGAGTGGACGATGTGTGCTCTATTGTTCCATGCCCTATTATTGTACATGAGAATGTATTCCTGGGTTTATTAATCTATTTCATTCTCACATACCATACTTAAAAGCCAAAGAAAATCAAGTTATCTTTTTGTTAAATTGTTTCCATTATATAAAAAGAAGTTAGTCATTGTCCATTAAACTAGAGGGAATTGCTTTCATTTTTTTGCATAAAAAATATATTTTTCTAAAATAAGCATGTGTTTTCCAGAGATATCCTTAGAGAACAGTGAATTTATTAATTCAGTTAAAATTCATGGTAAAATGTCTAGAAAACAAGAAATAGAGAATACGTATAAATTTCTAACTGAACAGAGGAAACTCTGAAAACTGTCTATATATCTTGTATTCTAAAATGTATGTGAACTAAGAAATTGTAGGTGAGTTTCAAAGCTAGACTTCTTTCAGGTACTTGTTCTCTCCAGATTTTCACTGTGGAGACTGAATATCCTTGTAAATTCTTAGAAAGCTTTATTTTACTTTGTTTTATTTCCAAACCTGGATCTATCTTCATAAAAGCAAATCTACAGTATATTTCTTTCTTCACTATCTCTCTTAAGTGTGTATAATCATCAACATAGAATTAACCTTTTCTGATTTCAACCAGCACATCATACATATTTAGGCTTATGTTTGTGCCTTAGGTGCCTTTGTGAGAATCTCAAATTTATTTTTTTTTGAGACAATGTCTTTGTTGAGCTTCTCTTTCTGATGGAATTACAAAGATGCAGCATAGGAGATCACATCAAAAAGCCTTTATGAAGTTGGGGAAGAACATACATTCATCTTGTCGATTGAGCCAGTCTTCTCTTTTTGCAAGACCACCAGATCAGGTGCTCCTTCCCGTTACTAACCTCATGCTTGTTTTGTACCAACTGCCTTCTTTCCCTGGCTACTTTGTAATGGTTTTCAGGGGGCTCTCCTCCACAATCTTGCTAGGAACTGGTATGAGACTGACTGGGCTGTAGTTTCCAAAGTCTTCCCTCATTGTGAGATGTTACTACACTCTTTAAGGGCCTGAAAGCGTGCTGTATTTGTTGACTGAACATATTCCCCCACCCTCCATTTAAACATGTTCTTCTAAAATTTCAAGGCCAGGTTTGCTATATCCTCTCTCTTTTCTGCTCTGTAAGATACACCACTGCCATGCAGCCAAACTAGTTTGAGAATCATGCAGTCCTACTACTACTGACATATATATGTATCAGAGAAACTCCATTTAGGAGATGTCACTGCTCACCCTTTTTGTAATATCAAAAAAATCACAATGGTATCTAAGAATCTGCCGTTGTTATTGCTCAGTGTGAAGTGCAATACGTGTTTCTGTAGCTACATGTCACAATCTGCTCAGATAAAACTTGAAATGCTCCCCAGTTCATTTTTGTACCTGCTCTTCAAGCCTTGCCCTTAGGATCACTCACCTGTCACTAAGCATAAAGCCATTATTGTCCTGGTTTCAAAAACCCAGATAGGCGTAGAGGACTCCTTAAGTCATTTTGGCTATCAACACGATGTAGTTCCAATAGTGTCACTTTTATTGGTTATGAACAAGATATAAGGTTTTCTTCATTACAAATTTTGCGAAGGGACAAGTCACTCCTATGTTTGTTGGTGGTCTCTGGAGGAACTACCACCGAAATTGAGTTGGCTTTGCTTGTCTTCACTGACAGCTGATAAGAACTTCCATGATTCATGATTTTGTCCTTGATTTGCGATACTTCAATGAAATCTGTCTGAGGGTCATCCAATTGAACAACTCTATTTTTGAACATGTTTTTTCATGTCAGCCTATACTCTTGTTATTATTACTGTGACTTGTTGCTCAGTTAAGGATGATCTCTGCTTTTTATACTGAAAATTCTGAGTTAATATTACCCAAGTCTTTTCCTTTAGTTGATTATAGCTCATGAATAAAGTTCCGTGGCCTATATCTACCCTATGTTATACCAGCCTGAGGAACTGAATTTGGTTTGGGAACACTCTTCAGAAGGATGTGGAAAAGTTAATGAAGTAGTATCTGTTTTTCTGGGAGTTGGTTGTTGTTGTTTTTTGATATCAGTTTTAGTTTCAGTTTAACAAGTACTTCCTTCATGTAATATGTCAGTGGGGAAAACTTCAATGAAACCATGTGACATTTCAGTTTGATGTTCATTATGTTCACTGATCTTCATGCACAGTGTATTTGGTTTGAGCTGTTTTAACTGTATAGGCTTCTTAAGCTGAGGAATGACATTTTTTTCCCTGAACAACTTTGAAATAATGTAGTTGCATATTACACAGACTAAGAAATTACTTAAAGAAATCTTTTGTTTAAATGTTTAAAATGAAGAAAAAAAATTATTAGCATTTCCATAGAAATAATGTAAAATAATGTAAGAGGAGATGACTTACAAGTGATTTGTAAAGCAGAAGAATCTATGTCTGTCTTTATCTCTTCGTGCAGGAATTTGGTCATATTTTTTCATGGAAAACATTTATCTTTTGCATCCCATTTTATAAACGTAAGGTGCACCACAGTTTTTGCTCACTTAGAAGTATGAATGCACAGGTAAAACTGAGGGGGAAAAATGGGAGTCACTGCAGGGGAAAAATATCCATGTAAGCCATCAAGTACAAACAAAAGTAGATTAATGTAATTTGATCTCCCCCAGATAGTGATAGCTTTTTAGCCCTGGCTTAAGGGCTGCTGCTTGTATTTCTTACAAGTTGGGCTGTGCACTACCCTCACTTGTAGGCCTTTGGTAGGCAAAGACATATTTTCACAAAAACCATTGTAAACAGTGTGTGTTAAGTTAGGAGATCTACTTCATATTCAAAGACTCAGTGTATTAACAACAAAGAATATTCATGTAATAAAATAAAAAAAAAACCAGCTTCTAATGCTGTTGGAAGTTGTCAGCATGGATCTCTGAAGGAGAGATCATGCCTACCCAAGCTGACAGCCTTCTACAACAAAGTATCTGGCTTGGTGGATGAGGACAGCTAATATTGCCTTTAGCAAGGCTTTTTACCATGTCTCCCATTATATTTTCTTAGGCAAGCTGATGATTTACACTCAAAAGCGACAGTGAAGTGGCCTGAAAACTGGCTAAGCTGCTGGGCTCGAAGAGTTGTGACCAGTGAGGCCAGTTGCTAGTGGTCTACTCAGGGGGTCGGTACTGAGGAAAGTGTTGATAAATTTCTTCATTAATGACCTGGACTTTGACAGAATACTCTCAGAAAATTTGCATATGATACAAAACTAGGAGGAGGAGTGTACAAACAAGTTACTTCCAGAAGCAAAAGAGGATAAGAAAAAAATAATGAAAACATTTCAGTTTCAACTGTTCAGAATTTTAATTATTTCCAGCTCACTCTTTTTTGTTTTCTGTTTTGTATCAGGTGAATCTCAAAAGTATTGAGGGTAATAATCAAATCACAACTTCAAAGATAATACTTCAAAAATTATTATAAGGAGGGTTCTCAAGGAATTCATTCTGTAACAGAAATTGGTGTTCTGAAGTTTGAATGTGTAATTTCCAGAAATGCAACTTAACTTCAAAAATTAATTTTACCCATTAGATATAGAAAAATTTATTTCTTATCTTGAAATAAACCAGAATTATTACAATCCTCTTTTACTTAGTTTTGCTTTCAGTATACTTTGTGACTTGTATGATGTTTCTCACTTTAAAAAGCGTTTTCAATGTAATCATATGAAGTAGACAAGGCATTCATAATCTAGAAAAGTAATTTCAGTAAAGTTCCTGAAATTTCCCAAACTTAAAATCTGTTTGTTACAAACCAGAGGTGTGAAGTTCTGAAGCAATTTTCATTTTGATTACATCTGTGACAGTTATAAAGCTCACTCCCAGAGTTTCATGATACGGTTTAGAATAAATAATTCTACCTATTTACGTAATTTGTCAGACCTATATTGTGTTAGAACAAGGATTGTTGGTTTACAGTTCCCCCCCGCCATTATTGTTCTCAACATTTCTGTACTCTAACAGGAAGAAAAACTGTCCCTAAGCAAAGAAAGAAAATCGCATTATAACTGTTTAAATATACTGTATTTTTGGGGATGCTGAACACAATTTGGTGTCTTACATGATAATAGAGAAAATGAATTAATATTTCAAAGTTTGATATGAAAAAAATAAGAATGAATTTCACCTTGACTAGCTGAAGTGAAATTCACAAAATACAGCATGATCATCATGACGGTCCCTGATTAGGACACCACTTAAAGGGAAAAATTGCTTGTTCCTTTACAGCTTCTGATAGCTGCCTACCACAAGCACATATAATAAGGATTCCATTTAAAACACTGTTCCTCTCCCATTTGAAATGAGCTTTGTATTTTCTTGCTTTCAGGAAGAATTAAGTTGAAATTTAATGCTTCATAATCTACACCAATTTTATTTTTTTTTATATGAACACATATGTATGACCTCTTTGGTCAGTTTTAAGAACTAGAGTGTTTCCAGATAGCAAGCATGCTTTTTGATTTTGTACTTTACACCCTTTGTTGTCCTAAGAAATGCATCATGCTATAACCTCTAGTTTCAGAAGCAACTTGTCACCAGCAATGAAATTTTCTGCTTTGAAAATGCCTTTACAGGGTATTTTTTGTTTGTTTTTTACCATTCCCTGAAGGAGTTTCCCATCCATCTGGTGCTGTGACTTAAACTTCAATCTTCTTTGTTCTGAAATCCCTTCCTCAGTGACTTTAAAATTTCATGGTTTTTTGTGCTGTCAGATCAATTTCTTAGGAAACCTGCTGAACTTCCATCAGTTTTAGGAAGTAATAAGGCCACAGCATCACCTGTAATGAGGAAGTATCAAGTTAAATAAGGTAGAGAAGGTAAAGAGATACAAGAAGTGCTAGAAGCACTCCTTTTAATGAAGTAGTACAAATTACTAAAACATTCTAGAATTAATACTATCTCTTTCCTTTTTCAGGCAGTGCAAGAAGTAGTGATTTTTTTTTGCTTCGATATGGTTAACTCTTTAAAAAAA
This sequence comes from Corapipo altera, assembly GCF_003945725.1. Taxonomy (NCBI): domain Eukaryota; kingdom Metazoa; phylum Chordata; class Aves; order Passeriformes; family Pipridae; genus Corapipo; species Corapipo altera. The sequence continues at coordinate 4,016,431 of NW_020884876.1, read as the reverse complement.
AAGCCAGTAATCATTCTCCTTTTTAGGTGCAAAAGGAGTAAGTAGCACATATCATCATCTTATGGATTATATTATTGGATCTTTGCTAAAATTGTTACTCCAAAGCAGTTTGAAATTTATTATTTGAAAAAATAAAATGGAAGCATTGATTATTCCATAACAAGGGCCCTGGTCTGCATCCAAGAGCGATAAATAACATTAACATTAGTTGAAAGCTTTGTTGACTTGAAGAGCATCCTCAGGAAATAATTGCACAAAACCAAACAATTCATATTCTTTTCATTACCAAGTGTATGATGAGTGACTTCCTTTGATCTCAAGCTATTATGCTATATATTAAAATTTCAAATAAAAAATTACCTAACTTCTTGTCTTTAATAAATAACCTGAAATACATTCTACCAATACAATAAAAAATGGACTGGCCTGGCCTTCAACCAAATTCATGTATTCTATGCTGTCTTCCTGTTTCTAACTTTATATTTAATTATGCTATAATTTCTCAAGTGTAATTTCCTTTGAGTTCTGTAGATAAGCATTAAGATTTTCCATACTCCAGTTTTTCTATGGAACATGTCCATAAAATGTGGAACATTACCATTAAGAATTATTTCCCTTTCTGTGAAACTAAGGACATGAGAATTGACAAAAGACAGCAAGAGTTTTCTTTTCAGACTTCTGTGGTTTGATATCAGCGTACTTGGCTGTTTTGCAGGTGACCAAAAGGTTCAGTTGTACCCATTTGTTACATCATAACATTGACAAAAGCTGTTTCAAAAAACCTCTATGGTCTGCTTGAAAGTTTCCAGAACTTTCTTTATGCAAGGTTCTGTCCAACTAAATTCTGGATAATATTCATGGGTTACCTCCTCTTGACAAATTAATACTACATGATATGAATTAGTCCTTTAAGTGAATCAAAGACCCAGTGTCTCTTGTCTTCTTGAAAACAATTAGTTCCAAAAATTTTCACATGGTAACCAAGTTAATTTTTTTTTGTTGTTTTTGTATCTCTTCTTTGTTACAGTTATGCAATGCCACCTACTCAACATCTTCATTAAACAACATTCTGTGCAATCCTTTTTGAATTAACCTTGGGCCAATTTCTGTTCTAGAAATGCAGGCGTAGTGTTGTCTGTGTTACATTTTAAACCTCAGCTATTGCAGCAATATGCACTCTAGCCTGTAGACACATGAACTGTTTCTATATTAAGTTAATTTTAAAAACTCAGTTTGGATTAGACTCTGCTGATTTACTAAAATGTGATTTAAAAAAACCCCCACCCTTATAATTAAATTTCAAGATAAATTTTTAAGGTAGTAATTGTGTAAGTTTTTCAAGGATAAATCTCTAAGCTATATGAGGACCTCAAATTAAACAAAAGAAAACCTTAAAACAGAAAAGTAGCGCACTGTTGTGCAATGTACTGTTTGTGTTAGAAATTCAGTTGGAAATAAACACTAGCAAGAACTTCAGACTATAGATGGTGAAATCCATGGATGGGATTAGGATAAAGAAAACTCACAAGGAAAGCAGGAGACTTATAATGGAAGCAGCTGAAGTTAGCATCCTGTACTGGAATTGGTAATTACTTCAGCATTATGCTTCAGCATTATGATTGTACAATAACAGCTGGGATTTAAAGTAAAGTTGGCTCTTGGGCTTCAGCCAGAGGCTCATTTGTATCTTTTGCTGAATTTAAATCAGTTGTTCTGCAAAGGAAGTAACTGTAGTTCACAAAGTTTGTTAATTTAGGGTGGCAATCTGTCATGCATAATTCTACAACAGCTACTACAGTACATACTCTTGCTGAAGTCTTTGCAAGTGTAAATGGTAGTTGCAGTAATATGGGTGTAGGTCGGTGATGCTGAATTTTCTTTTGGTCTGAAATTGAAACTATTTTTACAAATACAAAGTTATATGTAATTCTGATTAGTAAAAATGAAATCTTTGTTGATACTAAACTTGGCACTACAGTGGTGATTTCCCTGAAAGATAGCACAGTCACTTTTAGTAGAAAGGAAATTTGAAGTTTACACGTAGGATATAGAATGGCAAGAAAGATATTTTTTTCTCTTGCTGGTTCAGTATAAAAATAAAAGGTTTGGACAGAGTTTATTTTTGTCTCTGAGTTTTTCCCTTGGTATCCACCAGATCAGAATCTTCCTATAAATCTATGGTTTCTCTTTCTGAGTAAACTAGGTAACTACAAAATGCCAGAAGGAAAGTGCTTCGTCCTTGTGTTGCTATTTTAATAAATTATAGGCATTTGGGAATGTCAGTTAGCTCTCCTGACAAGCTGAGCCAAAGTGCTGGCACAGAAAATGCAGAAAGTGGATCGGCTTTTTGCGGGAGCAACTACTTTACATTCTACGAGCAACAAATTGGTTTAAAAAATATTTTAGTAAAAATATCATTATGACTATTTAGAGCTGGGATATTTCAGAGTGTTCTTTTAAGATACAGATTGCTGCTTCTCTTATAAAATATACTCATTAGGATGCAGTAGTTTTTTGAAATACTGTGGCTCATATTGAATAATATACTATTGAATAAAATATATTTGGAGTAGCTTCACTGGTTGTTCAGAATTAATAAGGGCAGTATAATTTTGTTATTCTGAAAGTGAGGAAAATTATACATTAGTGTATTACTTGGTGGAACTCATACTGCTCAGGTAAGGTCTTGGGATTACCTGAAAGCAACTGATGCTAGAATGAAGTAGTCCTTTTTTATCTTTTATAAACGGTGGTGATTGAATACTAGGGAAAAATACAGTTAAGTATGTGGAGAAGACAGGTATGTTGGCACAGAGGAGGGAAATAATGTTTATACTTAGCTGTGGCACTTATTGTTCCTTTAAGGTAGGGCATAGGACAAGGGGTAATGGCCTTAAGCTGAAAGAGGGTAGATTTGGATTATATATTAGGAAGAAATTCTTTACTCCTAGGGTGGTGAGACACTGGAACGTGAAGCCCAGAGAAGCTGTGGATGCCCCATCCCTGGAAATGTTCACAGACAGGTTGGATGGGGCTTAAAACCTGGTCTAGTGGAAGGCATCCATGCCCATGAAAAGGGAGTTGGAGCTAGGTCACTTCCAAAACAAATCTTTTGATGATTCTTTGATTTTTATTTCCTCCGAGTTTTTTATCTAGTAGATAAAAACCACTATCTTGAGATGTTTCTAAATTTGTCACACAAAACACAGAAATTACTAGCTGAAATATTGTCAGTAGAGTATGCAAGAAGCCATGCTAATATTCTCCCAGTTGAAGACTGCATTTTTTCTTCACTCCATACTTTTCTCTTTGCAATTTAAGGTGTTTATCAATTTTTCTGTAGAGTTAGAGGAGCATTAAGAACACTGTTTTTAAATACAAATACAGTTGTTAGGATTTGTTTATTTATGGCTATTCTGTACATTTTGAATGTTTGCAATTGCTTAATGGTCTGGGGTTTTATCTGTGGATTTCAGCAATTGGTTTAATGCCAATCAAAATACTGGGAGAGGCATCTGGTGAGCATGGCACAGATGCTTTATGTCTGAATTCAAGTAGTATAAATCAGTATTTATGAAGCATTCTACAAAGAACTCTGTTGCATGTGTGTATTTCTGTAACAGTAAAAGGCATAAATCTGTTTTTGACCTTGCGTTTGGCATTCAGAAGATGGTGTCGATGTACATCTACATTAGTTAATCTCTCCACCCAGTTTTCAGTTCAGGAACTGTGTATTTTGCACATGTTCCTATCTCTTAGTACCATGAGAACCAGGTGGGCACCAATTTTCCCCTTATCCTCCAGGTATCTCAGTTTCTACATAGGAATCACCTGAGGTCACACAGATTAAAGATATCTGTATGCATGACAGATGAGCTAAGGTTAAAAGGTGTGCTGCATAATTGAAAAGGAGTTGTAGATGCATCCAGCACAATATATTCTTCCTGCTAACTTCCCTTTCATTGAATAAACCAATTTCAAACTTGGAACACAAGCAAGACGAGTAAATCAACATAAACTGAGCCTTAACTGTGGATGCTAGAATCTAACACATGCCTCATGAAGCTGAAATTTTGTCTCCTACTCAGACAAAAGTCCAAAATCCTTCAGGTCTCCTAACACAGTAATGAAATCCTTTATGAGGTACATAGAGACACTTGCTTCACACCATCTAAAATTTCTTTTATGTGGATATCAGTGTGAAATGATGAAACACATTTAATTGTACATTTCGGTCAAATTCTACTTCATGTACAAAGTTTTGTTGTCAAATCACTTATCCCCGAAGGCAAGCTACTTTTAGAGGAAATAATTAAAAATACTAAGCATATAAATGAATTTCTTTTTAATAGATGAGTTTAACATTTGTTATTGAAGATAAATTGCAGGTGAAGAACTTACTTCCAATTGCTGGGCATAGTCCCTCAGAATTTCATCTTGTATGTCTTTTCAAATGTGATTCTAGCTCCGCTGCCCCCACTCACAGTGGGGAAAAACACCCCAGCCCTGGCCTGGCTCTAATGCTGCTCCGGGCCAGGGCCAGGCAGGGGGAAGAGGGCCTGTCCCCACGGGCTGTCTGGCTCCCCCCCACTCTCTGCTGGTTCTAATTTCTGCTGCGCAATAGGTGCTTCTCTTCCGGCTCTATTAAATATGTCATTTCGCAGATGCGTTGTCAAGCTTTTGATTGGCTCAACATTGGAAATCTACCTGGAGCTAACCATATTTCAGCCCCGAGGGGAGGACCTCTCAAACCACGACAATAACATAACCCTTTTTTTCATCTAGGTTTTGGTGATTCATCTTCTTTTTTGATGGACATAATGGTTTTATTTGAGCAATTTTTTTTTCATGGCTCCTTGTAAACAGCAGACCTCACATGTGCCATAGATGACTACTTCCATGGCCTACCCCCTAGTTTTATTCACAGAATCGGAGAATGTCCTGAGTTGAAAGGGAGCCACAAGGATCATTAAGTCCGACTCTGGGTCCTGCACAGCACCATCCCCAAGAGTCACACCATGTGCCTGAGAGTATCATCCAAACACTTCCTGAACTCTGTCAGGCTTGATGCTGTGACCACTTCCCTGGGGAACCTGTTCCAGTGCCCAGCCACCCTCTGGGTGAACCTTTTTCTAATATCCAACCTAAACCTCTCCTGACACAACTTCAGGCCATTCACTCAGGTTCTGTCACTGGTCTTTTTTTGATATCTCAGAAAATATTTTACTTCTTTACTTTAAATATTTTTTTTTTTCACAAAAAGAAATGCCATTGTAAACTGGTTATGATTTGTCCTAAATTGTGAATAAACATGTGTTAATAAAAAAAATAAATCATTATTGTACAAAGCTGGGAATCTCATCAACTATCTGCCTCGCTTTTTGTATATTTTGTTCTTCCGCGTCTTTAACACAAGAATGAAGAGTAAACTTGATAAGATGCTTTAACAGGAAATAAATTGACCTTATTTAGAGGGAGATAAGCCTTTAAAGATAAAAGATTTTTATGAAGAATATCTTGCCTTCCAGCACCTTTATGTTTCGTACTGCTTTTGAGACCAGAAGGTACCATTTCTAGGAGTTGCATGAATGCTTAGAATTTAGAGTTTTATTATCTTTATGCCATTTGTTTTTGTACTATGATGGGTACAAAGGTTAGGAGAAGCAGAACACGGAAAATTTTTTATTTCTAAAGGTCAATAGCATTTTCCAACATTTCAGACAAGACGACCTCTGTGCCCCAATTTCTTGTCTGCAAAACAGGGCTAAGAGTGCTTTCCTATCTCACAGAAGGTCATCACCTAGAAACTTCAAATGTTTATGTGTATTGTTAGATAATGTAAGCAAATAAGAACATCAGGGCATGGGGATATTAATAAGAAGTACAAAAGTATTGTTATTTGCATGGAGTATTCTATATCAAGCATACTGAGATTATCCTTTAATATTCAGCGCCCTCTGTTATTATTACAAATAATATTTTGTTTCCTGTCTTGACAATCAAGCTTGTAGGCATCAGTCTAAGCTCATCCTTCTCTTATAATTTATTTCCTTTGTGTTTTGAGACTGATGAGCTATAAATTGCTCATGAGGTGTAATGGTTTTTTCTTATCAGAAGATATAAAGAGTGGAGCCTGGCAGTATTTTATTGCTTTACTAAACAGTTTTGCTAATGAGGCTTCTAATACAATGTCTCCATTAAAAGATGACACTGATAACGGTATTGCTCCTGATTGGGAAAGAAGGATAAACAGCTTTATTATGAATTGTTTGTAGTAAATATCTTCATCCTTTGGAGGCAGGACCACTATCACTAGAAATATGAAAGTAAGAAATAGCTATGTCAAAGATGGAAAACTAGGAAAGATGTAATGCATCCCGCTTGTCTCAAATGTTTCCTTTCAAAATAATGCAAGTAAGCTCTGACTCTCTACAAATGTATTTATAACATCATAATATCATATTTCTTACAAAAATTCATTAGGAATGCAGCATCACATCCTATAACATTTTCACAGGCCTGATGTTTCTTACAGCTTACTTCCTTTCAAAAGTGAATAAAGTTTGATCATAAAGATAGTGTGCAAAGTGTACCATGTTCTGAGGAACTAAAGATGTCATTGACTTACTGGAGCCAGGCAACTTATGAATTGCCTTCCCCTCTCTATGAAGTGGTTTATTTTTTTTTCACTATCTTCCATGAGAATTAATCTTCATCCTCTGCAAGAGTTAATCTAAAAATTTCTGACTCTGTGTGTGTGTAATTCTGTGTGTGCAAAAGAGGGAGAAAGTGATCTCATGACAGACACAGAGCTACAGGAAATTAATGTTCAAGTCTCTGCTCTTAGTCAAGTTGACTAAGAGGACTGCGGTCCCCAAGGTGATGCATTTTTTTTCTGGTTTTGATTTTAAAAAATTCTTTCTACTTCAAAATGTTCTCTCATTTTATGTAACAATTCCCAACTAGTTTGCTTCCAGGCACCTCTTGAATTTCCAGAATAAGTGAGAAAGTCCTACTTGGTTCTCATGCTTTTAAAGCATGGCAAGAAATGAAAAGGAACTTTCTAAGTGTGCTTGGACAGCTAAGAAGTGCTGATTACAGAAGATGTTAGAACTTTGACTGGTTTGCCTGGAAGTGGTACATGGTGCCAGGTTCAGGAGAAAGTTTTGTACAGTGAAAATCTTTTTGAGTTTTATTTTACCTTTTGGAATTGTAGAAATTGACAAATAGTGCTTTTCTGATGTAGCTGCAAATCTTGTCTTGAAAGATAAAGTACTGTGTTACAGGACTTCCTCTCATCCTTTACTGGAGGAAGCTACGGCTGATGACTAGCCTTTGAACCACACTCACTTCGAGTTTGTCCATGTTTTCCTGGCTCTAAGAACCCATGATTACAGTTTTAGATAGGCTCTTTTTTATGTAATGTGGACCACCACCATTTGAATTTTTTTCTTGCAAATTTTCAGGTTTTTTTGAAAATAATCCACTTTTGAGTGCAGGCGTGCATATATTGTTCCTTAGCCAGAAGAGAAGGCAGACTCTGAGAAATTTTTCTCTTCCTGTTATTCTCCTCAGCAAAAAGTATAATTTATCGGCAGTGTAATAACAGCCGTGTCATTTTCATCAGATGCAATCTTGGACACAAGATCTCCAATATAATTTGTTAGTAGTTACTTCACAGAAATTAGTACAGATTTTCCATAAGGGTTCATATGATGAGTTGAAGTATTTAATTACAATGTGTGTTGTTTTTTTCATGAAAAGTTAGTTAACTGTGCCCTGTGTCTCCTCCTTTTCAACAGCCACAGAACTGAGTGGTCATTTCTCAGACTTCAGATATCTTTCACTCCTAGTCTTTCTTGTGTAAATTATATATTATTCTCAGAAGCTCCTGCCTTTACAGTCTTACAGGAAATTCTAGTAATTGTTCATGTTACCTATCCCATTAGAACACACTGAAAAGGCAATTAAAAGAAAAGGAAATCATGTGCCAAACTTGAGTTATTAGTTTTACAGGAACTGCAAGGCATTAATTGAACTGAAATAGCTCAGCAAATGGACCGAATTTGAATATCAATGATTTAGAAAGAGTGTACCAAGCCTAAGGTGTTACTATTAGTGGGGAAGATAAATAAAGACCTTGCTTTTTTCTATATTGACTATCTAAAATAGCTCATCATACTTTTGGTAAGATAATCTCAGTGAGCTTGATCTGACTTGAACAAAAACAGGATTCAGTTTAAATATATAAGGTGAAAATATTTCAATGTTGTTCAGTCCCAATATAAATTCTGACATATGTAAATACTATAATTTTAAGACTTCAGAGAAATATATTTATTGCTAATACATGTTTCACATTGCTAGCAAGATCAGCCAGATTTTCTAACTTGTAGGAACTTGTAAAAATTAACTGTGATTATGTTTGCATACCAAGGCAGGAAGGAATTAGAAAAGGTTCTTATTTCAGGTTTATCTTCAAAGTATCTGATTTTTATTCAGTCATATCTGTTTTTCAGTCTGCAATGAAAAATAGAAAATTACTGAAAAAACCCCCAAATCAAACCATCCTGGTATTCAAGGGGAATTGTGGCTGTTTTTTGTTTGTTTATGGGGGTTTATTTTGCTTTTGGAACTAGAAGTATATAGCTAAAGCATTGGGTTTTTTTAGTAGATTTGCTAACTCATTTCTCATGGATAAAGAAGCCTCTGTGGAAAAAGCAAGAAATAATGAATAAGACTCAAGGGTTTGGCCGAAATACAGCTGCTGTTAACTAGTAAAGATCAGGATTGTTTCTTCTTTTGTAAATGAAAATTAATAATTTTTCATAAAGGTAAATTTTATATCCTGCAATGTTTTTAGGTAATACATGTGTGTAACTACACCAAATAAGATGCTGACTTTTTCTGTGAAACTTATGAATTTTGAGAACAACCTGACTGTTCTTTTTGGGTGCAGTTATAAATGCGAGTCTAATCCATAGACATTTTTTTCACTGATAAATGCCACCTGAGAGTCTATAATGCAGTTCTGGAAGAAAGCTTATCTTCATGTTTGCCTCCTGGAGATCACAAAAGGTTCTGAGGGATATGATTGAGAAGAGCTTCTTACTGAGGTGTGGTGAGACAGCAGGTTTCAAGAAAAAGCAGGTCTTTACACATGAACAAATACATGAATTCAGCTCAGTCCAGACTGATTTTATCATAATGTTTATCAATATACTTCTGAGGAAAGAAAGTGCTGTCAGCTTTATTGGAAGTCCTGTGGGGACCTAATGAACAAAACTTACTATTACTCCATACTTGTTTACATTCATAGAATTACTGCAGTTGGAATGCACCTCCGGTGGTCATCTGGTCCATTTCCCATGTTCAAAACAGGGTCAGCTAGAGCAAGCTATTTGGGATTAAGCCCAGTCAGATTTTAAATATTTCCAAGGATGGAGGCTCCAGAAGCTCTCTGGGCAACCTGTTGCAGCGCTTTAACACACTCAGACTATATTTTTTTTTTTCTTATATCTAAATGGAATTTCTCATATATCAGTTTGTACCAATTACCTCTTTTCCTGTCACTGGGCACCACAAAGAAGGCTCTGGTTCAGTCTTCTTACTCCCTCTTGTCAGATATTTATAGATATTACTAAGACCTTCTTCCTAGAGCCTTCTGTTCTCCGAGCTAAACAGTCCAAGTTCTCTCAGCATCTTTTCTTATGACAAATGCTCCATTTCTTTCACCATCTTTGTGGGTCTTTTCTTCAGTATGTTGTCACCTGTCTTGTACTGGGGAGCCCAGAACTGGTCCTAGAAGCCCAGATGGTTCTCACAAGGCTAGGTAGACCTGTTGGTGATATTCTTCCTAATGAAGGTCAGGAGACTGTTGACCTTTACCTTTTGAGATCCCTCTGAATGGCAGCACTACCATTAAATGTATCAACTACTCCTGCCTCATATTGTGTCATATTAAAAGTTTCTGAGGATGCACTCTGTGCTATTGTCCAGGTCGTTAATGAAATAATTAAATATTGCTTATAGATCTCTGAGGTGGATCCTCCTAGTGGACTGGCTTCCACTTGGGCTTTGTGCCACCTATCACAACATTTTTAACACTGCTGTTTAGCAGGTTTTAGTCCACTTAATTGTCATTTTTTGTAGACTGTCATTTTGTCTATGAGGATGTGAAGTGAAACAGGGGCAAAAACCTTAGGATAAACAGTATTCACTGCTTTCTCCTCATCCACTGAGTTGGTTATTTCATTGTAGAGGGCTGTCAGTTTGGTCAGACATTTCTTCTTCATAAATCTATGCTGACTACTTCCAAGCTCCTTTATCAACTTTTGGTTGCTAAAACCATTTTGGGAGTGCAGTTTTTCAATACTCAGTATTTGGATAGTGGTGTTTATTCTAAGTGAACTAAATTGAAGAAAACACGTTAAGAACTGTTTATAGAATACTGTTCCTCTAAGTGTTTTACTTTGGTAGATTGTTGCATACTATTTTTTCCCTACAGAAAGAAGAGAAATGTAGAAGGTTCTGTATCAATAAAATTTCACTGAACCCTAATATAATATGTATTAATGAACTTTACCAGAGTAGATAATATTTCAAAATAAATAAGGTAAAAATATGAATCAAGAGAAGTTGACAGAACTTCCCTCCAAGCAGATTTCTAATGTAACATCAGCAGGGAAGAGGGCCATCTGTCCATGTGTTTTTCCGTAAGGATATTTGGCTTTGGAAAACAATCAGACCCTGTCCCTGTAGAGTTTGGCAAAGCTGTGATATAAAATGTATTCATTTAACAGATTGAAGATTTTATGCAATTCAAGAGACTAGAATGACAGAGGAGACAACTGCTTTAGCACTAAAAATCACTCTATGCCCTGTCCTCATGAAATAATATTAATGGTAATACTTAGTGCTTGATAGCTCTTTAAATGTTAAAACATACAGTAAAGCCTAAGCTAAGGCAATAATGCCTGCTGCATGTACTTTTAAAGCTCTTTGTAAGTATATTGCCTGTAATTATCTTCCCTGAAATACCAGGGAAGGATATAGATTGTTTTTCTTCTCTGCAGTACTTCGGTACTTCAAGTCCTATATTTTCTGAAATGTGTTCTCTTCCTAAAGAGATTGAAAATTATGTTCGTAGTGGTACCTGCAATTAGTATATTGAAAGTTGAAGTTACATCAAGAATTAATTTGAACTGTAAAACTGATCTGAAAATCTTATGCAGTTTCTCTGAATATAGCAATCTTGTTAAATGCAAGATTGTCATTTGAGAATTTTACCATCAAGCTGCTTATGGTAGAGGTACTCAACAGACTTAGATTTTCTCACTAGACTGCCTCTGAGTTCTCACTAATTTACAAATTCTTGAAAATCTATAAGAATATTACCTGTTGCAACTCATGTAACTAAGGTTGTTCTTCATAAAGAAATCTTCTGGATTTCAATTCTACCTATATTTTGCTTTCCCATACTTGAAAATAGTTCTTTTAGATATCTTTGCCTGCACTGATATTTTGATACATAGAATTCATTTTGGTTAGCTGGGAAAGAACATGTTTTACGTAAGGGATGAGGGAGAGAAACCATTGCAGAAGTTACAGCCTTAAGGCTCTGTGATCTACATTGTAGTGAAAGCCGGATTAATCAACTGTTCTGATTTGAAAATCTATGTTTATAGCAATTTAATCTTTTTGTCTCTTGTCAAAGCAGCAAGACAGTAATTTCATAAATAGCATTAGATTCAGACTGTTGAGAGAAATTAGTTTCCCTGCTTAATAACTTTTGACTTACAGATGCACTGTTGTTCTTGGATATCCTCGGTGATATGTGCTGTGTTCGTGACATACAGGAAGAGAGACTACACTATATAACATTTACTTTTGCTCTCCAGATTATCTAGAACTTCATCGGTTTGCAATAATACCATTTATTGTACTCAGAAGATGAGAGTAAACTGATTTTAAATTAATGCAGTATGTTCCTCAAGGATAAAAGGAAGGGAAGCTGCAATCTGTTCTTGTGGTTTCAGGACCCTGTAGAGCAAATTCAATTCAGCAATGATATCATAAATGCCAGAAATGTTTTGGGAAGGTCTGAACCTAACAGGAGATCTTGAAAATAATAAATTAAGAGCAAACATTTAGTTAGTTATACTTTAGAGATTTGAGCACCAAGCACAAGCCCTCTTACAAGAATACCTCTTAAAACAAAAAATCCAGATGAAAGAGGAACAAGATTTTTCAGGTACTGAAATTTTAAGAAATTGAATTTTTCACATTTTGGGATATTATTTTAGTCTCTCTGGAGTAGTCTCATACCTTATTAAAAAAAAGTGGACTTAAAATTAGGAATTCATAACATTTCATCTTATATATCTATTGCATAAGCCAGGGAGAACCCAAAGAGGCATTCAGACCATGGTACATACAAGATACATGAGCATTAAGCTCCTTTGAGATAGTTTTGACGTATTAGGCAATTACGGCTGGTAAGGTCAGTAGTTTGAAAAGTAAGTGACATGGAAGGCTCCGTGGATTCAATATAACCATTAGTACACAGAAAGTAATAGTTTATTTACCTTAGAGGTTTTATGGTCTTTTTTTTAAGGGAAGAGAAGTGAGGCAGGAGGATCAGGAAACCACATTAAAATAAATTTCTGAACAGATCAGCCATGGAGGAAATTGCTTCCATTCTTTAGCTGAAAACGAAATCGAATTGCCACAGTCTGTTGTTTCTGATATATTTCGTGATGAAGAAATAACAATTTTCAGTCCCAAATTAGACAGACCTGTCTTACAGATGTGGAATATATGTATTGTTTTATTTCAGTAGGTATAGAAGGAAACAAGTTCTTGAAAGCAAAAAAAAAAAAAAATTATAGGAGTTCACAGAATCATAGACTGTTAAGGGTTAGAAGGGACCTTAAAGATCACCTAGTCCCAACCCCCCTGACATGAATTGAAGCATGCAGTATTATTTTTGTATTTTCTGTGATGAACAGATCTACTCATCTTACTCTTCTTTTAGAAAATTCTTACACTGATGATGACATCTGAGTTTTCACATATCCAAAGTTTGTAACTTTAAAGGACAAACAATTCCTAGCAGCTGGCCTTGACAAAGCCTGGCTTTGTCTGGAGAAAGAATGCTTGAAAACAATATACTGGCCAAAGTAATTTTCTACTAAGATGTAGCAATTAGAACAAATATGTATTGTCATTATGCCATGCAATTTTGTCTTAACTTTTTGAAATCTGTATACAAGTAGGCGTACAGAGCAGCTGGAGCAGTGGCAACTCAGGGACACTGGTCTGAAATACAATTCTTTGATATCTCATTCTTAGTGAAATGATTTTAATAAGTCAGAGGCATTTCTGCAAGCCCTGACACTTAGCAAAATGAAAACAGTTGTAAGCCATCTTCAGTATTCCAGAAGTGAGCTGAACAAATGGAAGAAGAGCTTGCCTGAGAGAGGTCCAAAAGGTCTATGCACTGTGCAGCCTGTGGGAATTGTAAAACCTGGAATACTGACAGAATAGATGGACACTTTTATGTGACCTTGTTGGAATGACTCTTAAAGGCAGCATAGATCTGGCCAAAAAGGCTATGGGAGAAGTTGCCAGAAATTCTGGGATTTTTCTCTATTTCCCTTAAATTGATGCATCTGTGTCTATGGCCTTATCCACCCTGTCATTTTTCTAAAATGCCAGACTCCTATGTTTTAAACACAAATATGTATTCTCTCCCCAGTGTTGCCTGAAAATTCTAAATGAGCTAAAATGTGATCATTTGCTAATTTGCTAAAGAGTTGGTCGTTCACTGAGTTAGTATTTGGTTGTAGTTTTAACTCGTTTGTTGCTTAAAATGGTTATGAATCTAAGTTTTTATCCCCAAATCACTGTTTCACAGATTTGTTTCTAATGATACACCAGGATTCCCTGCTGATTTTTCTTTATTATTAGATAAAGCAAACCTGTTTTTTTTAAATCTCGGTAATGAACTAAAAAGGATACTGCCACTTTTCTGAATTAGCAAATAAAGAAATTTAAGGCAATTGAAATTTTTCAGGCAATAAATGTTATAGAACATATATTTGTATTGTAAATTCCATCCTTTTCCAAAAATCAGTCAGTGGTACAGAAGTCACATAGATCCAGCATCCAGTTCAACTAGACAAGTCTATTAACAGCAGTGTGAGAGTACCAGGCTTTGGTTCTTTGATACCATTGTGACAAAGTGGAAATGATTGCTTAGAAAAGCACTGCTGTTTTTTCTGTTCTGCTTTACTTTGCTTCTGAAATTTCAAAAGATTAAGATTTTACCATCTGTCCTGTATTACTGTTTTATATTGAAAATATTTTCTCATTTTAGGTGGCAGCAAAGTGTAGATAGTACAGATATGCCATTGCCACCTACAGATACCGAAATGCCATTTTGTAGTAAGCAGAGACCATCAGAAATAACTTGCCCAGTGAAGCCGGTATACATACAAGACTGCTGTATCTGAAGCAGTGTAAAGAAACTTATGTCAACTCTAGCACCAGTCTTTCCACAGTTGTTATTAGCTATTTACACCTTTTAGAATTGCTGTGTAATGCTTGAGCACAAAAGAACCTTTGGTTAGTAAAACATCTGCATCAGAAAGTCGGCTATTGACTGACTGATGTGTGTGCCTTTATCCCTAACAACAGCAAAGCAAAACCAGTGATTTTTCTTCTACTTTCAGAGATAATAATATATATTATGATCTAATCTATGTCAAAGAACTGAATTAAAGGCTTTGAAAAACATTTTTAGTTAATGGCAGTCTATCACTTGGTGACTAGACTTGTCATTCAAGCAATCTAAAAATGGAAAAAATAAATTAAACTTTAATAATCCATGGTAATTAATATTGAGAAACTGATTACTTACATTTTCTGAAGGGGAACCTCAAAATTCATCTCACTGTGCAGAACTTGATTTGACTTTTGAATTCTGTGAAATTTCCATTGTGTTTAATTCTATAACAGCTGAAGAAAGTTTGTCCCTAATTCAAGCCGTCCTCTGAGTCAGGGCTTTAGAAATGCCTTCAGATGTCACAAACCACTGGTAATATTGTAGAATCGAATGACTCCAACTAAATCTATATTAATAAAAGAGTACTGGTAGACATACTATACAATACATTAGGGAAAAGAAGATATGACACAATAAAAGACAGATATTTCAACTTCAAAAGGAGGCTCTGGCATTTGTTGCATCTTCTTACAAAGCTGAAGCAAAGGCTGAAACAGTTGATGCAAGCCAGTTGTGCAGAAGAAGGTAGATTGCCTTCATGAGTAAATATCAGTCCTCTTCTTGTGTAGAAATCTGCTTTAAAATCAACTCAGATTAAGCCTCTTGCATTAATATCTAATAAAATATGTTAGGTCCTGGCAATGCTGGGAGTGAATTCTTTTGAGTTAGCTTTTCAGTGAAAACACATGAAAGTGATGTCTGAAAGGTGTAAAGCATAGAGAAGCAACAAATCTTCTGTGTAAAAAAACAACAACAAAAGTTACAACCTGGGAAATGTATTTGTGTTGTAGATAGCATTTGAAATTCAATACTCTGTTCTATCTTGCAGTGAACTTCATCTGGAGCATGAATTCATTTTTGTTTCTGTACCCTTAATTTAGAATAACATTTCTAAACTGTTAGTACTAAACTGGCAGTATTGGACATTGTTTTAAATGCTGAATGAACTAGAGAAAATCATCTTATTTTTGGCTAAGAAAAAAGGAACTTCCAAGGACATGAAGTACTTCACCTTGACATTGAAGTACTTTGGCAAGATCTTTGTCCACTTCATAGGAATTGGTAGCTTGAAAGAATGATTAAAGGTGTAAAAATTCACAGAGTATTTGACATATTTAGTCTTTTTAGAGGCCTTGTGAAAAAGGTGCCAAGTTGTATAAGCCATATGCTTCCTTTAGAGTCAAATTCGGAAGAAATTCCCTGAAAATCTAGAACAAATTTGGGAACCTGTCCTTAAAATAAGAAGTGCAACCACACAGCTCAGTTTATCAGGAAAAAGCTGATGGAGAAATGTATTGTGGGACTCGGAGTGCTCCCCAGATCATGGTTTTTGGTCTTCTTTTTTCTTGAACTTCACACTGGTGTGAAAGTCAGATGAACTGCATCTGTCCCTCCTTGCTCACCCTTCAGCAGTAGGAAATCCAAATGCCTGAGCCAGGGAAAAAGTGGCTACTTTTAATGATTCCTTGGAAAGGGAGCCAGGGCTATGAGGCCTGCCAGGTAGAGTACCTGCCTTATTGTGTACACGTGACATAAAAAGGGTTTGTACTCTCAAAATCATGCTGAGAGATGGCAAGCTTAAAAGCCATAACTCTGTTCCCAACTGCTTGTTAAGGAATTAGCTGGGGCACATAAAAGGGGCATCATATCAAAGCAACTCAGGAGACAATTATGTGGGATAGTGTTTTAGTTCTTGTCCTAGTTACAGGGTTTATCACTATGTGGGTATAACCAAAACTGTGTATTCTACACCCTCTATGTAATTTCTGATGGACTGTTAATAATGGATCATTTACAGCAGCTGCCCAGGGCACCCCTAATGACTCAGCTGTGATAACTCCCCTCTGGGGAGGAATCAGAATCTTCACCCCCAGCCTGAGGGATCATTGCTGCTAATGGGTCATACTGGACTGACATAATTGGCAGCTGCAACACCTAGACCATCAGACTCCAAAAACATCCCACAACTCATAGAGTTAAATCACCCACTGTAAAACTCCCTGCCCTGGGGGACATACTGGACACTCCCACCTGAACCTGAGCACATATAATCTTGAGGTTTTGGGACTTCTGGTACCACTCTTCGGATTGAGAGGAGGACCAGAACTCCAACAGGATTGCGACTGCCATTCTTGACAAGTCTGTGATCATTACCTCAACAGAACTGCCACCATCATTGGGACCAACAGGTTTACCTTTTCTTTTGCTTTGCCCCCAGGGGGGCCACATGGTGCTCAACACAGGGGTTGACAAACACCGTTCTATTCTTGTCCCAGGGTGTGGGGTTATATATCTGTCTTTGTGGGTTAAAACCAGTTTTTCTCTGTATCATTGTATTTATTGTAATCTTTTTAGTAAATTGTAACTCTGACTTGTAATCTCTCTTGAGGTGGGTTTATTTCTCCTGCTGGTTTACTTTTAAACCAACACAGTTCTTTTTATTAATTTCTTTTTATTAATTTCTTTTTATTAATTTTCTTTTTATTAATTTTCTTTTTATTAATTT